>NC_135818.1:10188929-10518657 GCF_964213995.1 Mustelus asterias | reverse complement strand
GGGGAGGGGGAGAGACTGACTGCGGGGTGGGGGAGGGGGAGAGACTGACTGCGGGGTGGGGGAGGGGGAGAGACTGACTGCGGGGTGGGGGAGGGGGAGAGACTGACTGCGGGGTGGGGGAGGGGGAGAGACTGACTGCGGGGTGGGGGAGGGGGAGAGACTGACTGCGGGGTGGGGGGAGGGGGAGAGGACTGACTGCGGGGTGGGGGAGGGGGAGAGACTGACTGCGGGTGGGGGAGGGGGAGAGACTGACTGCGGGGTGGGGGAGGGGGCGAGACAGACTGCGGGGTGGGGGAGGGGGCGAGACAGACTGCGGGGTGGGGGAGGGGGCGAGACTGACTGCGGGGTGGGGAGGGGGCGAGACTGACTGCGGGGTGGGGGAGGGGGCGAGACTGACTGCGGGGTGGGGGAGGGGGCGAGACTGACTGCGGGGTGGGGGAGGGGGCGAGACTGACTGCGGGGTGGGGGAGGGGGCGAGACTGACTGCGGGGTGGGGGAGGGGGCGAGACTGACTGCGGGGTGGGGGAGGGGGCGAGACTGACTGCGGGGTGGGGGAGGGGGCGAGACTGACTGCGGGGTGGGGGAGGGGGCGAGACTGACTGCGGGGTGGGGGAGGGGGCGAGACTGACTGCGGGGTGGGGGAGGGGGCGAGACTGACTGCGGGGTGGGGGAGGGGGCGAGACTGACTGCGGTGTGGGGGAGGGGGCGAGACTGACTGCGGGGTGGGGGAGGGGGCGAGACTGACTGCGGGGTGGGGGAGGGGGCGAGACTGACTGCGGGGTGGGGGAGGGGGCAAGACTGACTGCGGGGTGGGGGAGGGGGCAAGACTGACTGCGCGGTTGGGGGAGGGGGGCAAGACTGACTGCGGGGTTGGGGGAGGGGGGCAAGACTGACTGCGGGGTTGGGGGGGGCGAGACTGACTGCGGGGTTGGGGGGGGGCGAGACTGACTGCGGGGTTGGGGGGGGGCGAGACTGACTGCGGGGTTGGGGGTGGGGGGCAAGACTGACTGCGGGGTTGGGGGAGGGGGGCAAGACTGACTGCGTGGTTGGGGGGGGCAGGACTGACTGCGGGGTTGGGGAGGCAGGACTGACTGCGGGGTTGGAGTGGGGGCGAGATTGACTGCGGGGCGGGGGGGCGAGATTGACTGCGGGGCGGGGGGGCGAGACTGACTGCGGGGTTGGGGGAGGGGGAGCGAGACTGACTGCAGGGTTGGGGGAGGGGGGGCGAGACTGACTGCAGGGTTGGGGGAGGGGGGGCGAGACTGACTGCAGGGTTGGGGGAGGGGGGGCGAGACTGACTGCAGGGTTGGGGGAGGGGGGGCGAGACTGGCTGCAGGGTTGGGGGGGCAGGACTGACTGTGGGGTTGGGGGAGGGGTGTGAGACTGACTTCAGGGTTGGAGTGGGGGCGAGACTGACTTCAGGGTTGGAGTGGGGGCGAGAGCGACTGCAGGATTTGGGGTTGGGGTGAGACTGATTGCGGGTTTTGGTGGGGATAAGACTGACTTCAGGGTTGGGGTGGGAAGACCAA
Organism: Mustelus asterias; assembly: GCF_964213995.1. NCBI lineage: Eukaryota > Metazoa > Chordata > Chondrichthyes > Carcharhiniformes > Triakidae > Mustelus > Mustelus asterias. The sequence goes on along the minus strand of NC_135818.1, from coordinate 10,517,128 downwards.
CTCTTGAGGGGGAGGCGTGGGAGAGAGTCTGACTGCAGGGAGGGGGTGGCCAAAGCGGAGGAGAGAGCCATTCTGGTTGGAAGGGGGGTGGGGTGGTGAGCATGACCAACAAGGAGAGGGGGTCGGGGTTGACCAACTGGGTGATCGTGTTGGGAATCATGTGGCAATGGCCGCTGACTTTTGGCACCAGTAGTTATTGCCTTGCTGAACCACAAAGCTCAGTCTGCTGCTGTTCCCATCTAATTGGCAGCCTCACAGAAAAGCAGCTCTACCCATATAGAACCTCTGGTGCCATCTACAGTGCTCCTGCTCAAACTTCTGTACCATTGCCTAAAAGACCGGTTCATCTTTGTCTCATTGTGCAACGTCATCACCCCTGGAAAAGTGAATTATACAGCATCGGTTTTCAACCTACTCACCCCCATGAACTCATTGGACTTTTAATTCTGGACTGTGGAACCCACGTGAACCAATTTTTCCCTGCTCTCTGGACTGTTAATCCTTCTTTTCTCCACCTCTCTCTTTACTGTCTGAGTGTGGAGGCAACATTGTGATGCCTCCTCCTGCAGTTTGAGTGGGTGCAAGAGTTCATCCCATCTCGAGTTTGTCGTGGAGTTATTATTAGAAAATCGGATCACACAAAAATCTGAAGGGTTGGGAAATACGCCACCACCTATAGAGAGGGAAACAAATCAAAATACCTTTCTGCTTATGGACAGGTTGTGAGGGGAGACAAGAGTGCAGTTTAAATTAAGCCCCTCCCCCCATCGCAATAATCTATATACTGGTATTGTGAACATTATACAGCGCATTTTTCAGGTCTATAGCGGAGGCTTTATGTTTGTGTTTCCTAGCTTGTGATTTTCATTCATTTTAAAGCGATACAAAGCTTTGCCAATCTCAAATCTTTAGCTCCAAAATCTCAAGTACCAACATAGAATATCAGCTGATCCTGGAGCAAATGAAAAATGAAGACATTCATACAGAAAATGTCACATTTAATTAAAAAAATACATTTCTGCCTATTGAGATATTGTACAGCGATGTATTATTACTAAAATGTAATTATAATTGGCAGGTAAAAATTATAACTGCTTTGGACGAGAATAAACTACACATTACAAGTTGCTGCACATTTAAATTAAGTAAATTACAATTGCATATAAATGGAAGAAAACCTCGTATTGTGACAAATTAATTTGGATTAAGTAAATTAATTCTGAAATAATGCAATTTATCCCCAAGTGTTGGGAACACAGAACATTTTCACAACTTGCTCTGATGTTCGAGATGCTTTCGCAGAAATGTCTGAATCTTTGGCCATAGGTCCAGCTGGGCTAATGCGTGAGGCTTCATTTCCCCTCCCCATACCACCGGCTGGCCCACAAGTCGATGAACAGAGGCATAGCAGAATGGAAAATAGGAGGGCTCCAGCAGATGTCCCGCCTCAGGGTAAGTGATAAGTTCGTAGTTCTCTTTGCCGTTTTCTTTCAGTTTCTCGATAGCCTGCTGAGCATAGAGTGGAGTTTTCCAATTCTTGTCATCCTCTCCGACCACAAACAGAAAATGCCCCTCAGCCTTTTCTATTGGGATAATACAGTCATTGTTAGCTCCATCCATTGGGTTATGCATCACCTCAGAGATATCAACCAACGTGGATTCGAGAAATTTGATTCTGTCTATGGATACGCTCAGGCCGGGAAGAGTTATATTTTTGTAGTGCAGGTTACCCAACGTGTTTGCATTGCATCCTCCGATACTAACTACTGCTATCACGTGTGGTAGAAATGCGGCCATCGATAAAACTAGGTCTCCTCCCTTTGATATTCCTATTGCACCAATTCCAGGACCAAGAACCTTCAAAAATGAATACACAAAAATGTAACAATTCAACAACTGCACTGTACGTGCCTCAAACAAATAAAGCAAAAGTAAATGTTTAGTCGCATCTAATTTCTTTCAAAAATAGAACAGGCCTTAAGCGGAACAAATTACTCCTGTTCCTATGCAACTAGGACGGCACGGCAGCACAGTGGTTAGCACTGCTGCTTCACAGCTCCAGGGACTTGGGTTCGATTCCCGGCTTGGGTCACTGTCTGTGTGGAGTTTGCACATTCTCCTCGTGTCTGCGTGGGTTTCCTCCGGGTGCTCCGGTTTCCTCCCACAGTCCAAAGATGTGCGGGTTAGGTTGATTGGCCAGGTTAAAAATTGCCCCTTAGAGTCCTGAGATGCGTATGTTAGAGGGATTAGCGGGTAAATATGTGGATATGTAGGGGTAGGGCCTGGGTGGGATTGTGGTCGGTGTAGACTCGATGGGCCGAATGGCCTCCTTCTGCACTGTAGGATTTCTATGATAACTAATTCCAAAGTCCAGCATAAAACTCTGCTTTAATCCATTGTCGTGCTGAATTTGGACATCTGATCCAGATGCTAGAATCTGAAACAAAAACAGTAAATGCTGGAAAACCTCGGCAGGCCTAACAGCATCTGTGGAGAGAGAAGAGAGCCAAGGTTTCGGGTCTGGATGACCCTCTGCAGTGTTCATTGGTTTTAATGTGACCTCTGGGATTACTGACTGGAGCTTGATTGGGATGATTGACAGTTTATGACATGTGGCTAGGGACAGCTCTGCTTCACAGAGAAGTCCAGTTTTAGTTTTGTTTTACTTATTGCCAGAAGCTGATGGAAGGCGGCAGAGACTCTCTCTCTCTCTCTCTCTCCTGAGACTTTCAGGAGAGTTCCAAGACTGGGGAGCCTCAGAGATTTAATCCAACATTCAAAGGACCAATTCACAGCAGCTGTTAAAAGCTGAAGATCCAGCAAGACATGAGAATACTTGCTTTTTGTGTTAAGTCTGAAGGAGGGTGTATGTCCATGGGATAGGTGGCATGGTGGCACAGTGGTTAGCACTGCTGCCTCACAGCAACAGGGTGACTGGGTGGATTTTTCACATTCTCCCCATGTCTGTGTGGGTTTTGTCCCACAGTCCAAAGATGTGCAAATTAGGTTGATAGTCCATGTTAAATTGTCACTTAGTGTCCCAAGATGCATAGGTTAGGGAAATTAGCAGGATAAATATGTAGGGTTACAGGGCTATGCTCTGTCGGGGAGTTGGTGCAGATTTGATGGGCTAAACGGTCTCCTTCTGCACTGTAGGGATTCTATGATTCTAACTTGGAATAACATGGATAGCTAGCTGTTACGAATCATGGAATCCTATAGTGCAGAAGGAGGCCAATTGGGTCATCAAGTCTGCACCGACCACAACCCCACCCAGGCCCTATCCCCATAACCGCACTTATCTACCCTACAAATCCCCCTGACACTAAGAGGCAATTTAGCGTGGCCAATCAAACCTAACCCGCACATCTCTGGAGTGTGGGAAGAAACCGCAGTACTGGAGGAAACCCACACAGACACGGGGAGAACGTGCAAGTTCCACACAATGACCCAAGGCTGGAACTGAATCCATACATGTACTGTGTTCTTGAATAAACTTTGTTTGATAAAAACTTCCTAGAGGGTCATTTGAATCATACCTGGCGTGAAACACCTTAGACTCACCTGTGCCAAAATCAAAGGTAAAACGTAGGATCTAGGCTAACTTCACAAAGTACCTTGGAGTTTCTGGCCTAGCTCTTAACAAACTGCATCCATATCAACGACTGCATTTTGTTGAATTGCCTTCAGGGATTTGAAAGGATGCTCTGGGAATTAGCTGAAGTTTTTCTTGTATGCCTCTCCCATGAGATTGTTTGACTGTGGGGTGGGGGTGGTGGTTGGACATGGGGTACGAAATGGTGTATACATTGCATTGTGTGAGAATGGGACTCGCCTTATGGACCAGTTGGTCTTTCCCTCTACTTTCTCATAGATTCTGTTGCATTCGTTTAGCACCTTACCTTTGGATGCTGTCCCAAGAAGTTCACAGCTTCTTCAAAATATTCCAGATCAAGATTGTTAAAATCATTTGGAAGGTCATCAAACCCAAAATATCCTAAAGCCAAAGTCAGAAATCCATGGTTTGCCAAGAGACTAGCTCGATGTTCCACCATCCCACCGACTGACCCATATAGATCAATGATCCCAGGAAATGGACCAGTGCCTGTAAAATTCAAACATTCAAATTGATTCTGTACTGCAAAGTGCCACAGAGATAAGGCTATTTGTTGACCAATTGAATACTTCTAGAAACGTTATTATTCAAAGCCCAGGAAGAACAAAATCATAGAATCCTACAGTGCAGAAGGAGGCCATTTGGTCAATCGCGTCTGCACCGACCACAATCCCACCCAGGCCCTATCCCCGTAACCCCACATATTAACCCCAGTTAGTCCTCCTGACACTAACGGGCAATTTAGCATGGCCAATCAACCTAACCCGCACATCTTTGGACTGTGGGAGGAAACCGGAGCACCCGGAGGAAACCCACGCAGACACAAGGCGAATGTGCAGACTCCACACAGACAGTGACCCAAGCTGGGAATCGAACCCAGGTCGCTGGCGCTGTGAGGCAGCAGTGCTAACCACTGTGCCACCCCCATAAAAATATAACTTGCATTTTTACAGCAGCTTCAACATTCAGTAGCACTTCACAGGAGGTTAACAAGATAAAACTTGACACTGAGTTAAAGGAGGAGCTGTTAAGACGTGATTAAAAGCTTGGTCAGAGGTTTTAAGTGTCTTCAAAGGAGAGTTGACAAGGTTCAGGGAGGGAATTTGAGAACTTGGGCCTAGATCGTTGAAGGCATGACTGGCGCGTGAAGGAAGTGGGGTTTGGAACAAGAGCTCAGATTTGGAGGAACGCAGAGTTCTCAATGGAGAGGCAGAGACAAGGAGGGGAAAGGCGGTGAAGGGATTTGAATGCAAGGGGAAAATTTATGGCATTCGGGAGCCATGAACTGCTGAGGTCAGTGAGAATATGGATGATATGCACACTGATACGCGGAGAATGTATCTTTAACTAAACTCAGAAAATTATAGATAATGGATCATTCATGCCAAATTGCCCCTTGGTGTTCAATGATGTGTATGTTACAGGGGATTAGCGGGGTAAATGTACATGGTTACGGGGTAAGATGCTCTGTTGGAGAGACGGTGCAGAGTTGATGGGCCAAATGACCTCCTTCTGCACTGCAGGGATTCTACGATGATGGGTGAATAGTTCTTGGTGCAACTTAGAATTCAGGCAACAGAATTCCTGATGAATTTAACTTTACAGTAGCTGAAAGATGGGTTGCTGGTTAGGAGTTGCAATAGAACAGTAAAGATGGATGCAAAGGCATCTTGTATTTTGTACTAGAATGTTTGGCTCCCCATTGAATTAAGTTGTTGGTGGAGCCTCCTGTCCTATTTACCTATCATCACCATTTATGATTGGATGTAGCATGACTGCAGAGGTTAAGAACATAAGATCTAGGAGCAGGAGGAGGCCATCTGGCCCCTCGAGGCTGCTCCACCAGTGAATAAGATCATGGCTGATCTTTTTGTGGACTCAGCTCCACTTACCCGCCCGCTCACCATAACCCTTAATTCCTTTACTGTTCAAAAATTTATCTATCCTTGCCTTAAAAACATTCAATGAGGTAGCCTCAATTGCTTCACTGGGCAGGGAATTCCACAGATTCACAACCGTTTGTGTGAAGAAGTTCCTCTCCAACTCAGTCCTAAATCTGCTCCCCCTTACTTTGAGGCCATGCCCCCTAGTTCTAGTTTCACCCACCAGTGGAAACAACTTCCCTGCTTCTATCTTATCTATTCCCTTCATAATCTTATACGGGCGGCACGGTAGCACAGTGGTTAGCACTGCTGCTTCACAGCTCCAGGGACCTGGGTTCGATTCCTGGCTTGGGTCAATGTCTGTGTGGAGTTTGCACATTCTCCTCGTGTCTGTGTGGGTTTCCTCCCACAGTCCAAAGATGTGCGGGTTAGGTTGATTGGCCATGCTAAAATTGCCCCTTAGTGTCCTGAGATGCGTAGGTTCGAGGGATTAGCGGGTAAATATGTAGGGATATGTGGGTAGGGCCTGGGTGGGATTGTGGTCGGTGCAGACTCGATGGGCCAAATGGCCTCTTTCTGCACTGTAGGGTTTCTATGATTATATGTTTCGATAAGATCTCCCCTCATTCTTCTGAATTCCATCGAGTTTGGCCCCAGTCCACTCAGTCTCTCCTCATAAGCCAACCCTCTCAACTCCGGAATCAACCTCGTGAATCTCCTCTGCACCCCCTCCAGGTTTGAGCTGATCTGGTGATTTGGGTTCCTTTAGTCTAAAGGACACTACTTCTACTGTTCAGATTTCAGTTTGAGGACAATTTGATGGGAAATCACTGGTTTCTGCTAAAACTTGGGTGAGCCTCCAATATACTGTGTGGCAAACTTGTTTTTCAAGATAGTGCTATCAGGTTGAACAAAGCCATAGTATTTAGAGATGAAACGTGTGTTTGACATGAAGGAACAGACCTTGAGAATTACACAGGTTTGATAAGGAGGAAGACAGCATCCCAACTGATGAAGCCTTACTGAATGAAGTGTAAAGAAGATTGACAGTCAGATGGGCTTTCTCAAACAAATAGCTCAGCATATAATTTTGCTTAAAAATGAACATTCATTGGACCATAGGTTACTGTCTTGTTCTTCCCCAGAACTAAACGTGGTCAATGATGCCCTCACTATGAGGGTGGTACTTTATCTCTACAAGGACCATATTATGGACAGAAACATCTGCAGCAAGTTGACAAGTGAATAAAAGTAGATAAAGGGAAAATAATTCCACTGGTGGAAGGGTTGAGTACCAGAGGACGTAGCTTTAAGATTACTGACAAAAGAACCAAAGGTGACACAAGAAGAACTGCTTTACGTGCGGGCGGCACGGTAGCACAGTGGTTAGCATTGCTGCCTCACAGCACCTGGGACTTGGGTTCAATTCTAGCCTCAGGTCACTGTCTGTGCGGAGTCTGCACGTTCTCCCCGTGTCTGCGTGGGTTTCCTCCGGGTGCTCCGGTTTCCTCCCACAGTCCAAAAGACGTTAGGTGGATTGGCCATGTTAAATTGCCCCTTAGCGTCAGGGGGATTAGCAGGGTAAAAAAATATTCTGGAAATTTATCAGTTCAGGCTGCATCTGTGGAGAGAAACAGAGCTTACATTTCATGGGGATGATGCAGGTTCGACCAGCCATACGGCTGTTATAATCACCATATGGACACAGGTTGAAGCACTAAACTCCATTAGTTTGTCACTACACACTAAATTGGAAGTCACGCTTAGGAAATCCCTCACCCACAGTAACAAACAGAACAATCAATACCAAAAACAATGTCAATAATCTGTATTGAGTAAGTTAGCTGACATACCGTTCTGGACAAAAGCAAACACAAATACACAAAAACAAACTGACGCAAACCAATAATTTGTACACATTGCCAAGAACACCAGCTACAGCATCTGCTGCCTTACCTCCTCGCTCCCCTAATGGTAACTGCAAGACTATATTCTGCACCCTATCCTTTCCTTCTCCCCAATGTACTCTATGAACATTATGCTTTGTCTGTATAGCGTGCAAATTCTGGATGGTGCCAGAGTGTGACAACGTCTTGCGAGCTATCCCTCTAATTCTATCTTTTACTCTCATTCTATGCTTTTAAAACTGTACTCTAACTCTTTCAAACTCTTGGATAGTATTCTACGCATCCCACTGCCTCGGAAAAGTAGCCAGCATAATCAGGGACTGCATGCACTCTGGACATACTCTTTTCCACCTTCATCCGTCAGGAAGAAGATACAAAAGTCAGGTCACCTACCAACCGAATCAAGAACAACTTCTTCCCTGCTGCCATTAGACTTTTGAATGGATCTACCTTATATTATAGATCTTTCTCTACACCCTAGCTATGACTGTAACACTATATTGTGCACCCTCTCCTTTCCTTCTCCCCCATGTATTCTATGAACAGTATGTTTTGTCTGTATAGCGTGGAAGAAATAATACTTTTCACTGTATCCCAGTACGTGACAATAATGAATCAAATCAAATATTCTATGACTGTTACACTATATTCCACACCTCATCTTTTCCTTCTCCGCTACGTACTCTATGAACGGTATGGTTTGTCTGCATAGCATGCAATAAACAATACTTTTCACTGTATCCCAAACCAATACTGGCAGCACGGTGGTTGGCACTGCTGCCTCACAGCACCAGGGACCTGGGTTTGATTCCCGGCTTGGGTGACTGTGTAGAGTTTGCACGTTCTCCCCGTGTTTGCATGGGTTTTCCTCGAGGTGCTCTGGTTTCCTCCCACAGTCAGAAAGACATGTTGGCTTGGTGAATTGGCCATACTAAATTTTCCCTCAGTGTACCCAAACAGGCACCAGATTGTGGCGACTAGGGCATTTTCACAGTAACTTTATTACAGTGTTAATGTAAGCCTACTTGTGACACATAAATAAACTTTAAAATTTGACAAAGGGTCATCTGGATTCGAAACGCAGCTGTTTTTTCTTTCCTTACAGATGCTGCCAGACTGCTGGATTTTGCAGCATTTTCTCTTTTCGAATAAGCTTTAAAACGTTTCAGTTTATTTATTAATCACAAGCAAGGCTTACATTAACACTGCAATTAAGTTACTGTAAAATTCCCCGAGTCGCCACAAAGCAGTGTCTGTTTGAATCAATCCACCTAACTCGCACATCTTTCGGAATGTGGGAGGAAACCGGAGCACCTGGAGGAAACCCACGCAGACACGGGGAGAATGTGCAGACTCCACACAGTGACCCAAGCCGGGAATCGAACCCAGGTCCATAGAGCTGTGAGGCAGCAGTGCTAATCACTATGCTGCCCACCATGCCACCCTATCTGTAACTGCAACAGTATATTCTGCACTCTCTCCTTTCCTTCTCCCCTATGTACTCTATGGACAATAAAGTTTATTTATTAGTTAGTCACAAGTAGGCTTACATTAACACTGCAATGAAGTTACTGGGAAAATCCCCTGGTCGCCACACTCCGGCACCTGTTCGGGTACACTGAGGGAGAATTTAGCACGGCCAATGCACCTAACCCGCACGTCTTTGGAAGTGTGGGAGGAAACCGGAGCACCCGGAGGAAACCCACGCAGACAAGGGGAGAACGTGCAGACTCCACACAGACAGTGACCCAAGCTGGGAATCAAACCCAGGTCACTGGCACCGTGAGGCAGCAGTGCTAACCACTGTGCCACCTTATTCATTTAATAATGAATTGATTACCCGGTGGGATGAAGAGGGTGCCTCGGACCCTGCCCTCTCTGACTGGGATCCTGCTAACCCCTTCCTTCATGAACCAGCGTTGGTTGGTGGCGGTGGCCAAAGGCTGGTGAGTGAGCTGCTCCAGGCTGCAGTGTCCATCAAACACCTGGATGTGGACAGAGAGGGGGGAAGAGGCCACGTCCCTCTTGACCAGGCGAGTGAAGGGGGTTTGGGGGCTGAGTGACCAGAGGAGCCCCATGGGCTGGATGCCGGTGTAGTGTCCCCCCAGGGAGGGGGAGTGAGCCGGGTCCAGCTCGCCCTCGCCGTCCGCCCGGTACAGGGCCGCCGACTGGAACAGCTGCCCCTTCTGGTCGCGGAGCCAGGCCTTCATGGTGACCGGCTGCAGCGGGGAGAGGCCGCTCACCCGCATCCGCAACGGCTCGTCGAACAGGGAGTCGGGGCTGGGCTGGACCCCGATGCTCACCGCCATCCCGGCTCGGTGAGGCAGGCGCTCCGGGCGACTCAGGACAGACCGGGAGCCGCTCATCGCCCTGAGCGAAGTCCGCATCAACATGGCAACCACACCGAACCACGCCCCCACCCACTGCGCATGCTCCTGACCCTGCCCTGAACCCCGGTGCAGCGGCACCTAGCGACCGCTCCAGAGAATGCAGCTCTGACCTTCCCTCCTCACCCAACACAGAGAACCCACTCTAATCTTCACCCAACACAAAGAACCCACTCTAATCTTCACCCAACACAGAGAACCCACCCTGATTTTCAGCCAACACAGATAATCCACACTGATCTTCACCCAACACAGAGAACCCACCTAATCTTCACCCAACACAGAGAACCCACTCTAATCTTCACCCAACACAGAGAACCCACTCTAATCTTCACCCAACACAGAGAACCCACTCTAATCTTCACCCAACACAGAACCCACTCTAATCTTCACCCAACACCCAACACAGTTAACCCACCCTAATCTTTACCCAACACCGAGAACCCTACAAAGATAGGTGGAGGGGCAGGTAGTTACAAAGATAGGTGGAGGGGCAGGTAGTATTGAGGAGGTGGGGAGGCTGCAGAAAGATTTAGACAGTTTAGGACAGTGGTCCAAGAAGTGGCTGATGAAATTCAACGTGGGCAAGTGCGAGGTCGTACACTTTGGAAAAAAGAATAGAGGCATGGACTATTTTCTAAATGGTGACAAAATTCATAATGCTAAAGTGCAAAGGGACTTGGGAGTCCTAGTCCAGGATTCTCTAAAGGTAAACTTGCAGGTTGAGTCCGTAATTAAGAAAGCAAATGTAATGTTGTCATTTATCTCAAGAGGCTTGGAATACAAAAGCAGGGATGTACTTCTGAGGCTTTATAAAGCACTGGTTAGGCCCCATTTGGAGTACTGTGGGCAATTTTGGGCCCCACACCTCAGGAAGGACATACTGGCACTGGAGCGGGTCCAGCGGAGATTCACACGGATGATCCCAGGAATGGTAGGCCTGACATACGATGAACGTCTGAGGATCGTGGGATTATATTCATTGGAGTTTAGGAGGTTGAGGGGAGATCTGATAGAAACTTACAAGATAATGAACGGCTTAGATAGGATGGACGTAGGGAAGTTGTTTCCATTAACAGGGGAGACTAGGACGCGGGGGCACAGCCTTAGAATAAAAGGGAGTCACTTTAGAACAGAGATGAGGAGAAATTTCTTCAGCCAGAGAGTGGCGGGTCTGTGGAATTCATTGCCACAGAGGGCTGTGGAGGCCGAGACGTTGAGCGTCTTCAAGACAGAAATTGATAAATTCTTGATTTCTCGAGGAATTAAGAGCTATGGGGAGAGAGCGGGTAAATGGAGTTGAAATCAACCATGATTGAATGGTGGAGTGGACTCGATGGGCCGAATGGCCTTACTTCCGCTCCTATGTCTTATGGTCTAACCCACCTAATCTTCACCCAACACAGAACCCACTCTAATCTTCACCCAACACCCAACACAGTTAACCCACTCTAATCTTCACCCAACACAGAGAACCCACTCTAATATTCACCCAACACAGAACCCACTCTAATCTTCACCCAACACCCAACACAGTTAACCCACTCTAATCTTCACCCAACACAGAGAACCCACTCTAATCTTCACCCAACACAGAGAACCCACTCTAATATTCACCCAACACAGTTAACCCACTCTAATCTTCACCCAACACAGAGAACCCACTCTAATCTTCACCCAACACAGAACCCACTCTAATCTTCACCCAACACCCAACACAGTTAACCCACCCTAATCTTCACCCAACACCGAGAACCCACTCTAATCTTCACCCAACATAGAGAACCCACCCTGTTCTTCACCCAACACAGAGAACCCACTCTAATCTTCACCCAACACAGAGAACCCACCCTAATCTTCACCCAACACAGAGAACCCACCCTAATCTTCACCCAACACCCAACACAGAGAACCCACCCTAATCTTCACCCAACACCCAACACAGAGAAACCACCCTGATCTTCACCCAACACCCAACACAGAGAAACCACCCTGATCTTCAACCAACACAGAGAATCCATCCTGATCTTTGCTCCTCACCCAAAACCAAATCACAGAAAATCTAATCTGATCTTCACTCAAAACCAACTCACAGAGAATCTAACCCAATTGTTACTCTTCACTGAGAACCAAATCATAGAGAATCTAACCTCATAGTTTCCACCAGCCATACATCTGATTCGTCCTCCTCCTGTTTTGATGCAGGATCACTTGTATCTTTAAATAGTTCCAATAGTTAGACTTAGTTTTAATTTAGTTAGTTTTAACACTGCCCCCTTCTGGGCAGGCAGTTCTCCATCTTTTGCTGAGTGAATTCCCGGTTACGGACTTTAAGAATCTCGTTAAGGTTACATTGGTGGTCAGACAAAAAAAATCCCTTTCAATTAGCTAATTAATTCTTTTAAACTTCTGTTGTTTTTCAATTTTCCACCCAGCGTTTGCTTTGTCCAATTATTTTCTCAAAAGTACTAAAGCTTTGTCATTCTGCAGTATTGTAAGAGGCCTCACAACACCAGGTCAAAGTCCAACAAGTTTATTTGGAATCTCGAGCTTTCGGAGCAGCGCTCTGAAAGCTCATGATTCCAAACAAACCTGTTGGACTTTAACCTGGTGTTGTGAGACTTCTTACTGTGCCCACCCCAGTCCAATGTCTGCATTTCCACATTCTGAAGTATTAATTTTAATTCAAGAACACAAATCCTTCCACATACCTCCATAGCACACATATTGATAGTATCTGAGACTCACTGTTTCAAGGCATTACACCTTTTGTTCCATAATTCGCTTGGAATACTGCTGTTCTGATACCTGTTGGTTAGATTCAGTCTAGAGGTTTAATTGGGATACTTCAAAGGTCTATGGCTGCTATTAATTCTCTGTTGTTAGTTTGATGTCCCAACGTCCCTTTAGCATCATCGGTCTGAGATTCTGACTCTTTTTTAGTAGGAGCAGTAACTTTCACAAAAGAATTACAGATAGTCATGGACAGTCATGGATTTTTATACATTATTTACTCAGGAGCATAGGAATTAGGAACAGAAGTAGGCAAATTCAGCCCTTTGAGCCTGCTCCACCATTCAATCAGATCATGGCTATTTGTTTTCTCTTGTATATTTTTAATTACAGCACCATCGAAATATTATATTTAAAACACCCAGATAACTAGCTTACCATGTGCAGTACAAGTAATATTCTCCCCATTTTTGTCACATTTCATCATTAACCATCGTGTCTTCGCAACATCGTAATGTTTAATAAGTCACGCCTAATCTCATGACATTTAGGATTCAAAGTTCAGTTTGCCTGAGTACCAAGTGGCACGGTGGTTAGCGCTGCTGCCTCACAGCACCAGGGACCCGGGTTCGATTCTCGGTTTGGGTCACTGTCTGTGTGGAGTATGCACGTTCTCCCCGTGTCTGCGTGGGTTTCCTCCGGGCGCTCTGGTTTCCTCCCACAGTCCAAAGATGTGGGGGTTAGGTGGATTGGCCATGCTAAATTGCCCCTTAGTGTCAGGGGGAATAGCTAGGGTAAATGCATGGGGTTATGGGGATAGGGCCTGGGTGGGATTGCGGTCGGTGCAGACTCGATGGGCCGAATGGCCTCCTTCTGCACTGTAGGATTTTATGATCCTATGTGCTCCAGTTTCCTCCTGCAGTCCAAAGATGTGCAGTTTAGGTGGATTGATCATGCTAAATTGTCCCTTAGTGTCCCAAGATGTGTAGCTTAGATTGATTAGCCATGGGATATGTGTGGGGTTGTAGGGGATAGGGCCTGGGTAAGATACTCTGTCAGAGAGTTGATACAGACTCGATGGGCCGAACGACCTCTTCTGCATTTGTAAGGATTCTATGCTTCTATGAACAAAATCACTGGACTTGACTGACAATGCCGGAGAGGGCAACACTTTATATCCAGTCTGGTCATTGCCTAATAGAAAATCAGCACTGAAGTGGGAAGTTTCGAATCAGTTAATAAGGTACATAACAAAATACATTTAGACACTGACAAGACTACCAGCAAAGAGTTAAATGATCCTTGAAACTAAGCTAATGAGACAAATAGTTTACACATATGTGAATACAGTAAGAAAATTAAACAAATCATTATGATTTTAAAATATATATTGCTATTTTAAGTATTGTATGAATCATTGCTCACTTCATCCGAAAGCAGGTTACCGTAAGGGATGATGGTAAAGGGGAAGAGTTCAGAGCCAAAGGCCTGGGAACCTGTGATTAATGAAATTCTTATCAGAAAGTTTCCGGTGAGGGAACAGATCTTGCAACATTATGAATAGGCTCAATTCATTGTCTAGACTAAAGATAAGAACATGCCTGGACACAAGACCACGTGTTCATCCTGGTTTGCAACATTCCGTTGGGAACATCCATTCTGACTCTTGTAGCAAATGTCTAGGGTAACCAGATAGCCAGGAAGTGACTTTAGTCAAGATGGGAGTTAGCGTCCGGATTAAATGGACAAATAAGTTACCACTATACTGGATGCTAGAATGCATTTGGTTGCGATGAATGTCAGAGATTATTATTGATGTGTGTATACTAAATGTAATTGATTTTAAACTAATGTAAGGCAGGAATAATTGATAAGAAAAACTATAATTGATCTGTTTTTGATTGTAAATGTTAGGTTCAATTCTGTTGCTCTACTCCAGAGCTACTTAACTCTTTTAGTGATCTCCCAACAGCTGCTTGTTGTGTTTTTGTTAAATAAATGTTACGTCGTTATACAGAGATATCTGCCTCGTGAGTTTTGTATTGTCTGTGGTTGAAGACAGTACCATCTCAATTTACCCCACAACAAACACCATTAATGGATGACTTTGACATAATTCCCACAACCATAATATTGGAAATTTAACCACATTTTAAATTAACTTTATGCAATGGAAAAGTTAAACAAATTCCTTATTTTTTAGCGAACCTTCTGAAGGGAGATTTTCATCACCTACCACCATGTGAACGGACCCTACATCTCAAAGGATATTAATTTTTCTGCCTACTTTACCGAATACGATTGTGGAGTCTTAACCCTTGAACATCAAACTTTCCTAATCCTCTGTGCTCTGTTTTTTTTCCAATAGTAAATTGTTTTGAAAGTTGCTTGTTTGGTACAAGCTCCCACTACTTGTATAGGACTTCAAAGAACAAAGAACAGTACAGCACAGGAACAGACCCTTCGGCCCTCCAAGCCTGCGCCGATTACATTGTCCTATCTAGACCAACCGCCAGTATCGCTCTAAACCCCGCCTGTTCATGTGTCTATCCAGGTAAATCTTAAATGTCGCTAACGTGTCTGCCTCAACCACCTCACTGGGCAATGCATTCCAGGCCCGCACCACCCTCTGTGTAAAAAACTTCCCCGCACCTTTCCACTGAACCTTTCCCCCCTTATCTTGAACATGTGCCCCCTTGTATTGTTATTTCTGGGAACCCTGGGAAAAAGCTTCCAACTGTTTAGCCTCCCTATACCCCTCATAATTTTATAAACTTCTATCAGGTTGCCCCTCAATCTCCATCTTTCCAGGGAGAACAATCCCAGTTTATTCAATTTCTCCTCATAACTAATACCGTCCATACCAGGCAACATCCTGGTAAACCTTTTCTGTACCCTTTCCAAAGCCTCCACATCCTTCTGGTAGTGTGGTAACCAGAATTGGACATAGTTTTCCTGGGCAGAATTCACCCAGAAAATGACCAAGTATCATCTCAGGTGGGAGAAGTGGTGAGATTGTGATCCTATTCTGTGACTGAACCCCCTGACTGCCAGCTTCATCCAGTGTCGAGCCTATCCAAAATCCTAGTTTTGACCCACTCCACCCAGCCTCATTTGCCCCAATGGGCACATATGTCCCTCAAGGGCTACTTTCACCCACACCAATTCTCCTTTAACAGATTTACAGATGCACCAAACTTTTATAGATGCACCATAGAAAGTATTCTTTCTGGTTGTATCACAGCTTGGAATGGCTCCTGCTCTGCCCAAGACCGCAAGGAACTACAAAATGTCGTGAATGTAGCCCAGTCCATCACGCAAACCAGCCTCCCATCCATTGACTCCGTCTACACTTCCCGCCGCCTCGGAAAAGCAGCCAGCATAATTAAGGACTCCACGCACCCCGGACATTCTCTCTTCCACCTTCTTCCGTCGGGAAAAAGATACAAAAGTCTGAGATCACGTACCAACTGACTCAAGAACAGCTCCCATTCCCATTCCCACTCTCATTCTCTCCCACTATCTTCTCCTTCCAGTTCTGATGCCTCCCACCTTCATATCCTCGCCCCCTTCCCCTCACTTTGTATTACTTTTAAACCATTTTCTCCTGCCTTCTTTCCATTACTATATTTTGGGTGGGGCATGAGACCAAAGAACCTACGACTCTCACCAAGCTTTGCAGATGCACCATAGAAAGCATTCTTTCTGGTTGTATCACAGCTTGGTATGGCTCCTGCTCTGACCAAGACTGCAAGAAACTACAAAAGGTCGTGAATGTAACCCAATCCATCACTCAAACCAGCCTCCCATCCACTGACTCTGTCTACACTTCCCACTGCCTTGGAAAAGCAGCCGGCATAACTAAGGACCCCACGCACCCCGGACATTCTCTCTTCCACCTTCTTCCATCGGTAAAAAGATACAAAAGTCTGAGGTCACCAACCGACTCAAGAACAGCTTCTTCCCTGATCAAAAAACCATCTGCCTTCTTTCGGGGGAGGGGGATGGTGGTGTTGGGAGGCAGAAGGTTCACAAAAGACTGTGACACTAATTAAGAGAAGGACGGGAATTCTGTCCAATGTCTTGGGCAGGATCTATCCCTTAAACAACCTCTCTAAAATAAATGATTTGGTTGTTATCACATTGCTGCTTGTGGGATCTTGCTGTGGGCACATTGGCTGCTGGACCTTCTACTTGACAATAGCAACCATGCTTTGAAAAGCACTTAATTGGCTGCAAAACACACTAGGACATTGTGAGGCCAGCCAAGGAGCTGTATAAATAAAAACTCCTTTATAGGGCAACATCAGTGGAGAGTGAAGCAGAGTTAATCGTTTGGGTCAATGATCCCTCATCAGCACCTGTGATGAAAGCTCACTGACCTGAAACTTTGGGGGCGATCTTACTGGCTCGCTCCGCCCATCGACCGGTGTGACGAGCGTTAAGGTCGCATGAGAGGCAAAAAATCAGGTTTGCGCCCAGTTTCTCACCTCTCGCAATGTTACCAGCACTGGATTGTCGGTGTGATCAGTCTCACTCCCAGGAAGGGCATCAAGCTGATTTCAATATTTACAGTCGAATTTAAGTATTATTAGTGAGCAGGAGTCGGAATTGTTCTGGGCTCACTTGCCTTAACAGTCTCGGTAGGGTGCCTGACAGATCTCTCGCTGTTCTGTTGAATAGAACAGAGAGAGAAAGAGATTGGCACATTCACGATAGCACTCTCTAGTGTGAGCAGCCGGCTTTCCAGTGAGAATAGACTCTGTCCACTCCCTCTACTGGCGGGAATCAGATTGTGCATCATTTTTTACACTTAGTGGCGTAAGATTTAATTTGTGGCCTCACGAAGAAAAATGGATCTAAAACTCATTCGACACTTAGAATCCTTTTGGTAAGATCGCCCCCGTTAACTTTGCTTCACCCTCCATAGATTCTGACAGACGTGCTGAGTATTTCCCACACTTTCTGTTCTTATTTCATGTTTCCAGCATCTGCAGTATTTTGCTTTGACTTTCTTGACAAGACATCAACTCATGTTAAACAAATTTGCCAATACAGAATGTGAACTTCAGTCTGAGAGTAAATATTTAACTGCCCACAGAGATTAAACTATCATGTGGGCATGTGATTTAGTAATCCAAAATACAGTGGCAGGATTTGGTTGCAGAGTCTTGTAACAGCCCTAGAAGGTAGGGTATGGTATGTGTGCTTTGTCCAAAGGCAAGCCCTTGGCATGTTCCACCCTGTGCTGTTTTCTTGGCAGTTTTTGTCAGTGGTGGTTTTCCATTGCTTTCTACCCTTGGGAATAGGGCAAGGAGGCAAATTCCAAGCCTACCTCAGCAAGAACAAGAAGTGAACCTGCGCTGTTGACATTACTTTGAACCACATGCTATCCACCGAGCCAACTGAACTAACCAACCCCTCCTCCCCCCACCCCCCACCCCAACTACTTGGATATTGAGCAGAGAAGTGTCAAATTGGACATTAGATAAACTTACAGGACTGGTCTTCAATGGTGGATCCTGTAATGACTTTAACAAGATAGCGGCACGGTAGCACAGTGGTTAGCGCTGCTGTTTCACAGCTCCAGGGACCTGGGTTCGATTCCCGGTTTGGGTCACTGTGTGGAGTTTGCACATCCTCCTCGTGTCTGCGTGGGTTTCCTCCGGGTGCTCTGGTTTCCTCCCACAGTCCAAAGATGTGCGGGTTAGGTTGATTGGCCATTCTAAATTGCCCCTTAGTGTCCTGGGATGCTTAGATTAGAGGGATTAGTGGGTAAATATGTAGGGATATGGGGGTAGGGCCTGGGTGGGATTGTGGTCAGTGCAGACTCGATGGGCCGAATGGCCTCTTTCTGTACTGTAGGGTTTCTATGATTTCTATGACAAGACCCACAATGTGGGTCACTTAGAATACGAGCTCCCTGATTAAGGCTGTCCAATCAGGGAGCCCTGCAGATGCGCATAATGTGGAGTGTCAGGGTTACTGGGACTCTGGGATTATACTCTGTACGAGGAAGTACCTGTCTGAGTGTTGCTAACTTTGCAAATATATAAATCCAAATTTGGTGAAGGTACACTGGCCTCAGGCGAATTATCGCAAACCCTGTAATGTCCCAAAAATGTAATAAACACCTCTGGACTTTGTTTCTTGCATAAAAAGTTCAATGCTGCATAAATCAACATCTTACACAGGTATTTGAAGCCAGCTACCGATACCTTTTCTTTCAAATCATACCCTCCCCCCAACAGGGTGGCACGGTGCCACAGTGGTTAGTATTGCTGCCTCACAGCACCAGGGACCTGGGTTCTATTCCTGACTTGGGTCACTCTCTGTGCGGAGTCTGCATGTTCTCCCCGTGTCTGCAAGGGTTTCCTCCGGGTGCTCCGGTTTCCTCCTACAGTCCGAAAGACGTGCTGGTTAGCTACCTTGGCCATGCTAAATTCTCCCTCAGTGTACCCGAACAGGTGCCAGAGCATGGTGATTAGGGGATTTTCACAGTAACTTCATTGCAGTGTCAATGTAAGCCGACTTCTGACACTAATAAATAAACTTTAAACTTACAACAAAAGCTATTACACTTAACACCAATATACCCTTTTACCTTAGTTCAATTCCTGGCTTGGATTATTGTCTGTGTGGAGTTGCACATTCTCCCCGTGTCTGTGTGGATTTCCTCTGGGTGCTCCGGTTTCCTCCCACAGTCCAAAAGACGTGCTGGTTAGGTGCATTGGCCTTGCTAAATTCTCCCTCAGTGTACCCAAACAGGTGCTGGAGTGTGGCGACTAGGGGATTTTCACAGTAAAGTAAAAGTAAAGTTTATTTATTAGTCACAAGTAGGCTTACATTAACACTGCAATGAAGTTATTGTGAAAATCCCCTAGTCGTCACATTCCGGCGCCTGTTAAGGTATACTGTAACTTCATTGCAGTGTTAACGTAAGCCTGCATGTGACCCCTAATAAATAAACTTTAAACTCAAGCCTTCTTAAAGAAGTCCCTTACTCAACCTTATGACAGTTGAAGATCAGTCTGAGTTCCAGTTTCAGCCCCTCGCACCATGCCTCACAATGGTATCAAATATGTGCTTGGAGGTATGGAGCGGGTAACAGTTAGTGATTCATGGCTTTGCGTTTGACAGCCTTGACTCAGAAGGGGTCACATGTGGAGCTTTAGTTCTCCGAAGATAAAAGCAACTGGTGGAAAAATAAATGACAGTGGAAGAAAATTTTAGACTTTCTTTACAACTCCGACCCGCAATTAAAACTTCACAAAACTCACAGCTGTGTGTTTGAGCCGTTAGATAGGTCTGGTTCAGTAAATCAAAAGCACTGCCTGTCTACCTCTGTGTATCAATTTCATACCCGCACTGCTGTTTCAACCAAATAAGAGGTACATTCACATCATTCAGGTTAACTTGCAACAAAAGGCAAGCATTCCAAATACCCAACTTTAATTTGACCTGTGCCGTTTGTGTATCATAAGACATAAGAACATAAGAACTAGGAGCAGGAGTAGGCCATCTGGCCTCTTGAGCCTGCTCCGCCATTCAATAAGATCATGGCTGATCTTTTCGTGGACTCAGCTCCACTTGCCCGCCCGTTCACCATAACACTTCCATTACTGTTCAAAAATTTATCTATTCATGCCTGAAAAACATTCAATGAGGTAGCCTCAACTAATTCACTGGGCAGGGAATTCCACAGATTCATAACCCTTTGGGTGAAGAGGTTCCTCCTCAACTCAGTCCTAAATCTGCTCCCCGTAATTTTGAGGCCATGCCCCCTAGTTCTAGTTCCACCTGTCAGTGGAAACAACCTCCTTGCTTCTATTTTATCGATTCCCTTCATAACCTTATATGTTTCTATAAGATCTGCCCTCATTCTTCCGAATTCCAATGAGTATAGCCCCAGTCTACTCAGTTTCTCCTCATAAGCCAACCCTCTCAACTCCGGAATCTTTTCTGGAGAAAAATAATTTCAATAAAAACAGAGAGGTCTGTATCAAACTGTAGATAGAACACACTTGGAATACTGTGAAGAATTATGCCCTCCCCAGGTTTATAGGGACACTGAGGAAGGTGCAAGAAATATTTATGAGTGTTAGGGCGCAGATCAGAGACTCCAAGGTAAGTTATGAAGTTAGCCTGGCCCTTAGCTCTTTTTGATTTTGGCATTAGTGTGAACATAAGATGTTTCACTCCAGGTATGATTCTATTGACCCACTAGGGAGCTTTTATTAAAACAAACTTTATTTAACAACACAGTTAAAATATAACAAGAAGAATCAGCATAACCTTTACCAATTGAGAGACTTAAACATGACAAGGTATAATTCTTAATACCTAGCTATCTCTATAGCTCCAATGTAAGCAATATCCCCATAGATATAAATCCCTCTTCAGGCTAAGTTAGCACAAAAAAAACATTGGCCGGGATTCCCTCCAAAAATTCTAACTTCCCAACATGTGGGAAAACAGGAGTAACTCCCGCTGGGTTTTTTTTTAGCATGATTTACAGAATGAATCTCTGGCACTATGTGCATCACGGATTACCCTAGCGGGATTCCCTCTGGAAAGTGGTGGGCAGCGGCTATTCCCGCCTGAGAATCGGCAGCTATCGTTGAACGGGCCACTGTGCATGCACCGATCTGTCAGCACGGAGATCGGCACATGCGCAGTGCACCCCCCCCCCCCCCCCCCCACCACCATTGCAGGCCAGTAAATCGCTGGCCAACCCTGCAACCCATCATCACTGGCCTTCCGACCCACCCCCCCAACCCCCTGATTGCTGGCACCCCGGAATGGGAATCCAGGAGAAATTGTTCTGCTCAGAGTATGTAGAATTTGGAACTTGCTACCATAGGAACCAGTCGCGACAAATAGCATAGGCACTTTCCAAGCTAGATAAACAAATGATAGTAAAAGGTGTAGAAGGATATGCTGATCAGGTTATATAAAAATGAGTGGAAGGAGACTAAGGTAGAGCGCAAAAACAGTAGCATAGTGGTTAGCACTGCTGCCTCACAGCGCCAAGGACCCCAGTTCGATTCCCGGCTTGGGTCACTCTCTGTGTGGAGTCTGCACGTTCTCCCATATCTACGTGGGTTTCCTCTGGGTGCTCGGGTTTCCTCCTGCAGTCCGAAAGACATGCTGGTTAGGTGAATTGGCCATGCTAAATTCTCCCTTAGTGCACCCGAACAGGTGCCGGAGTGTGGTGGCTCGGGGATTTTCACAGTAACTTCATTGCAGTGTTAATGTAAGCCTACTTGTGACACTAATTAATAAACTTCAAAAGAACTTAAAAAACTTTGAAAAATAGCATGGATCGAATGCCCTTTTTCTATATTGTAAATATATACGGCATGGTAGCACAGTAGTTAACACTGCTGCCTCAAGCGCCGGGGAACCAAGTTCAATTCCTCGGGCCACTGTCTGTGTGGAGTTTGCATGTTCTCCCTGTATCTGCGTGGGTTTCCTCTGGGTGCTCCGGTTTCCTCCCCCAGTCCGAAAGATGTGCGGGTTAGGATGATTGGTGCTAAATTGACCTTAGTGTCAGGGGGATTAGCAGGGTAAATGTGTGAGGTTATGGGAATAGGGCATGGGTGGGTTTGTGGTCAGTGCAGACTCAATGGGCCGAATGGCCTCGTTCTGTATTGTAGGGATTCTATAATAATACCTTACAGAGAGAGAAAAATTGCAAGCAGGGTCAGTTCTGGAGTACCAGAATATGGTCACAATCTCAGACTTTCTGACAGATTGAGGAATAATTGTGCCCTTGAATCTGTTCAAAACTCTGTTGACAATGAACTGGCACCACTCATTGCAAACAAGACTCCTCAACATTATTTCAGGGTAGTTTTGCCCAGTATAATGGTTGCCCGGGCACAGGAAACTCACTGAACCATATTATACGTGGCCAAGCATGATCATTTTTCCACGCTGGCTAAAACCATTCAGAGTAGCTTCTTCTCGCCGGATTCTCTGACATCCCTTGAGGTGGGTGTAGCTGGCTTCTGGCTGCTCTTCTCCAAATCCTGACGGCTCCCAAATCGTTGGCAGACAATTGGTATCAGAAATGGCCCAACGCAACCACAAGCACTGACAGCAATTGAGCAGCTAAGGGTTCATAAAGGAGCCTGGTTAAGAAGCTCTTCCAGAGAGTCAGTGCAGACTCGATGGGTTGAATGGCTTCCATCTGCACTTCCTCCCAGCACATCTTTGGGACTGTGGGAGGAAACCGGAGCACCCGGAGGAAACCACACAGACACGGGAGAACATGCAGACTCCACACAGACAGTGACCCAAGCTGGGAATTGAACCCAAGTCCCTGGCGCTGTGAGGCAGCAGTGCCAACTACTGTGCCACCATACTGCCCTAGTCCAAAACCCCTTTATTTACAAGTCTGACAACAGCGTACAGAATGCTTTCAGTTAGCAGCCTACCCTAGGAGTCCCATGCTGCCTCGGCAAAGCAGCCAGCATAATTAAGGACCCCACGCACCCCGGACATTCTCTCTTCCACTTTCTTCTGTTGGGAAAAAGATACAAAAGTCTGAGGTCACGTACCAACTGACTCAAGAACAGCTTCTTCCCTGCTGCTGTCAGACTTTTGAATAGAGCTACCTTGCATTAAGTTCATCTTTCTCTGCACCTTAGCTATGACTGTAACACTACATTCTGCACTCTCTCCTTTCCTTCTCTATGAACGGTATGTTTTGTCTGTATAGTGTGCAAGAAACAATGCTTTTCACTGTATGTTAATACGTGTGACAATAATAAATCAAATCAAATCACATCAGTGACCCAAGCCAGGAATTAAACCCAGGTCCCTGGCTCTGTGAGGCAGCAGTGCTAACCATTGTGCCACCGTGCCACCCTAGTCCTCGGAGGCAGAAGTCCCTTCACCAAAATCCCTTTATTTACAAGTCTGACAACAGCACACAGACTGCTTTCAGTTAGTAGCCTGCCCTAGGAGTCCCAGAGGAACTGACATGCCTGGTTAAGTACCAAGCAATAGGCTCCCTGATTGGCTCAAGAATTTGGCCCTTAATCAGGGAGTTCATATTCTAACAGGCCCACCTCAATTGCCTGATTAAAGTGGTTACAGATTCAATGGTTAGAGTTGAGTCGTTTGATGAAGAGCCTGGTAGGGGTCCATGGTCAGTGTCCTCTCCTGAACCTATTCTTCCTTCAAACAGCTCAACAGGCAGCCTCAGTGGACAATATTTGAACCATAACAAGAAACGGACACAGTTTCTGGTACATTCTGTGGATCAAGTGCATGGGCGGAGGAAAATTGGCCCCATCTGTTTTGTTTCTACCAACCAATATGTGTCAAAAGAACACTAGGTCAGGAGAAGGGGATATGCAGCGGGGTTAGGTGGACCCTGAGTGCAGGCTTCCAATTGCAGGGGAAGCGTGGCTGGCTTATCATTATCGGTAGCTGATTTCAAGTACAGGTGTACCTGCATGATAGAACTTATGGAGGGTGTTAGGAGATTACATCTGGACTCTGCTAGAAGTCGTAAATCGTATGATATTGTAAAACTACCTGTATTTAATCATTAGGTGGAAGTTAATTGCCATCAAGTGGAACAGAAAGCAAGACCACAACGGACAAGCTGTGCTCCATATTACAACTGCTGATGTCTCCTCCACCTGAGATTAGTGTCAAACTGTGTGATAGGCCAGAGAGCCTGCAAGGTTTAATGGAAACTACTGATAGTTCCTACTGATAGTTGGATTTCATAGCCCTGGAGTTCCCAGGCCCGGGAGAGCAATGTCAGGCAGGAATATATTCTAGAATGTTTTGGAATTCCTACAGTGCAAAAGGAGGCCATTCAGCCCATTGAGTCAGCACCAGCTTTCTGACAAAGCATCTTACCCAGACCCTCTCCCCTGCCCTATCCCCATATCCCCACTCATTTACCACAGCGAATCCACCTAACCTGCAGATCTTTGGACACTAAGGGGCAATTTACCATGGCCAATCCACCTAACCTACATATCTTTAGACACTAAGGAACAATTTAGCATGGCCAATCCACCTAACCTGCAGATCTTTGGACACTAAGGGGCAATTTACCATGGCCAATCCACCTAACCTGCACATCTTTGGACACTAAGGGGCAATTTAGCATGGCCAATCCACCGAAACCTACACATCTTTGGACACTAAGGGGCAATTTAGCAATGCCAATCCACGGAAACTTACACGTTTTGGACACTAAGGGCCAATTTAGCATGGCTAATCCACCTAACCTGCACATCTTTGGGCCGTTGGAGGAAACCGGAGCACCCGGAGGAAACCCACACAGAAACGGAGTGAATGTGCAAACTCCATTCAGACAGTCACCCAAAGCTGGAATTGAACCCAGGTCCCTGGCGCTGTGAGGCAGCAGTGCTAACCACTGTGCCACCGTGCTGCCCTTTTAAAAAATCTATCTCAGCCTTGAATATATTGAATGACAGCCTCACTGTACAGATGGCGTTGGAGCGAGGCGACTTCTTGCAAGCTGTGCTCAGCATACCTTCTAATTCTATCTCTTACTCTCGTTCTATGCTTCTAAAACTTCATTCTAACTCTTTTAAACTCTCTAACAATGTTTTAATGCAATTTCTTACTTTATCTGCACCCTAGCTATGAGCGTAACGCTACATTCTACACTCGCTCGTTTCCTTCTCTATGAACGGTATGTTTTGTCCGTATAGCGCGCAAGAAACAATACTTTTCAGTGTATGTTAATACATGTGATAATAATAAATCAAATCAAATCAAATCAAATCAAATCAAATCAAATCAAATCTACAGCCCTCTCCATAGGATTCATAGAATTCCTGCAGTGCAGGAGGAGGCCACTTGGCCCTGATGCATCCCCGTCCTTTTCTCACTTAGGTTCGTCAACTGTGATTAAATGTATTCCTGGAAGTTTCATCACATGACTTGCCTTCAAGCTCCAGCCAATAGTCGGCCAAGACATCCATCCTTGTGACACTGCCTTTCTACGTCAATAACATTCCTGATAACATTCCGGCAATAGTACTGAAGACGTGTGCTCCAGAACTTGCCGCCCCCCTAGCCAATCTCTTCCAGTACAGTTACAACACTGGCATCTACCCAACAATGTGGAAAATTGCCCAGATATGTCCTGCACACAAAAAGCAGGACAAATCCAACCCAGCCAATTACCGCCCAATCAGTCTACTCTCAATCATCAGTAAAGTGATGGAAGGGGTCATCGACAGCGCTATCAAGCAGCACCTGCTCAGCAATAACCTGCTCAGTGACGCCCAGTTTGGGTTTCGCCAAGGTTGCTCAGCTCCTGACCTCATTACAGCCTTGGTTCAAACATGGGCGAAAGAGCTGAATTCCAGAGGTGAGGTGAGAGTGACAGCCCTTGACATCAAGGCCGCAGTCGACCGAGTGTGACATCAAGGAGGCCTAGCAAAACTGGAATCAATGGGTACCAGGGGGCAAACACTCTGCTGGTTGAAGACATACCTGGTACATAGGGAGATAGTTGTGGTTGTGGAGGGTCAGTCAACTCAGCTCCAGGACATCTCTGCAGGAGTCCCTCAGGGGAGTGTTCCTCGGCCCAACAATCTTCAGCTGTTTCATCAATGACCTTCCCTCCATCATAAGGTCGAAGTGGGGATGTTCGCTGATGATTGCACAACACTCAGCATCATTCGCAACTCCTCAGATACTGAAGCAGTGCAAGTTCAAATGCACCAAGATCTGGACAATATCCAGGCTTGGGCTGACAAGTGGCAAGTAACATTTGCGCCACTCAAATGCCAGGCAATGACCATCACCAATAAGAGACACTCTAACCACCGCATCTTGACATTCAATAATGTTACCATCACTGAATCCCCCACTGTCAACATCCTTGGGGTTACCATTGACCAGAAACTCAACTGGATTCACCACATAAACACAGTGGCTACAAGAGCAGGTCAGGGGCTAGGAATATTGTGGCGAGTAACTCACCTCCTGACTCCCCAAAGCCTGTCCACCATCCACAAGGCACGAGTCAGGAGTGTGATGGAATACTCCCCAATTGTCTGGATGGGTGCAGCTCCAACAACACTCAAGAAACTTGACACTATCCAGGACAAAGCAGCCCCGCTTGATTGGCACCACATCTACAAACATCCACTCCCTCCACCACCGACGCTCAGTAGCAGCAGTGTGTACTATCTACAAGATGCACTGCAGCAATTCACCAAAGATCCTTAGACAGCACCTTTCAAACCCACGACCACTTCCATCCAGAAGGACAATGGCAGCAGATACATGGGAACATCATCACCTGCAAGTTCCCCTCCAAGCCACTCACCATCCTGACTTCATAAAATCATAGAATCCCTACAGTGCAGAAGGAGGCCATTTGGCCATCGAGTCTGCACCGACCACAATCCCACCCTGGCCCTATCCCCGTAACCCTACTTATTTACCCTACTAACCCCCTGACACTAAGGGGCAATTTAGCATGACCAATCAACTTAACCAGCACGTCTTTCGGACTGTGGGAGGAAGCAGGAGCACCCGGAGGAAACCCACGCAGACACAGGGAGAACGTGCAAACTCCGCACAGACAGTGACCCAAGCGGGAATTGAACCCAGGTCGCTGGCGGTGTGAGGCAGCAGTGCTAACCACTGTGCCTCCCCTAAATATATCGCTGTTCCTTCGCAGTCGCTGGGTCAAAATCCTGGAATTCCCTCCCTAACAGCATTGTGGGTCAATCCACAGAACATGGACTGCAGCGAATCAAGAAGGCAGCTCACCACCACCTTCTCAAGGGCAACTAGGGATGGGCAATAAATGCTGGCCCAGCCAGCGACGCCCATGTCCCACGAATGAATGAAAAAAACGCCAATTGGAAAGCAAAAAAACTCATTATCCAATTGCATGATGCCTGACTGCCATCTTTTCCCCACATTTTCAATAGTTTTATATCTGGTAAAGATAAATATTCAAAGAAAATGAATTTTAAAAAAAAGTCCCAATGGTTTTTCTCCAGGGTTGCAGACAGGACATTGTTGGCAACAGGATGGGCTGCTAGTAACGACGGAGCGGCACAGTGGCACAGTGGTTCGCATTGCTGCCTCACAGCGCAAGGAACCCGGTTCAATTCCCGGCTTCAGGTCACTGACAGTGTGGAGTTTGCACGTTCTCCCCGTGTCTGCGTGGGTTTCCTCCGGTGCTCCGGTTTCTTCCCACAGTCCAAACGATGTGCGAGTTGGGTGGATTGGCCATGCTACATTGCCCCTTAATGTCAGGGGGACTAGCTAGGGTAAATACATGGGGTTATGGGGATAGGGCCTGGGTGGGATTATGATCAGTGCAGACTCGATGGGCCAGATGGCCTTCTTCTGCATTGTAGGATTCTATGATTCTCGGAGACTCACCTTCAGGTGCAGGAGACTCCAGGCGAATCCTGGAGGATCCTGGAGGATTGGCCACTTTATTCTCACTGGGTTGAGAAATTCTACTGGGCGTGGGATACTGTCTGTCTCCCAACCACAACGCCCACCCAGTGCTGAGATCAGACGAGATAAAATGACCAGTTGCTGTTAAGAATTCTCAAACTTAGAAAACGGTATGCACTTTACAACATTTCATTGTTCCTTAGCAGGAACAGCCCCTTCCCAATCTTCCGATGGAATAACCCAAGCTGCCACTGGGAAATTCCTGTTCCCCACCCACCCGCCCTCTCAATGGGGAGAAGTCCAGGAAAGACTCCAGGTAGCAGCGGAGCCCAATCTTTTATGTAAGCGACCTTGACCTCAGGACTGGTCTTAGTCAAGACCCATCACATTGTTGGCAACAGAATGGGCTGCTAGTAATGATGCCTCCCATGTCTTTGTGGAAGTTGTAATCAATTGCATCAGGTTAATCAATTTCTAGAAATCAGTGATGCATAAACAGTTTCATAATCAGTGATATAGGTCTACAAGATTATGAGAGGCATAGATAGGGTGGATGGCCAGAGGCTTATTCCCAAGGTGGAAGTGTCAACTCCAAGAGGACACATGTTGAAGGTGAGAGGGGGTAACTTTAGGAGTTTTTCACACAGAGGGTGGTGGGTGCCTGGAATGCACTGCCAGTGGAGGTGGTGGAAGTGGGCACGTTAGCAACATTTAAGGCATATCTTGATAGACACATGAATGGGAGGTGAACAGAGGGATAGAAACTGCTTATGGGCACTAAGTAGTGGGTCTAAATAAGGATTAGGAACTGTTGCAACTTGTTGGGCTGACAGGCCTGTTCCTGTACAGTATTCATAGAAAGTATAGAATCATAGAAGCCCTACAGTCCAGAAGGAGGCCATTCGGCCCATCGAGTCTGCACCGACAACAATCCCACCCAGGTCTTATTCCCATCACCTCACATACTTACCCTGCTAATTCCTCTAACCTACGCATCCCAGGACACTAAGGGGCAATTGAGCATGGCGAATGCGCTGAACCTGCACATCTTTGGACTGTGGGAGGAAACCCACGCTTGTTATTCTTTGTTCTTTATTCTAATTAAAAGGGGTCAGTTTAGCTCAGTTGGCTGGACAGCTGGTTAGTGATGCAGAGCTGAGGCCAACAGCGTGGATTCAATTCCCGTACCGGCTGAGGTTAGAATCATGGAATCCTACAGTGCAGAAGGAGGCCATTCAGCCCATCAAGTCTGTACCGATCATAATCCCACCCAGGCCATAACCCCATGCATTTACCCTTGACACTAAGGAACAATTTAGCATGGCCAGTCCATGGCTATTCATGAAAAACTCATCTGAGGTGTGATGATGCTCAGGTTAAAATCACCACCTGTCTGGTCAGTTTTCTCCCCCTCAGCAGCACCTGGGCCTATGGCGACTTTACCTTTTTAATTGAAAGATGAGTCTTTTTGTGTCAGAGTTTAATGTGCGCCATACCACACAGGACTGTATATCCAACTGAATTTAACATCCTTCAGTCTTGGGCAGCACGGCGGCACAGTGGTTAGCACTGCTGCCTCACAGTGCCAGGGACCCAGGTTCAATTCCTGGCTCGGGTCACTGTCTGTGTGGAGTTTGTACATTCTCCCCGTGTCTGCGTGGGTTTCCTCCGGGTGCTCCGATTTCCTCCCACAGTCCAAAGATGTGTGGGTTAGGTGGATTGGCCATGCTAAATTGACCCTTTGTGTCAGGGGGACTAGCTCGTGTAAATGCTTGGGGTTATGGGGATAGGGCCTGAGTGGGGTTATAGTCGGTGCAGACTTGGTGGGCCAAATGGTCTCCTTCTGCACTGTAGGATTCTATCTATCACCTCTTTCCTTCAGCACCCGGCAGTTTTGGGTCCTTTTCTGTTTCAGCCTTTAGGTGGCAATGCAAAACCATCTGAAGAAGATTCCCAAGCATCATGTGGTTCTGGCAAATTGGCTGTAGAAAACCAAAAAGAAAATCGTTTGATTTTATTTTGATTTGATTTATTATTGTCGCATGTATTAACATACAGTGAAAAGTATTGTTTCTTGCACGCTATACAGGCAAAGCATACCGTTCATAGAGTACATGGGGGCGAAGGAAAGAAGAGAATGTAGAATGTAGTGTTACAGTCATAGCTAGGGTGTAGAGAAAGATCAACTTAATGCCAGGTAGATCCATTCAAAAGCCTGACAGCAGCAGGGAAGAAGCTGTTCTTGATTCGGTTGGCACGTGTCCTCAGACTTTTGTATCTTTTTCCCGACGGAAGAAGGTGGAAGAGAGAATGGGGTGCGTGGGGTCCTTGATTATGCTGGCTGCTTTTCCGAGGCAGCGGGAAGTGTAGACAGAGTCAATGGATGGGAGGCTGGTTTGCGTGATGGACTGGGCTACATTCACAACCCTTTGTAGTTCCTTGCGGTCTTGAGCAGAGCAGGAGCCAAACCAAGCCGTGATACAACCGGAAGGAATGCTTCTGCTGTTGACTCATGTGGTCACTGTCCTGCATTGTTGACAGCTTGATCTGGTGCACAGAGTCTATTCAGCCAAAGGGGTCGATGTACCGCAATAAACGGTCGAATGTATCTTTGGACAGGTTTATTGGACAGGTAACTAGCAGGTGTTATTTTGCCTGCCACGCGAAGTCTGAATAAGCTGAAACCTGCGCACAAAACCTCTTGGCTAACTGTGTGCCTTGGCACCTTGTGTGCAACACTGTATTTGATGTCCTGACAAATTACTCCAGAGCGCTAACTGGCAATACTTGTAGGAAGGGTCGGAAAACAACTGCTGGCCCCGGTCACATTTTCCTGGAATTTTGCACCAAAGTTTCAGGAACCAAAATATTATGTAGACATTTAAAGGCATGTGAAGTTCATTTATTCGTGGTAACAAATAGGTTGGGCGTGGGATAAACCGAAACCATAAAAATGTAACAGTGTTGAAATCCTGCGGTCATTGTTTGGTTCATTTTAAGGATACTAAATGCACAAAAACACGTCCCGTTGTAGAGTTGCAAGCAGCAGTACACAGAGTACTGAGCTACATTTTACTGCACCTGCCAAATACATAACGGGACTTCTGTCCACATGACACCACTCAATGAGTGCTGAGAGGGTGTCTTCCTCGTGGGAGAGATTAGAACTAGGAGGCAGAGTTTAAAAATGAGAGGTCTCCCATTTGAGACAGAGATGAGAAGATGTTTTTTCTCTCAGAGGGTGGTGAGCCTTTGGAAGTCTCTTTCCCAGAGTGCGGGTGACTTATGGTCAATGAATATTTTGAAGGTAAAGGTAGATAGATTCCTAGATTCATAGAATCCGTCAGCGCAGAAGGAGGCCATTCAGCCCCATCGAGTCTGCGCCGACCACAATCCCACCCCGGCCCTATTCCCATAACCTTGGGACGGCACGGTGGCACAATGGTTAGCACTGCTGCCTCACAGCGCCAGGGACCTGGGTTCAGTTCCAGCTTCGGGTCACTGTGTGGAGTTTGCACGTTCTCCCCGTGTCGGTGTGGGTTTCTTCCGGGTGCTCCGGTTTCCTCCCACAGTCCAAAGATGCGCAGGTAAGGTTGATTGGCCATGCTAAATTGACCCTAGTGTCAAGTGGATTAGTGGGGTAAATATGTGGGGTTACGGGAATAGGGCCTGGGTGGGATTGTGGTCGGTGCAGACTCGATGTGTCGAATGCTGTCCTTCAGCACTGTAGGGATTCTATGATTCTATGCATTTACACTAGCTAGTCTCCCTGACACTGAGGGGCAATTTAACATGGCCAATCGACCTACACCGCACATCATTGGAGTGTGGGAGGAAACTGGAGCACCCAGAGGAATTGTGCTACCGTGTCACTCCAGCAATACACTCCCTGGCCAGGAGCTAAAACAGAGGATAGGAACTTAAGGATGGGATTTTCCATGCAATCTGCTGAGCATTTTGTGGCAGCGGAAGGCAGCTCATCAATGGCTGGCAGCGGGATCTTCAGGTTATGCTGTTGCCAATGGGGTTTCCAGTTGAATGTAACCTCCACTGCCCATGACGAAGGGACCAGAAGAAGCTGCTTGAATGGCCAGAAAACCCTACCACAAGGTCTTCAAAACACGAGATGGAGTCAGGAAGGTATTTTGTTCATCAGGATGATGGGAGTTCTTGTGCAAGGCTGGGCTACATCGAAACCGAATTCTGAAATGAATTAACTGGCAACTAGATAAATAGAGAGGGGAGCAGTCATTTAATCCAGGATGGGATGTGGGGAAAGAGGGAAAGTGATACCAAGCAGCAAGGAGAAAAAAATGGGTAGATTAGCTGAATGTACAAGTGGAAAGTAATGGCATTGAGTGGCTTAACACAGAGAAAGAATAAAGGGAGTGAAGAAAATCAAATAGATCAACGATAATCTGAGGTACATGAATGATGTACAATTCTGGACCAAAAAAAGTAAGGAAAACAAGCAGTATATGAATATGGGAAGAATGTAAAGTGCATGTGTTGCTGTGCTCAGAGTGTGGGAATTAAACTGGGTGTATTAGAAGCAATTATATCGCAGGAGGATATAAAGTTTATTGATTATTGTCACAAGTAGGCTTACATTAACACTGCAGTGAAGTTACTGTGAAAATCCCCGAGTCGTCACACTCCTGTTTGGGTACACTGAGGGAGAATTTAGCATGACCAATGCACCTAACCAGCACGGTTTTGGATTGTGGGAGGAAACCGGAGCACCCGGTGAAAACCCACGCAGACATGGGGAGAACATGCAGACTCCACACAGTGACCCAAGCCGGGAATCGAACCCAGATCCCTGGCGCTGTGAGGCAGCAGTGCTAACCATTGTACCACCCATAGCACCAATGGGAACTTGACTCCATACTGGGCAGAGCTGGGAAATAAATACCGCATTGCAATATTTTTAAGAGGGACAGAATCGGTAAGAAGATGGATAGGGGAGCTTGGGGTGAGGCTTCAGTAGGAAAGACACTCCACACACTCACCTTCATACCTATTCTGTACCTCCTAAATATAAGCCAGTCTTTATTTTCCTCCTGAAAGGTTTCAACAACGAACCTGCCTCGTGTGAGCAGATTGGTCACGGACCCCTCATCCTGCCTCCATCGCAAATGTGAGCGTTGCATTTGAGGTGACTCGAATTCCTGCTTCAGTGTTTTAGCTTTTTAATTTCCCACCAAATGACATGACATAAATATTTTTAGGGGGGTGGGGGGTAGTGAGAGGTTTAAATTACCCCTGTAGAATCTAAACTAGGAAACATGAATTAGAATATTTAATTGCATGTAAAGGTGAGCTAAAGAGATGATTCTATGAAAGATTTTTTAAAAATGTATTCATTCGTGGGACATGGGTGTCACTGGTTGGCCAGTGTTTATCATGATGTGGAGATGCCGGCGTTGGACTGGGGTAAACACAGTAAGAAGTTTAACAACACCAGGTTAAAGTCCAACAGGTTTATTTGGTAGCAAAAGCCACACAAGCTTTCGGAGCTGCAAGCCCCTTCTTCAGGTGAGTGGGAATTCTGTTCACAAACAGAGCATATAAAGACACAAATAATTATTCATGTAAATTGAGTCTGTGTCTTTATATGCTCTGTTTGTGAACAGAATTCCCACTCACCTGAAGAAGGGGCTTGCAGCTCCAAAAGCTTGTGTGGCTTTTGCTACCAAATAAACCTGTTGGACTTTAACCTGGTGTTGTTAAACTTCTTAGAGTGTTTATTACCCATCCCTAATTGCCCTCGAGGTGGTGCTGGTGTATCGATTGATACAACTGAGTGGCTCGCTAGGCAATTTCAGAGGGCAGTTGAGAGTCAACCACTTTGCTGTGGCTCTGGATTCACACGTAGGCCAGACCGGGTAAGGACGGCCAATTTCCTTCCCTAAAGGGATATTAGTGAACCAGATGAGTTTTGTTTTCCAACAATCGACAATGGTTTCACGGTCATCAGTCGATTCTTAATTCCAGATATTTTTTATTGAATTCGAATCTGCCGTGGCGGGATTCGAACCCGGGTCCCCAGAGCATTACCTGAGTTTCTGTATTAATAGTCTAGCGATAATACCACTCAGCCATCGCCTCCCCACATGATGAGATTGAGAGAGATAAAAGTAAAACATAATATTTTAAATGGGCGAGATTCTCCGCCCCAAGACCAGAAACTCCACTCGAGTTCAATGGATGCTTAAACGGTCCGCCGAATTTTCTGTCTCGCCCACTGCGAATCCCATAGTGAGATGGAAGGATTTCAGATAAAATTTCCAAAGATAAAATCCTGAAGAAATCAAGCTGCACATTTGACATAATTAAATTCCCAGTGCCAGAGGATTTGATCACAATCAAGTCTGATTACACTGCTGAAAAATTCCTTTACTACCCGTAACAATTTTTTGGCTGTGTTTCGTGGTTATGTCATGGATAAATCCGATGACTTTATGCTCCTCATGTATTTTAATGCAGAGTCCATTGGCAAAGTGTAGATGTGCTGAGGTTTGTGGAGGAGCATCGGGCAGCAATTTCCTGATTTCCCCCTTTAACGGCACTTGTGCAGATGTTCCTGTCTGAATCACTTCCACTGGGCAGTGAGCACCGACAGTCTCACCATTACTTCCATTGCAAAATTCAGGCCAAGGTTCGTGTCATCTCTAGCCCAACAATCGCCGTGTAACTCGATTATCACATCCTCTTGGCCCTGCTTTTCAACCACATTCTGGTCTCTTAGATTTTTTAGGCCGTCACTAACTTCTTGTGGTTAAAGTATTTTTGTTGTTCTGCTTTGCATCTTCTGTCATATCCTTTTTCTTGGTGAAGCATAGTCACTGATCCTGGCTGAGTTACAGATAGGAGAAGAACTCTCTGAAGAAGTTAGTTAAGTACAAGCTGTTGTTGAGAGTCCTCCTCATCCTCCCTATCAAAGGGGCAGCACGGTGGCACAGTGATTAGCACCACTCCCTCACTGCGCCACAGACCCGGGCTCGATTCCTGGCTCGGGTCACTGTCTGTGTAGAGTTTGCACGTTCTCCCCGTGTCTGTGTGGGTTTCCTCCGGGTGCTCCGGTTTCCTCCCACAGTCCGAAGATGTGCAAATTAGGTGGATTGGCCATGCTAAGTTGCCTCTTAGTGTCAGGGGGATTAGCAGTGTATGGGGTTAAGGGGATACGGCGTGGGTGGGATTGTGGTGGGTGCAGACTCGATGGGCTGAATGGCCTCCTTCTGCACTGTAGGGATTCTATGGAAGACGCAACTCACCTTCTTTTGCTCAATTTCTCTACAATGCCGCAGCTCCAGGGCAATTCTAACTGTAGCTCCCGTGTCTGGTAACAACTGGTGGACTCAGAATCCTTCCATTAGGATACAACTTCTTCTGAAGTCCAGCAGCAATCATAGAATCCCTACCGTACAGAAGGAGGCCACTCGGCCCATTGAGACTGCACCGACAACCATCCCACACGTAACCCACATATTTACCCTACTAATCCCCCTGACACCAAGGGGCAATTTATCATGGCCAATCCACCTAACCCACACATCTTTGGAGTGTGGGAGGAAACTGGAGCACCCAGAGGAAACCCACGCAGAAACGGGGGGAATGTGCAAACTCCACACAGACAGCGATCCAAGGCTGGAATTGAACCCGGGTCCCTGGTGCTGTGAGGCAGCAGTGCTAACCACTGTTCTGCAATCTCTCTGCCAGCTCCAATGACACAGTACTTCCACAACCCTGTGTAGCAACAACCAGACTGCAAAAAACACCTCACCTGAAAGTTGAATATTGATACCTTTAAATAGTGCTGGTCTCTTGTGCTGTGCATATTAAAGTGAGGCACTAACAGGACAGCAGAGGTCTAAAATGGCAAATTAACCCAAGATTAATTTTAGATGCTGTCTGCCACCAAACCGCCCCCACTGTGCATGCTTCTGGTACACAAAGGACACACAAGCTCCACTGTATGGCTATCAGCATGGGCTAGGTCGGAGATTGTTGTGAGTGGACTCCTTACCAGACTTCCCCTCTCCCGGCAACCCTATGGAGCTCAATCTTGCAGCCTTAAATTTGTCTTCACTTACTTGTACACAGAGTACTCACACACTTGTATACAGCATTCATTAACTTGTACACAGAGTTTTCACTCACTTGTACACAGGGGTATTCGCTAACTTGTACACAGTTTTCACTCACTAACTTGTACACAAGAGTATTCACTAACTTGTACACAGTTTCCACTCACTAACTTGTACAGAGTATTCACTAACTTGTACACAAGAGTATTCACTAACTTGTACACAGTTTTCACTCACTAACTTGTACAGAGTATTCACTAACTTGTACACAAGAGTATTCACTAACTTGTACAGAGTATTCACTAACTTGTACACAAGAGTATTCACTAACTTGTACAGAGTATTCACTAACTTGTACACAAGAGTATTCACTAACCTGAACTTGTACACAGAGTATTCACTAACTTGTACACAAGAGTATTCACTAACTTGTACAGAGTATTCACTAACTTGTACTCAAGAGTACTCACTATCCCGTACATGGAGAAGAACATGGAGCAGGAAAACACCAAAGACAGCCAGAAAACTAGAATGTTCTGAAGAAGAAGTGAATTTCTAAGCTGACAATTCTGGAGTGCGATGACATTGACTGTTTATTTCAAAACTCATTACTGGCTGAAAAATGATCAAAACGTGCAGTACAATTCACACCGCAGAATGCTCCAAAACAAGGCCTGGTCAGACTGAAACGTACACGGTGATACGAATCTTCTTGAATTTTGTTTACGGACAGGTGTGTATAGCTCTTTAAACTCAAAATTGGTAACAAGTAAGCAAATCTTTCTCGCTGAACTTGACGATGAAACATTATTTTCTCATCACCGGATAGTTTGTCCTGGGCCAGAGAACAAGGATGAAGCTTTCTCTCGAGTTGTTAAAGTCGAGGTGACACAAAACTTTCATTGCGGGCAGGCGATTGCCTAGTGGTATTATCGCTAGACTATGAATCCAGAAAATCAGCTAATGTTCTGGGTTCGAATCCCATCATGGCAGATGGTGGAATTTGAATTCAATAAAAAAAATCTGGAATTAAGAATCTACTGATGACCATGAAACCATTGTCGGAAAAACCCATCTGGTTCACTAATGTCCTTTAGGAAAGGAAATCTGCCATCCTTACCTGGTCTGGCCCACATGTGACTCCAGGCTCCAGAGTCACAGCAATGTGGTTGACTCTCAACTGCCCGCTGAACAAGAGCAACTAGGGATGGGCAATAAATGCTGGCCAGCCAGCGACGCCCATGTCCCACGAATGAATAAAAAAAAAGCTTCTCGTAAGACGCTTGGAAAACAAGATTCATAAGACTTCCAGAACAAAAATTTATTTAAAATGAGTCAAAGCCTTTTTTAAACTTGTTACAACCTAGCTGTGAGGCCATGTGCATTTACAAGTGCCACTACACATTAACGTAAATAAATAAGCAGTTTAGATCTCTATGTCTCAATTGTAAAGAGTTAAACAAAAAAAAATCCATTAAGGACTTACATAAAAAGTACAGCAAAGGGGTTTATAGGTTTTGTTTAAAAGGGTATATAATCAGGCATTGCCTCAACAAGACTGCAGAATCAAAGAACTCTGTCACATCTTTGCAACTTAATTGGACTGCTGATCACAGGAACAAGTAGAAGTAAACAGAATCCTTAAGCCCTCTGCTATTCTTCTATACAGATTCTACTTAGATTAATAAATTAAGCTATCTGAAAAAATAAATTAAGAAACTCTCCTCCCTTTTGCTTAATTATCTGCAAACTAAGTATCTACAAAAATACTTGAAACTTCTTACAACTTAAAAAGAATTCATATGCTCACAGCCTGGTATCAATAGGGCTATTCTTTTTTAAAAAAATCCTTAATGTTATTAGTAACATTGACTACAAAGTGCCGTAGCTTACCAACTTAAATCCCTGTGCTCCCAGTTATTTTAAACCACCAAAGTAGTGACGCCATTTCACCCCCTTGCTTGACGCCTCAAAATACCGCTGATATTTTCGATAGTATTTTATTCTCAGCGCCTGGAGCACTTGCAGGTTAAGCCTGGGTGTAGCTAGAATTGCTTAGGGAGGTTACGTGCTCTCCATCGTTCGTTTCCCAACCGGAACTGAACTAATTCCCGCCTCCGTCCCCACCCTAATCGCCATGCTTCCAAAAACATTTTAGCACTGTCCCTTAGTCTATGGGTCCTCTCTACCTAGCCTTTGAGCAAGCGGCGTGGGGGGGGGGGGGGGGTGTGCTTATTCTATCTCAGGAATTAGATAACACCTTTAACCTAACGTTGCTAATACACTGCTTCCATGTTGGCTTATCCTGCATTTGGCATTTATACTGAGCTCGGTTATAGCCAGTTGTATACAGCCTCAATACTCAGTTTGCCTTTTTTTTTGTTAATGGAATGACACACTGACCACAAACAAAAATTGTGGGTACATTCAACATAATGAAAACATATACAGAGTACAGGTCTAGGATTCGATACAACACGCAAATCACTGCCATAGGCAAATGTTAACAGCGATATTAATAATACTACAATTAAATGCATCTCTCTGCAGCAATGATGTTGTGCAAAGAGCCAGATTATTCTGGCACCATCATCCTCTTTTTCCCCCCCCGCCCCATTTCCACAACT
This sequence comes from Mustelus asterias, assembly GCF_964213995.1. NCBI lineage: Eukaryota > Metazoa > Chordata > Chondrichthyes > Carcharhiniformes > Triakidae > Mustelus > Mustelus asterias. The sequence continues at coordinate 10,478,450 of NC_135818.1, read as the reverse complement.
AACGTGGTGCTTTCAGCATTATCTGGTGGCCTCGAGGTGATAAGAAATTCCAGAAACTCACTGAAGGTTTGAACCTAGGTGTGTCCAGAGGGTGGAAATCAAATGACTGACCCATTCGCCTCCCCAATCATCCGTCTCCCTAATTCTGAGCCAAAAGGTTCCACGAGGAAAGAGAGAGGCCTCTCCATCCTAAGGAGAAATACAACTTTGAAGTCGCTTAGCTTCGGACATTAAGATAGTTCCACTACTCTACCGCCAACATTTCCCGGGGGAAAAAAAATCAATTTCGAACACAATAGAATCGTCCTGGGTTTGAAGGTGTTAATTTCTACAACGCTGGGGGCAATTTAAATGAAGGCATCGTTTGATAAAATTCTCCTGGCGTTAAGTGGTTACAATAAATGACCATCCGCTCGCTTGCTGTCTCCACACATACTTTCCCATCCTGTACCCCCCCATGATAAAAAACATCGCTGAAAAGTTTGGTATTTATTCGCTGTCTTTGAGACTTTTTTTTGTTTCCTTTTGGCAAGTTTGTCTGGACTCTTTTGGGCATTTTAAACGAACAGAAAGTCAGTGAAGACATATGGTTTTCAAAAGTAATAGTTATTTTGCAAGTACCTGAATCATACACAAATAACAAGCTGGAATCATTAACTTATAATATAATGGGAACCAGAACAAGCAAGGCTCTTGAATCGAGCACAATCTCTGAATTACTGCCAAAACTCCATCAGTTCATAAGCCAACGCTTTTTTTTTGCTTCATGTTTCTATCCAAGCAGTTTGTTTTGCTGGCTGTTGCTCTGTTTCTCAGCATGCACACTGTATTTCTCGTTGTACTGCGAGTCTGCTTCTGCCATTAGATCCATTTTGCAGCAGTTATTAACATTGTGTATCTTGCTGCCTTTCGCAGAGTCCACGTAGACCACTGTTTGTTTGTCAACTGGATTCTTCACGAACTGCGTCTGCCACAAAATAAGAGGAAGTGTTGAGTGCAAACCTTGGGTAGCGTGAAACAATTTTGGCCTCTGACAACTAACCGCGCAGGTACTAAAGAAAATTCTAAAGTAAAGTTTATTTATTAGTCACAAGTAAGGCTTACATTAACATTGTAATGAAGTTACTGTGAAATTCCCCTAGTCTCCGCACTCCGGCGCCTGTTTGGGTCAATGCACCTAACCAGCACGTCTTTCAGACTGTGGGAAGAAACCGGAGCACCCGGAGGAAACCCACGCAGACACGGGGAGAACGTGCAGACTCCGCACAGACAGTGACCCAAGCCGGGAATCGAACCCGGGTCGCTTGAGCTGTGAGGCAGCAGTGCTAACCACTGTGCCACCGTGCCGCCCTTTAATGAAGACGAAACAGACGTGGGCCGGAATTCTCCGGCCGTTCACGCCGGCGGGATTATCTGGTTCCACCGACAGCACACTCCCCCGCCCGTGGGTTTCCCCCCAGGGTGGGATGACGTCAAATGGGAATTCCCATTGACAGCAGCAGGACCAGAGAATCCCGCCGCTAGCAAACAACGCGCCACCTCCCGCCGGCAGGAAACACACGGCTGGGAGGCCGGAGAATCTCGCCCATGATCTATCCCCAATGAAGCACAACAGTTACAATTTGAATAATAATGTTTTTTTTGGTCAGATTTGATTTATTATCACATATATTGGGATACAGTGAATGGTAGTATTTCCTGCATCATATGCAGACAAAGCATACCGTTCATAGTCAGAATAATTTTCTCAGAGTAGCACGAATAATAATAGGGGGCATGCTCTTCAGGTGAGGGGGGAAAGTTCAAAGGGAATGTGAGGGGCAAGTTTCTTATTTTACACAGAGAGTGGTAGATATCTGGAACACGCTGTCAGGGGTGGTGGTGGAGGCAGATACGATAGAGGCGTGTTGGGATTTCCTTCCCTAAAGGATATTGGTGAACCAGACGGGTTTTTCCGACACTGGACAATGGTTTCACGGTCATCAGTAGATTCTTAATTCCAAATATTTTTTATTGAATTCACATTCGACCATCTGCTGTGGCGGGATTCGAACCCGGGTCCCCAGAGCATTATCTGAGTTTCTGGATTAATAATCATTGAAGGAGCCCAGGTGAGTACATCGCTCAACTGGGGGTTGTGGAGGGTACGGGAAGGAGGAAGAGACAGTGCTAGGGAGCATGTTGTGTATGTGAGTGTGTGTTTGCGTGCGTGCGTGCGCATGCGTGCTTGTGCGTGCGTGCTTGTGCACGCATGTGCATATCTGCGTCTGCGTGCGTCTGTATGTGCGTGCTTGTGCGTGCGTGCTTGTGCGTGCGTGCTTGTGCGTGCGTGCGTGCTTGTGCGTGCGTGCTTGTGTGTGCATGCTTGTGCGTGCGTGCTTATCTGCGTGCGCGGTGGTAGTTCAATTCTTACTTGTGTGTACTGGGGCAGCCTTTAAAAGTGGTGCCCCGATCTTTAAGAAACAAAGTTACTGAGCCTGCCTTGCCAGCGTGCCGTCGTGCAACTCATCCCTTGTCTTTTTTTTCAATCTCACTAACAGTACGGTGCAGAGTGCCGCAGCGGGGCCAACGGTTTCAATGCTGCTTTCCCCACCCACTGCCACACGCTGCATTAAAAGGGAAAATTCCACCCCACGTATAACCATTAATTATGTGGATTTTTCGTTGACTTTCTCTGTGTTTTACTGTTTGATAAACATGTATTTTGTTTATTTCTTTATTCATTCCTGGGACATGAGCGTCACCGGCTGGCCAGCATTTACTGTCCATTCCGAGTTGCCCTTGTTCAGAACGGCTGGAGAATGCCGACCCACATCTGTTTTGTCTTCATTAAAGAAAAGGTGCATGAGGAGAGTCAACCACATTGTGTGGCCCTGGAGTCACATGTAGGCCAGACCAGGTAAGGATGGCACATTTCCTTCCCTAAAGGACATTAGTGAACCAGATGGGTTTTTCTGACAATCGACAATGGTTTTATAGCCATCAGAAGATTCTTAATTCCAGATAGTTTTATACGGAATTCAAATACCAGCATCTGCTGTGGTGGGATTCGAACCTGGATCCCCAGAACATCAGCTGAGTTTCTGGATTAATAGTCGAGCGATAATACCACTAGGCCATCGCCTTCCCCATCACAAAAATGTCAGGGACATCCTTCACTGGTCTTCAAATCTTTCCTCACGTTAAACCAAATCGGAAATTGAGAGAAGGCGTTCCAAGTTTCCCTTCTGGGCATTTGGAATACCCTAGTGCTTAACATCAGCTGTACTCTTAACACCTGCACCCCTCTCAAAGAAAAATTCCTTCAATAAAGTCCGATATTGGCACCAAATAAAGTAGACATGAACAGGGGGGCATTTGAGCTTCCAGGCATATGGGTTAAGCAGGCAAATGTCAGAGACGTGCCTGTAATGCTAACTGACTTCTCGAGCCATACAAATGAGGTGCCCTCACATTGATTCCACAAGCATGATCGGTGCTGGGAATTACTGCATAATCAGCCAACATTTCCTCTTGGGTCACAAATGTTCCAAACCACTTCATTTTTACTCTACAGTGCTTTCATTATTTTCGAATCAAAGCATCGAATAGTTTTTCCCTGTTTCCCAATAAATTTTGTTCACGCAAATTAAAAACAGGACCAAAATCCGTTAAGGGTTCCCTTTGATGCATCCAACCGTCCTCTGTTGTTGAATTCAAGGATTTTAATACAATCCTGATTTGACTTGAACTAATCCTCTTCTGCGCAAGCTTAGACCATAAAATATAGGAGCAGAATTAGGCCATTTGGTCCATCGAGTCTGCTCTGCCATTCAATCATGGCTGATATTTTTCTCATCCCCATTCTCCTGCCTTCCCCCCGTAACCCTTGATCCCCTTATTGATCAAGAACCGATCTATCTCTGTCTTAAAGACACTCAATGACCCGGCCTCCACAGCCTTCTGCGGCAAAGAATTCCACAGATTCACCACCCTCGGGCTGAAGAAATGCCTCCTCATCTCTGTTTTAAAGGATCGTCCCTTCACTCTGAGGCTGTGCCCTTGAGTTCTAGTCTCCCCCACTCGTGGAAACATCTTCTCCACGTCCACTCTGTCTAGGCCTCTCGGTATTCTGTAAGTTGATGTTCTGATGTTCCAGTGTCAGCTGTCTTGAGGTTGTCGACACTTTGACTTCCAAGTCAGAAGATTGTGTGTTCAATACCCACTCTACAAAATCTGGGTTGACAGTCTAGTGGTGCTGCTGAGGGAGTGCTGCGCTATCGAAGTGCTGCCTTTCAGACAGACCGCGGAAGCAAAGGTCTGCTTCGCCGATGTAAAAAACAGTATTTCGAGCAGCGAGCGAGTTCCTTCCAGTGTTCCTGGTTGGTACTTATCTTGGAAACAACATCACAGACAAAAACATGATAATGTTGTTGTTTATGGGATCTTGCTGTGCACAAATTCACTGCGGTGTTGCCTACGTTAGAACTGTGGTTAATGCATGAGAGGCCGAAGTTTTCGGCTGGTCCCACCGACGGTGACCACCCCGCCCCCGTTGCTTTGGAAAAGCACCACAGAAAGCATTCTTTCTGGTTGTATCACAGCTTGGTATGACTCCTGCTCTGCCCAAGACTGCAAGAAACTACAAAGGGTCGTGAATGTAGCCCAATCCATCACGCAAACCAGCCTCCCATCCATTGACTCTGTCTACACTTCCCGCTGCCTTGCCAAAGCAGCCAGCACAGGATGCTCAAATCGGCGTCGCAGGTGGAGGCTGTGGTTAAGAAGGCGTATGGAATACTGGCCTTCATCAATAGAGGAATTGAGTTTAGAAATAGGGAGATAATGCTGCAGCTGTATAGGGCCCTGGTCAGACCCCACCTGGAGTACTGTGCCCAGTTCTGGTCGCCTCATTACAGAAAGGATGTGGAAGCCCTAGAAAGGGTGCAGAGGAGATTTACAAGGATGTTGCCTGCATTAGGTGGCATGCCTTATGAGGATAGGTTGAGAGAGCCAGGTCTTTTCTCCTTGGAGAGGCGAAGGATGAGAGGTGACCTGATAGAGGTGTATAAGATGTTGAGAGGTATTGGTAGAGTGGATTCTCAGAGGCTTTCACCCAGGGCTGAAATGGTTACCACAAGAGGTCACAGGTTTAGGGTGCTGGGGAGTAGGTACAGAGGAGATGTTAGGGGTAAGTTTTTCACTCAGAGGGTGGTGGGTGCGTGGAATCGGCTGCCGGTAGTGGTGGTGGAGGCGGATTCGATAGGGTCTTTTAAGAGACTTTTGGATAAGTTCATGGAAGTTAGTAAGATAGAGGGTAATAGGTAAGCCTAGTAGGCAGGACATGTTCGGCGCAACTTGTGGGCCGAAGGGCCTGTTTGTGCTGTAGCTTTTCTATGTTCTATGTTCTATATTCAAGGACCCCACGCACCCCGGACGTTCTCTCTTCCACTTTCTTCCGTCGGGAATAAGATACAGAAGTGTGGTCACGTACCAACCGACTCAAGAACAGCTACTTCCCTGCTGCCATCGGACTTTTGAATGAACTTACCTTCTATTAAATTGATCTTTCTCTACACTTTAGCTATGCCTGTAACACTCTATTCTGCACCTTCTCCTTTCCTTCTGCCCTATATACTTTATGAACGGTATGCTTATCCCTGTATAGCGCGCAAGAAACAATACTTTTCACTGCATCCCAATACACGTGACAATAATAAATTAAATCAAATCCAATAATTAACCCACTAACACAACCTGATCCAGTGTTGAATCCCGAGCTTGGGGTCTGTATGGCTGATCACAACCCCACATAGTGGATTTGCACAACAAACCATTCAGGAATCTGAAGGCCAATCCATGCTGTTATTTAATAAATATTGTGGTTAATGGTGGGCTCAGTTGATGAATTGTCTTCAGCGGATTTTCCCTCTTGGATGCCGGAGGAATTTAGGACACTGGGAATATATATTTGTAGCATTTATCTTTTCAACCCAACACATTCATCTAAATTAGCTGCAAACTTGGCCTGTAAGGGGGTTCGTTATATCACAACGGCTGCCTACTGCATCATTTACTATGAAGACTTTGGGAGTATTGACACCATTGCAGTGTAATCCTTTTGATACGACTGCTTATTCACATAAAGAGGGACCAAATTAGATGGCTGTAACCAAATTATGGCCAAGAGTTTAGAAATTACAGATGCAATGTTCGCTGGCCAGATTTCCTTCCAGTTCAGAAAGCATACGGCATGCTTGCCTTCATCAGCCAGGGCATTAAGTTTAAAAATTGGCAAGTCATGTTGCAGCTTTATGAACCTTAGTTAGGCCTCACTTGGAATATAGTGTTCAATTCCGGTCGCCACACTACCAGAAGGATGTGGAGGCTTTGGAGAGGGTACAGAAAAGATTTACCAGGATGTTGCCTGGTATGGAGGGCATTAGCTATGAGGAGAGGTTGGAGAAACTTGATTTGTTCTCACTGGAACGACGGAGCTGGAGGGGCAACATGATAGAAGTCTACAAGATTATGAGAGGCATGGACAGAGTGGATAGTCAGAAGCTTTTTCCCCAGGGTGGAAGAGTCAGGGGGCACAGGTTTAAGGTGCGAGGGGCAAGGTTTAAAGGAGATGTACGAGGCAGATGTTTTACACAGAGGGTGGTGGGTGCCTGGAACTCGTTGCCGGGGGAGGTAGTGGAAGTGGATACGGTAGTGACTTTTAAGGGGCGTCTTGACAAATACATAAATAGGATGGGAATAGAGGAATATGATCCCTGGAAGGGTAGGGGGTTTTAGTTAAGTCGGGCAGCATGGTCGGTGCAGGCTTGGAGGGCCGAAGGGCCTGTTCCTGTGCTGTAATTTTCTTTGTTCTTTGTTCACCAACTTTGTAGCAATTGTAGATTTGGATGTTTTTGTCTTACCTTATTTGGCGCATGATAGCAAGGCATCTGAAACCACTTCTTCTTTCTATTCATTACGAGGGTGGCTGTTAAGAAGATGATGATTGCAAGCAATATGGCTGCCAGAACCCATGCTGCTGATTGGTAGATTACAGCCATTTCGTTCTGCTGGGGGGGCACGTCTGTAACTTCTAAAAAGATACAAGAGGAGAAATGTAGAAAGTTATGTTTGCCGACTATAAGCAGAGAATCAAAACTATTGCAGCCTTGCGCGGTTTCTAGCTCTGCCCAAATCTCTTCTCCCGACTGTTCCATTCTCACTGGAACGACGGAGGTTGAGGGACGACCTGATAGAGGTCTACAAGACTCCGAAGGGCATGGACAGTGTGGATAGTCCAAAGATTTTTCCCAGGGTGGAAGAGTCAATTACCAGGGGGCACAGGTTTAAGGTGCGAGGGGCAAAGTTTAAAGGAGATGTGCGAGGCAAAATTTTTTTACACAGAGGATGGTGGGTGCCTGGAACTCGCTGCCGGGGAAGGTAGAGGAAGCGGATACGATAGTGACTTTTAAGGGGCGTCTTGACAAATACACGAATAGGATGGGAATAGTCGGGCAGCATGGTCGGTGCAGGCTTGGAGGGCCGAAGGGCCTGTTCCTGTGCTGTAATTTTCTTTGTTCTGTGTATATATCCATCCCTCCTCAGTGATCGCAGAGTGTACTATTTACACAGCAGCTCGCCAAGGCTTCATTGACAGTTCCTTCCAAACCTGTGACCTCTGCCACTTCCGCCTCAACTCACATTTCACTGTTCCTTCATGGTTGCTGGGTCAAAACCTGAAAAGCTCTACTCAACAACACTGTGGCAGTATCTTTACTGCACGGACTGCAGTGGCTCAAGAAGGGTACTCCCCACCACCTATCAAAGGCAACAGCCAATGGCCATTAAATGCTGGCCATTAATAGTTTATTTTAAAACTAATTCTGGAAATAACAGCCTCCTGTGACATTGCTTTTGCTGAGTCAATCATCATAGAATCCCACGGTGCAGAAGGAGGCCATTCAGCCCATTGAGTCTGCACTGACAACAATCCCACCCTGGAGCCCCATGCATTTACCCTAGCTCGTCTCCCTGACACTAAGGGGCAATTTAGCACCTAACCTGCACATCTTTGGACTGTGGAGGAAACCAGAGCACCCTGAGGAAACCCACACAGACACGGAGAGAATGTGCAAACTCCACACGGACAGTGACCCGAGGCCGGAATTGAACCCGGGTCCCTGGCGCTGTGAGGCATCAGTGCTCACCACTATGCCACCCATGGGCGGGATTTTCCAACCGCGCTCACCCCAAGACTGCCGGAGGTCAATGGATCTTTGTGTGGTCCTGTCCCCCCCACTACGATTCCTGTGGCGGGCAGGACGGGAAAATTCCGCCCAAGATGTTCATAGTGTTGAAGAATTTCATATTCCCAGAGAAAGTGATGGTAACACAGGTTAAAACAGAGAAAAAAATGTGTTCCATTGTAACACGGAGAAGAAAAGCTGACTGAATAAACTGGAGCCCTTAAATTGGTTTGGCTCAGTGGGCTGGACGGCTGGTTAGTGATGCAGAGCGACACCAATGGCACAGGTTCAATTCCTGTAACGGCTGCAGGTATTCCTGAGGGCTCCGCCTTCTTAACCTTGCCCCTCACCTGGGACTATGAACCTGACTATCCTCAGGTTCATAGTCCCAGATTGCCATAGGCTGACTGGTGGTCAATGGCGACTTTACCTTTATAGGGTGGCACAGCGGCACAGTGGTTAGCACCACCAGGGACCTGGGTTCGGTTCTAGCCTCAGGTGACTGACTGTGTGCAGTTTGCACGTTCTCCCCATGTCTGCTTGGGTTTCCTCCGGGTGCTCCGGTTTCCTCCCACAATCCAAAGAGGTGTATGTTAGGTGGATTGGCCATGCTAAATTGCCCCTTAGTATTCAAAGATGTGCAGATTCGGTGGATTGGCCATGCTAAATTGCCCCTTAGTGTCCAAAGATGTGTAGGTTAGGTGAATTGGCCATGCTAAATTGCCCCTTAGTGTCCAAAGATGTGTAGATTCGGTGGATTGGCCATGCTAAATTGCCCCTTAGTATTCAAAGATGTGCAGATTCGGTGGATTGGCCATGCTAAATTGCCCCTTAGTATTCAAAGATGTGCAGATTCGGTGGATTGGCCATGCTAAATTGCCCCTTAGTGTCCCAAGATGTGCAGGTTAGGTGGATTAGCAGGGTAAATAATGGGATTACGGGGATAGGGCCTGGGTAAGGACCTCTGTCGGAAGGTTGGTACAAACTCGATGGACCGAATGGCCCCCTTCTGCAGGTAGGGATTCTATGATTCTAAAACGGGTACATTTGGATCATGAAATCACAACCTACAGGAATGAACATGAGCCATTGATATGCTCACTCACACACAACAGCACGATGTGAATGATGAGTGAGTGACACAGCAGAGCCAGGCTGCTATCTGAGCCTTTGACAAATTAACAGAACACCAATCACTGCATTCTTTCAGCAATGAGAACCAACCAACTTACGAAGAATAAAGCAAACCAGTAGTAGTTACCCGTGAATGAATGGAGTTCCAGGCATGTCAATAAAGTAATGAATTAGCAGGAATCAGTGAGTTAATAAATTCATTCTGCAACTGGTCCCTCGGGAAATCAATGAATTGTTAGAGTCACTTGCACAGACGAATTAAGCAAACAGCAGTCGACAGCAAATTTATAAATTGATTGAGCATCAGGCATTCCAACAAGTCAATAAGAGCAGCTGAATAAATCAAGTGGTGTCACTGAAGGAATACCCTTTCTTCCTTATTCATTGCGACACCCTCAGGGTCAGGCACTGACTTCCAGTGACAAATTATTCCATATCTCCCTCCTTATTAACACCTCTCTCCCAAAGTGATAAAAGTGCAGACAACACCAACAGCGCGTCATGCAACAACATGTGAATTCAAACCTGTGTCGTTACCACTTGGTTGCACCAGGGAAACTCAGCTCAGCTTCAGAGAGTCAGAGAATCCCGACAGTGCAGAAGGAGGCCCTTTGGCCCATCGAGACTGTACCAACCACAATCCCACCCAGGCCCTATCCCCGTAACCCCACATATTTACCCTGTTAATCCTCTAACATTAAGGGTCAATTTAGCATGGCCAATCAACCTAACCCGCACATCTTTGGACTGTGGGAGGAAACCGGAGCACCCGGAGGAAACCCACGCAGACACGGGGAGAATGTGCAAACTCCACACAGACAGTGACCTGTGGCCGGAATTGAACCTGGGTCGCTGGCGCTGAGAGGCAGCAGTGCTAACCACTGTGCCACCCAAGTTCAAATAATCCCTTCCATTTAGAAGACTATTTTCAACAGCGATGTGGACCCTGCAACATCTCAAGGTCGCCTGAGGAAGGCAGAGAATGGAAGCAATGGACATCTCCTGGGACAGAAGGGAACAGGAAGTTAATCTGCAGAATTCTTAACTGCCATCTTATGGCTGGTTTAGAAACAGTTTGTTACCCTTTATATTTATTGGGGCATTGCACAGAACATTAGAGGGAAAGAGGAAATACTTATGACATGTTTAAAAGGGGAAGGAAGTGGATGAGCAATTAAATATACTTACCAAGGTCAAATCATTCTTTAGGCAGACATGTCAAAGATACATTTGAGGGGCAAAATATTCAGCTGCTCACTTTAGAGACAAGACCGTTACGGAGGGTAAATTGGGTCTGTAGAATCAAGAGTCACAGTATCCCTACAGTGCTGAAGGAGGCCATTTGGCCCATCGAGCCTGCACCGACAGCAATCCCACCCAGGCCCTATCCCCGTGACCTGACGTATTTACCCTGCTAATCCCCCTGATACTAAGGGTCAATTTAGCATGGCCAATCCACCTAACCTACACATCTTTGGACACTGAGAGGCAATTTAACATGGCCAATCCACTTAACCTGCACATCTTTGGACAGCAAGGGGCAATTTAGCATGGCCAATCCACCTAACCAGCACGTCTTTGGACACTAAGGGACAATTTAGCATGGCCAATCCACTTAACCCGCACATCTTTGGACTGTGGGAGGAAAGCAGAGCATCTGGAGGAAACCCACACAGACATGGGAAGAATGTGCAAACTTCGCACAGTCACCCGAGGCCAGAATCGAACCTGGGTCCCTGGCGCTCTGAGACAGCAGTGCTAACCACTGTGCTGCCCTAAAATGTAAACCGTTTCTATACCAGTGCAACAAGCAGCTTTCCCGTTACCTGTGAACGACGGCAGGTTCGGTTGAGCAGTTGTTGTGAGTATCCCTTTGCCTCCGAATCCCGTCGAGCTCTCCAGTGAAACATCGGCAGCCTCTGTTGTGGGCGGCAAGACCGTCGGCACATCTTGAGACAAGGAAAGGTTGAAAATAAATGAACCGGCCCATCCATACAGAGAGAGGGAAAATACCGCCTAGAATCCGCAAGTTCCAGACTGTTCTGTGTGAACTTGTTACTGACAATCAATACAGTCCCAAATACCACGGCTCAAGAGCCGGAATAATCTCTCAGCAAGTTGCTGAGAAATACCTAATTGTCCATCTGGATTCCGGCTGTCAAATCAATTTCCTACTAGGGATCTAAACTGTCCTCCAGATTAATCATTTATATGTTGGCACATTGCTTCAAATGAAGAAGCCTAGAAACATAGAAGATAGGAGCAGGAGGAGGCCATTCGGCCCTTCGAGCCTGCTCCCCCATTCATCACGATCATGGCTGATCGTCCAACTCAATAGCCTAATCCTGCTTTCTCCCCATAACCTTTGATCCCGTTCGCCCCAAGTGCTATATCCAGTCGCCTCTTCAATGTAATGTTTTGGCATCAACGACTTCCTGTGGTAATGAATTCCACAGGCCCACCACTCTTTGGGTGAAGAAATGTCTCCTCACCTCTGTCCTAAATGGATTACCCCGAATCCTCAGACTGTGACCCCTGGTTCTGGACTCCCCCACCATCGGGAACATCCTCCCTGCATCTACCCTGTCTAATCGTGTTAGAATTTTATAAGTCTCCATGAGATCCCTCCTCATTCGTCTGAACTCCAGCGAAAACAATCCTAACCTAGTCAATCTTTCTCCATAATCAGTCCCTCCAGAGACAGGTTGAAGATGATAATATACTCACTGCCAAATTTCTCAAGTCCAATTTTGACTGTGAAGTGGACAAAAATTAAACAGCAGTATTCAGGTCACTGAGGCAAATACATTTAATACCAAAAACACGTCTCCTTCAATATGGCGAGAGAAACTGTGGCCCTCTGGGGAGTAAGTATTTCTAAATCCTTTAAATCGATATTTTAAATTCATTCTCAGTAATATCACTAAATAAGCGCACACTGCTGCAGCTTCAGTACAGTTCTGGTCGCCACACTTCCAGAAGGATGTGGAGGCTTTGGAGCAGGTACAGAAAAGGTTTACCAGGATGTTGCCTGGTCTGGAGTGTATTAGCTACGAGGAGAGATTGGACAAACTTGGTTTGTTTTCACTTGAACGTCAGAGGATGAGGGGGGCGACCTGATGGTGAAATAAAATGGTGAGAGGCGTGGATAGAATGAGTCTTTTCCCCAGGGTAGAAATGTCAACTCCACACAGACAGTGACCCAAGCCAGAATTGAACCCGGGTCCCTGGCTCTGTGAGGCAGCAGCGTTAACCACTGTGCCACCGTGTCGCCCATTGTGGAACTGGGAAATGTCAGGACTCTGCACATCCGACCTGGAAGTGAAACTTTGGTTAAAGGACAAACACATGACTGCGCTACACTGATCAGCAATGGCCATGTTTGTTAGTGGATAAATATCTTCTCTATTACCCAGATCGATGAACCTTGTTTGTCAAATCTGCAAAAAAAAGCAACTTTCTGATCTGTGAGGCAGCTTCACATGGAAATGATTTATTCACTCACCCAAGCAGTACGGACAACACTGCCCTTTCCGTAGAACTGGTAGCCTGCATAAAGCAGCTGAACAGGTTTGAGAGAAGCACTGAATGGCACCATCTCCACAAATACAGCTCGTGCAGGCATTGGGTTTCCACGACTCTCCGACTAACAGGATATCCCCATCGCTGGACATGCAGTATCCAGACTCACTGCTATTGGTTGGCAATAGGGCTTTCAACTGATCTTCTGTCATGGAAATATTAAGAAACATACATTGTTAGGATTGGTGCACTGAGAGCATATTCACCCAGAAAACACGGACATTTATATCTACTAGTAAGGCTGCACCAAATAATCAGACACAGGACGTACAAGTGGGTGGCACGGTGGCACAGTAGTTAGCACTGCTGCCTCACAGCGCCAGGGACCTGGGTTCGATTCCTGGCTTGGGTCACTGTGCAGACTTTGCACGTTATCCCCGTGTCTGCGTGGGTTTCCTCCAGGTGTTCCGGTTTCCTCCCATAGTCCAAAGACGTGCTGGTTAGGTGCATTGGCCGTGCTGAATTCTCCCTCAGTGTACCCAAACGGGCACCAGAGTGTGGCGACTAGGAGATTTTCACAGTAACTTCATTGCAGTGTTAATGTAAGCCTACTTGTGACACTAATAAATACCTTTAAACTTACAAGAAGCTCACATAATGCTAATATCAAGTAATTATTTGCTCAGTAGTAGAATGCTTTCTGAAGGTCTGTGGAAATATCAATTGAACCTGTACAATCATAGAATTCCTACAGTGCAGAAGGAGGCCATTCAGCCCATCGAATTTGACATAGCATTTTACCCGGGCTCTATCCCTGTAATCGTGACACTAAGGGGCAATTTAGCATGGCCAATCCATCTAACCTACACATTTTTCAGACCGTGGAAGGAGACCGGAGCACCCGGAGGAAACCCACGCAGACACGGGGAGAACATGCAGAATCCACACAGACAGTGACCTGAGGGAATCGAACCTGGATCCTTGGCACTGTGAGGCAGCAGTGCTAACCACTGTGCCACCAGGTTGTCCCAGGCTGGATGGGCTAAATGGCCTAGTCCTGTCTCCACATTCCAAATACGCTAGGCCAGAAAGATGAATGCATCTAAAATACAAGAAGAAATGTTCCAAAGCACTGCAAAGAATAAAATAGCTCGGGATAATTTCACTAACAATGGCAATTCACAGGAAGCTTCTGAAGTAACAACAATGCACTTTGATTTGCAGTAACAGCTGCTATGCATTTCCAAAGAGGCTCACCCATTTTCATGAAAGCAACAAACTCGTTCCGATTATTAGATTTTTAAAAAAAGCAGCATCACTGTAATCAGGAGGACCCTTTCATGTAATCTCAAATGAGCTTACTTGCAGCAAAATGGTTACAGATGGCATTCCAAATAGATCACTCTTAGTGACAGTTTCATTCCACAGGTTAGTGTGTTTTACAATTAAAAGCTCAAACTAGTGCTACATGTTTATGTAGAATGACACAGAGCACTTTCTCCCTGTCTGGATTTTTTAAAATTCATTCGTGGGACATGGGTGTCACTGGCTGGCCAGCATTTTTTGCCCATCCCTAGTTGCCCTTGAGAAGGTGGTGGTGAGCTGCCTTCTTGAATCGCTGCAGTCCATGTGCTGTGGGTTGACCCACAATGCCGTTAGGGAGGGAATTCCAGGATTTTGACACAATGACTGCGAAGGAACGGCGATATATTTCCAAGTCAGGGTGGTGAGTGGCTTGGAAGGGAACTTGCAGGTGGTGGTGTTCCCATGTATCTGCTGCCCTTGTCCTTCTAGATGGAAGTGGTTTGGAAGGTGCTGTCTAAGGATCTTCGGTGAATTGCTGCACCTTGTAGATAGTACACACTGCTGCTACGAGCGTCGGTGGTGGAGGGATTGAATGTTTGTAGATGTGGTGCCAATCAAGCGGACTGCTTTGTCTTGGATTCCGTGGTTAAAATAGTTCATCAAAATGTAAATAGTGAAGCGATTTAAATGTACCAATAAAAAAATGCATGTATTACAGGGATTAATGCAAAAATATTCCCTTCCATAATTATTTCATAATTTTCCAATAAGATTTCCCATCGTAAAGACAATATTTATATCCTAAAGTAGTTTGTCTACCCAGTCACCTACCTGGACATGTTAGACAGCAAGCCCCCGATTCTTTGATCGGTGCTTGGCACAGGAGCGGTGGGCACACTTCGGTGTCGCAGAGCACACGCCCGCTGTGGCACGTGCATTGAGTGCAAATGTCAAGATTCCAAGTCTCACCCTCCAAATAGTATTCTCCTCCCGGAGCTTGACATACAGTGAGGTCAACCGTATCAGGCTGTCCACTGCCCACCTCATCTGTGGAAACAAGGAAAGTAGTTTCATGGCGGAGAATGTATCGCACACAACCTCGACGACTCACATCTGCCTATTACCCTTAATGAAGGTAGCTTTGGTAGCACTCGTGCCCCCTCCCACCACCCCCCTCCGTCAGAAGGCTGTGGTTTCAAGCTCCACTCAAGAGTTGAGTCCAAAATCTAGGCCCACATTTCGGTGTAGTAGTGGGGGACTGTCAGGGTCATGGGGTGGAATTTTACCACCGTCACCAGAAAATGCAGTGAGCCATTCAAAAGTCCTTCAATTTTGGCGAGATCGGAAAATCCCTGCTGGAGAGGGGGCCCGTAAAATTCCTCCCACCGTCTTTCAGACGGGATATTAAACCAAGGCTTGTTCAGTTCCTTCAAGTTATGCAGAAAACCATATTGCACTATTTTTTAAAAAAAATCAGCGGCATTCTCTTCTGTGTCCAGACCTATATTTATCTCTCAAATTAAACCATTATCTGACTAATTTGTGGCACAGTGGTTAGCACTGCTGCCTCACAGTGCCAGGGACCCGGGTTCGATTCTTGGCTTGGGTCACTGTCTGTGCGGAGTCTGCACGTTCTCCCCATGCCTGCGTGGGTTTTCTCCGGGTGTTCCGGTTTCCTCCCACAGTCCAAAGATGTGTAGGTTAGGTAGATTGGTCATGCTAAATTGCCCCTTAGTGTCCCAAGATGCGTAGGCTAGACGGATTATCCATGGTAAATGTGTGGGGTTGTGGGGATAGGGCGGGGGAAGAGGTCCTGGGTGAGATACTGTGTCAGAGTGTCAGTGCAGACATGATGGGCCGAATGGCCTCTTATGCACTGTAGGCTATGTTGCTATTGGAGGAAGCTTATTGGATGCCAGCTTTTCCACATCACAGCAGTAACTTTGCTTCAAATGCACGTCATTGGTTGAAAAGTACTTTAGGATGTCAAGACGTTGTGATATAAATGCAACTTATTTTTTTCACGTTGCAAGACATTTCACCAAGGGGCAGTTGGACATCCGGGCGAGTTGGAAAAGGATCAGCAAAGCTAATTGAAGGCCTGGTGAAGGAGGTAGGATTTAAGGATGGTTCCCGCGATGGGAAAAGATGTACCAAGGAAAAGTGGCGTGAGGATATTAAGCGGATCTATCTCTACACCCTGGCTATAACTAACACGACATTCTGCACCCTTTCCTTCTCCCCTACTCTATGCACGGTGTGACGTTAGTGTACCTTTAAGAGATGTTTTTTTAAATCATGATCTCTGCAACTCTCACAGTCAGTGTTTCTCAGCTCACAGCTTTAGCTGATGTGATTATGGCAGGGGTTTGACTGAAGATATCCTTTTATTGCTGCTTAAACGGGGGTTTGTTTCTTTTTACTGGGATGTTTCTGACTGCACTGTAAGGAGAAAAACTGGCCGGCAGGTCAGGTGATAGGAGTTTTTTTTCACTTTCAGTTTGGAGCTGCAGTTTTGAGTTTTAGTTTTTAGAAGGGAGTGGACATCAGACTGAAAGCAATCTCTCTGTCCCTGGTTTTGGGAAATTCTGCTGTTTGGCTGAAAGCCTTCCTGGAGTAGAAATAGCTTGACCAGAGAATCTCCCCGGTTTGGGAAGCTGTGCTGACTTCAAGCCGCTCTGAATCTATCCAGAGAACTGCAGACTTCATCCTAAGGACTCAAGTCCAGTATCACGTGAACATTAGTCTTTGCTGTGTTAAACCTGTGAAAAGGGTCTTTTGTCTACAGGATTGGTTTGATTGGAACACATTAGAGATATTCATTAAGAGTTGTACATTACAGTGGTTGTTCTGTTTTCTTGTTTGTAATTGATAAAAGTTCTTGCTAATTTTCTCACTATACATGTTAACTATATTCTTAAATAAACTTTGTTTGATAAAAGCTCCCTAGTGGGTCATTTGAATCATACCTGAAGTGAAACATCTCATGCTCACTCTAGCCCAATTCAAGAGGCAAAACTTATGATCCAGGTGGGCTCCATAAAACACTTTGGAGTTTCTGACCTGAACCATAACAACGGTATGTTTTGTCTGCCGAGCGTGCAAGAAACAATACTTTTCACTGTATCCCAATGCATGTGGCAAGAATAAATCAGATCAAAAGGAAATCACTACAGAGTCAAGGGCTACCTAGATGAATACAGTGAGCTGAGAGCAGATACTGGACATAGGCTGAATTGGGTGATCAGAGGGTGTGAGCCACAAGACAGGAGGAAGGTCCAAAAGGGAAGATACAAAGATCACACGGCGATTGTCAATGAGAATGGTTATCTTGAGCCAAGGGGGCTTTAGCGTACAGATGCAATTGATGAGGAACACACGGTAAATATCAAGGTGATGACAGTGGAGATACCAATCACCTCGTGTTGGGTAATTTGTAAGAAAAGAGGAAGATTCTCCCTAAGCTTAATAACAATGAGGTGCCTGAAAATGGGAAATAAAAGCAGCTATGGATCGAAGATTGAGGCATTACACAGGTGACTGTGCCGTCACAGGAGATAAGCCGTTTGTAGATGTGCTGGTTATATTGCAACAGGTCAGAATGTAATCGCAAAAAGGAGGTGCCACAGAGGAAGTGCTTCTAATCACAGTTCCAAAGAGGTTAAAGAGGATGACACACAATAGACACAGATAGAGGATATTGCAGCATGGACAGGAAGATAAGTGGATTGAGGAAACAAAATTTAAAAAAATTCTTTCATGGGGTGTGGGCGATGCCGTCTTGGCCAGCATTTAATGCCCACCTCTAATTGCCCTTGAGGAGGTAGAAAGGGCTTGGGTGGGATTGTGGTCAGTGCAGGTTTGATGGGCTGAATGGCCTCCTTCTGCACTGCAGGGATTCTATGATTCTATGAGGGTGGTGGTGAGCCGCCTTCTTGACCCGTTGCAGACCATGTGGTATAGGTCCACCCACAGTGCTCTTAGGGAGGGACTTCCAGGATTTTGACGCAATGACAGTGAAGTATTGGCAATATAGTTTCAAGTCAGGATGGTGAGTGGCTTGGAGGGGAACTTGCAGATGGTGGTATTCCTATTCCCTTGTCCTTCAAGGTGGTAGAGTTCACGGATTTGGAAGAAGCTGTTGGAGGTTCCAATGTGTTGTGAAAGGAGAGCGATTCACTGATTTATATGCTTATAAAGGTACATTTCTTGTTCCAGTAGCTTTGCCCTGTAATTCTTTTTTATTGATTCAAGGGACATGGGTGTCGCTGGCTGGCCGGCATTTATTGTCTATCCCTAGTTGTCCGAGGGCAGTTGAGAGTCAACCACATTGCTGTGGCTCTGGAGTTACATGTAGGCCAGACTGGGTAAGGACGGCAGATTTCCTTCCCGAAAGGACAATAGTGAACCAGATGGGTTTTTCTGACAATTGACAATGGGTTTCATGGTCATCAGTAGATTCTTAATACCAGATTTTTAAATTAAATTCAAATTCCACCATCTGCCGTGGTGGGATTCGAACCCGGGTCCCAGAACATTAGCTGAGTTTCTGGGTTAATAGTCTATATTAATAGTCTAGCGATAATACCACTAAGCCATCGCCTCCCCATGATTTAATGATTTCATAGAATTGAATCCTAGAGAGCAGTAGGAGGCCATTCGGCCCATCAAGTCTGCACCGACCACAATCCCATCCAGGTCCTATCCCCCATAATCCCATACATTTAGCCTAGCTAGTCCCCCTGACACTAAGGGACAATTTAGCATGGCCAATCCGCCTAACCAGTACATGTTTGGAGCAAACCGGAGCACCCGGCGGAAACCCACGCAGACATGGGGAGAATGTGCAAACTCCACACAGACAGTCACCCAAGCCAGGAATCGAACCCAGGTCCCTGGTGCTGTGAGGCAGCAGTGCTAACCACTGTGCTACCCAACCTCACTTCAACCTAAAAATAGTGTGCTCTTCACCTTAAATCTTTGACAGGCCACGGCGTACTCACTGGGATGTTCATTGCAAGTCTGATGAAGCTGGAACTCACCTTGACAGGTGGGGCAGCAATGCCCAGGTCTGACCAGGGGGCTGAGACAGTTTGGAACTGGGCACGTAATTAGCACACACATTTCTCTTCCTCCGTAACAATAACAGTCCCGGCAGCCGTCATGCCAGCCTTGTCCTTCCTTGAAGCGCCGCCCTGTCGCAGTGAGGCAGAAACTGGTTGGAGGCGGAGGAGCCGTTGTGCTAAGCTGAACATCAGTCTCTGCAAAAGTAACCAAGCGCAGCAATGTGAGCAAAGATTTTTTTAAAATCACACTCAACACAAAATTCACCAGGGTTGACTTGAACTTAAATCAGGTCATTTTTCTTTAGTGAGAATCTAAAGCATCACTCTACTTTATCAATACCTAGAACATAGAACAGTACAGCACAGAACAGGCCCTTCGGCCCACGATGTTGTGCCGAGCTTTATCTGAAACCAAGATCAAGCTATCCCACTCCCTATCATCCTGGTGTGCTCCATGTGCCTATCCAATAACCGCTTAAATGTTCCTAAAGTGTCTGACTCCACTATCACTGCAGGCAGTCCATTCCACACCCCAACCACTCTCTGCGTAAAGAACCTACCTCTGATATCCTTCCTGTATCTCCCACCACGAACCCTATAGTTATGCCCCCTTGTAATAGCTCCATCCACCCGAGGAAATAGTCTTTGAACGTTCACTCTATCTATCCCCTTCATCATTTTATAAACCTCGATTAAGTCTCCCCTCAGCCTCCTCCACTCCAGAGAGAAAAGCCCTAGCTCCCTCAACCTTTCCTCATAAGACCTACCCTCCAAACCAGGCAGCATCCTGGTAAATCTCCTCTGCACTCTTTCCAGCGCTTCCACATCCTTCTTATAGTGAGGTGACCAGAACTGCACACAATATTCCAAATGTGGTCTCACCAAGGTCCTGTACAGTTGCAGCATAACCCCACGGCTCTTAAACTCCAACCCCCTGTTAATAAAAGCTAACACACTATAGGCCTTCTTCACAGCTCTATCCACTTGAGTGGCAACCTTTAGAGATCTGTGGATATGAACCCCAAGATCTCTCTGTTCCTCCACAGTCTTCAGAACCCTACCTTTGACCCTGTAATCCACATTTAAATTAGTCCTACCAAAATGAATCACCTCACATTTATCAGGGTTAAACTCCATTTGCCATTTTTCAGCCCAGCTTTGCATCCTTTCTATGTCTCTTTGCAGCCTACAACAGCCCTCCACCTCATCCACTACTCCACCAATCTTGGTGTCATCAGCAAATTTACTGATCCACCCTTCAGCCCCCTCCTCTAAGTCATTAATAAAAATCACAAAGAGCAGAGGACCAAGCACTGATCCCTGCGGCATTCCGCTAGCAACCTGCCTCCAATCCGAAAATTTTCCATCGACCACCACCCTCTGTCTTCGATCAGACAGCCAGTTACCTATCCAATCGGCCAACTTTCCCTCTATCCCACACCTCCTCACTTTCATCATAAGCCGACCATGGGGGACCTTATCAAACGCCTTACTAAAATCCATGTATATGACATCAACTGCTCTACCTTCATCAACACACCTAGTTACCTCCTCAAAAAATTTTATCAAATTTGTGAGGCACGACTTGCCCTTCACAAATCCGTGCTGACTAACCCGGATTAATCCGCGCTGACTAACCCGGATTAATCCGCATCTTTCTAAATGGTCGTAAATCCCATCTCTAAGGACCTTTTCCATCAATTTACCAACCACCGAAGTAAGACTAACCGGTCTATAATTACCAGGGTCATTTCTATTCCCTTTCTTAAACAGAGGAACAACATTCGCCATTCTCCAGTCCTCTGGCACCCTCCCCGTGGACAGCGAGGACCCAAAGATCAAAGCCTGTCACAATACAAGGGGGCACAAGTTCAAGGTAAGGGGGGAAAGGTTAAGTGGAGTTGTGCGGGGCAGGTTTTTTTACACAGAGGGTGGTGGGGGCCTGGAATGCACTGCCAAGTGAGGTGGTTGAGGCAGTTACATTAGCCACATTTAAGACTTATCTGGATCAATACATGAACAGACGGGGGATAGAGTGATACAAGCAATTGGTCTAGATCGGACAATGTGATCAGCACAGACTTGGAGGACCGAAGGGCCTGTTCCAGTTCTTTGTCCTTTGATCGGAGATTAGCATGAGAGATTAGAGTTCTTGATTTCCTCACCTGGTACCAAGTAGACCCACTTATAGCCATAACTTGATGCAGAAAACAACTACTTTATTCGACCAATAAGCTCCAATTTCAGAAATGCAACCTGTTCTGGCCGCATTATGAATGCACCTTCCTTGTTCATTAAGTCCTGGGTTGGGATTCGGCCCTAGAGCTTTTGGCTCAGTCACAGAGATGCTATCCACTACACCACAAGACCTCCCATGTTGCCATTGTACTATTTTAAAAAGCACGAGGGTGAGATTGGAATCGGTGATTTTGGGGCAGTTATGATTTCCTGACACAAATCATTGAATCCCTACAGTGCAGAAGGAGGCCATTCGGTCCATCGAATCTGCACCGACTCTCCAACAGAGCATCCCACCCAGGCCCTATCCCTGTAACCCCACTAGTTCCCCTAACTTACACATCTTAGGACAATAAGAGGCAATTTAGCATGGCCAATCCGCCTAACCTGCACATCTTTGGGCTGTGGGAGGAAACCGGAGCACCCGGAGGAAACCCACGCAGACCCGGGGAGAACGTACAAACTCCACACAGACAGAACCCGGGTCCCTGATGCTGCAAGGCAGCAGTGCTAACCACTGTGCCACCATGCATGCCACGTGAGTTAAAATGTGTTTAAGAAAGTAGGGGCACCTTTTGGGTCTGAAGATGAGGAAAATAAGACAGAATCATAGAAGGAGGCCATTTGGCCCATCGGGTCTGCACCGCCAACATCCCACCCAGGCCCTATCCCGTAGCCCCACCTTCTTACCCTGCTCGTCCCCCTGACACAAAGGGGCAACTTAGTATGGCCAATCCACCTGACCTACACATCTTTGGAGTGTGGGATAGGGATAGCAGGCAACTCTTTCTGAAGTCCAGCAGCAATCATAGAATCCCCACAGTGCAAGAGGAGGCCATTTGGCCCATCGAGTCTGCACCGACAACAATCCCACCTGTAACCCAATATTTACCCTGCTAATCCCCCGGACACTAAGGGGCAATTAGCATGGCCAATCAACCTAACCCGCACATCTTTGGAGTGTGGAAGGAAACCGGAGCACCCGGAGGAAACCCACGCAGACATGGGGAGAAAGTGCAGACTCCATACAATGACCCGAGGCCGGAATTGAACCCGGGCCCCTGGCGCTATGAGGCAGCAGTGCTAACCACTGTGCCACCGTGCTGCCCTAATGTGGCAGCCTGAGTGACTCCTGCCCATTACAAGGTGGATGATCACAACTCTGGGATCAGGATGCTTCCTTCATCAGCAATAGAATCATAGAATCCTACAGTGCAAAAAGAGGCCATTCAGCCCATCAAGTCTGCACTGACCACAATCCCAACTAGACCCCATCCCCATAACCCCATGTATTTACCCTAGCCAGTTCCCCCTGACAATTAGGATCAATTTAGCATGGCCAATCCACTTAACCCGCACATCTTTGGAGTGTGGGAGGAAACCGGAGCACCCGGAGGAAACCCACGCAGACACGGGATTAACATGCAGACTCCACACAGACAGGACCCAAGCCGGGAATCGAACCTGGGTCCCTGACGCTGCGAGGCAGCAGTGCTAACCACTGTGCCACCGTGCCTGTGTGCGGAGGTGGAGGGATTGAGGAGATGAACTTAAAAGAGCGAAAAATAACTTAAAAATATCAAGTTACACTTTAAAACAACAGTCCTAACATACTGCAAAGTGCGAAATAGGTAACTTTATTCTGTTACCTAGAAGAATTGTTAGAAGGCAGACGGAAACTTCTTATAATAGTGAAATGGGTAACTGGGAAAGAGATGATGGTATAATCCCATATCTTGTAATATCAGAGCTACTGCTCGGGTCACTTTATTATGATCCATAGCTCCAACTGCGTCCTATTACGAATCAAGCACATTATTGGTTTACGTTCAGATGGATATTTAATTAGAGTTAAACTTGTTCTACAACAAGCAGCACGAGACACTCGTCTGACCTTGCCAGACGGAGCACAGAAAAGCAAAGACAAACACACAGACACAGAGACGGAAAGAAAGTCAGCGTAATCAACATTTATTTCATTTCTGATTGCTTGTTGGTTCTGCTCTTGTACATTGTTGTCGTGCATTTGAACAACTCAATAACAGACTGTTTAAAAAAGCCATCTTATTACAGATATCTTCCGCGATAACTGTGAGAGGTTCTCTCGAAAAGGTATAATTACACACAGGTAACTTTAAAATGACAAGTAATCGCAACCAGCATTTTCTGTAGGAGAGCAGATTTTCTAGAATAAGGCTTTGAGTATTTTGTCTACCTCTGCTAATATAAATTTGCCTTTTCTTGAAGAAAGGAGAGAATATAAAGGGTGTATAGAATAGATCATTCAAATTATGCACCTTCACATTAAGACTATACTGCAATATGTCTATATATGCTACAGTTCATTTTGCAAAATAGCGCTGAAACAATTAGGATGAGTAAGGTTAAGCCATCCTTTGGCTACAGTTGATTTTGCATAGCATCGCTGCAGTGCACAAGGAGGCCATTTGACCCATTGGGTCTGCACCGAATCTCCTACAGAGCATCCTACAGATCCCATGTATTCCCATGTATTTACCCAGCTAATCCCCCTAACATACACATCTTGGAACACTGAGGGACAATTTAGCACGGCCAATCCACCCAACCTGCACATCTTTTGACACTAAGGGGCAATTTAGCATGGCCAATCCACCTAATTTGCATGCCTTTGGACTGTGGGAGGAAACCCGAGCACCCGGAGGAAACCCAGGCAGACACAGGAGGAACATGCAAACTCCACACAGTCACCCAAGCTGAGAATCAAACTCGGGTCCCTGGAGCTGTGAGACAGCAGTGCTAACCACTGTGCCGCCCGTAACTTGAATCTGAACAGAATAATAGGTCTGCCCAGTTCAGTTCAGCACCTTTCCTTTATGTTAATGTGTTCTGGATCTTTTAATTCTAATCAAATGCAGTGCGTATTGATGGAAATAACAGGCACCTTTCCTTGGAGAACTTTTCAAACATTCCTGCCAATAAACAAACCTTTTCTACAATAGAACCTGTTGTCAGAGTTCAAATAAGTGTATTTTGTTCGGATCTATCCCAGGTGCAGAGCTTATTCTTTCCCCACATTCAGACAAGTCCCCCTTGGTAGATCTAAGCAGATCTGGTCATTGTGAACTCAGACAGGCATCGTGCCACTTTTATTTGAGGCAACTTGCCAGCCAGACCACAGGCACGTGCCAAGGTTCTGGCATCACGTCGATGCTACAGTCTGCGTGCTGCCGGGCATCATGCCAAATTTGAATAGGCATCCCACCATCATTAAAGCAGGCTTGCTGCCAACCATTTCTTTTCTAGCTTTCGTACTCTGCACTGGCAAGAGTGCAATGAGAGAATAACCACTATACAATCTGCTGCGGAGGAACTGGAGAGAGAAACTACAGTCGCATTTTATCAATCGATGGCTTCTCCCATTCCTCACCCAATACCAGTAAAACGCCAAAGCAAGCGGTGATTTTAGGCTATCCCTTCTTGCACGACAACATATGGTAACACCTCTTCAAAGGACCTAATACAGCTCTTGGGAATCTAATGATGTTCAGGCCCCATCTTGGTCAAAACATACTGTATGTTTTATTTAATATCTGGTGCTGGGTGAGTGCGAGTGATGTGAGTTTGTCCTTGTCGGGACTAGACCAGGCAAAAGGAGCCTCTTCCCTTTGACAGCTTGCTCAAGTGAAGGAAACCTCAATACGGGCTGTCACGTATGCAGCTTGTCATATTGTATCATCCTTCTTGCTTTCTGGAAATTTCCATATGATAAAGGAGCAGAATTAGGCCATTCGGCCCGTCGGGTCTGCTCCATTATTCAATCACGGCTGATAAGTTTCTCAACCTCTTTCCCCTGCCTTTTCTCCGTAATCTTTGATCCCCTTGCCAATCAAGAACCTATCTATCTCGGTCTTAAATATACTCAATGACCCGGCCTCCACAGCCTTCTGTGACAATGAATTCCACAGATTCACCACCCTCTGGCTGAAGAAATTCCTCCTCATCTCGGTTCCCTTTATTCTGAGGCTGTGCCCTCAGATCCTACTAACGGAAAAATCTTCCCCATGTACACCCTATCCAGGCCTTTCCATATTCTGTAAGTTTCAATGAGATTCCCCCTCATCCTTCTAAACTCCATCGAGTACAATTTCCTTGTCCTATTGCTTCCAGCTTTCCTTTCTGTTCTCTCTTCTCTGTCACTCTCCCTTTTTTTCCTGTCTGATTTCTAGTCATTGATATTCTCACTCACCTGATAGAAGGAGCAGCGCTCCGAAAGCTCGTGATTCCAAATAAACCTGTTGGACTTTAACCTGGTGGGGCTTCTTACTGTGCCCACCCCAGTCCAACACCGGCATCTCCACATCATTATTATAATAAAGAATGTGTAAAGGAGATGGATATGCGAGGAGGACGTTTAAAAAGTTAATTATCCGTCCAGGAGACACGTGATATTTTTATTTCATCTTCACACAGTGTGTAACCAAAATTCCTGGCTCGTCTTTGCCTGACTGAAAGTCGGTAAAGAATGTTAACCAGCGTGTGCTCCAGATGAATCATTCACAGATAGTTCAGAGGCTGCATTCAATTGTGAGATCTTCACAGGACAGCCCCGGGGTGTTGGGAGTCATTGGGACATAGGAACAGGAGGAAGCCATTCAATGAGATCATGGCTGACCCAAGTCTGTGATTTAATTCTGTCTTTCCTCTCCAGGGGAAACCCCACTTGTATAATACAGGCGGCACGGTAGCAGAGTGGTTAACACTGCTGCTTCACAGCGTCAGGGACCCGGGTTCGATTCCCAGTTTGGGTCACTGTCTGTGTGGAGACTGCGTGGGTTTTCCTCCGGGTGCTCTGGTTTCCTCCCACATCCTGAAAGATGTGCTGGTTAGGGTGCATTGGCCGTGCTAAATTCTCCCTCAGTGTACCCGAACAGGCGTCGGATTGTGACAACTGGGGGAATTTCACAGTAACTTCATTGCAGTGTTAACATATTAACACTATTGCATTAAGTTGATCTTTCTCTACACCCTAGCTATGACTACATTCTACCCTCTCTCGTTTCCTTCTCTATGAACGGTATGCTTTGTCTGTATAGTGCGCAAGAAACAATACTTTTCACTGTATGTTAACACATGTGACAATAATAAATCAAATTAAAATCAAAGCCTTACTTGTAACTAATAAATAAACTTTTGAACAGTTTCCTATGTGGTCCCAAGAGGCTGTGACGGTAATGCACTGCAGCTTTCATTAGTGCCACTTGAAACTCCTCCGTGGTACAAAAGATACTGTTGTGAAGCTGATGTTTATAAAGTTATTAAAAAATTGCAAAAGAGATGAAAATATTACACGGTCCCTTTAAAATGTGGTGTTATTTCTGTGTTAAAAAAATGTTAACAAAAAAGATGCAGATGCATATGCAGTACACAGACTGAAACATTGTATCAAAGGCCAAACAGCAGTGTTGCCAAGACAACAGGCTGATTTGAATTTTAGCCAATCAAGTTAAATTAGGCACTTGGATAACAGCAGCCTATTAGATTTAAATTTTATGTTTTGGTAACTTGAGAACCAATCCTATTGTGGGGATGATGGTATGTCATCAGGGGTATAAGAGATGGGGGGGCATTGGCACAAACTGAAGAGTACCTGCCACAGTTCACAGTTTGAGAGAGACAGCTACTGCCTCTGCCATAGCTCATTTATGTCTTAAAAGAAAGCCTCATCTCGATGGTGAAGATAGCAAAGAAGAAAGAAGACAGAATATTCCGGAAGGCGACAAACCTGGTTGTACTTTAGAGAGTGACTAAAAATTTGATTTTTTTTGTTAATAAGTAGGATCATCTAAATAGTATTCCATGAGAATAGTGTTTTATTCAGTTTGTTAATAGTTTAGTTAATATGTTCACTGTTAGTTCGATAAATAAGGTGTTACTTGTTGACTTTACAGAGAAAGCTTCAGGTAGTTATTTTGATTTAACCAATAAAAGTTGCTGAAGAGCAGATTGTACTATTTCTCACACATTCTCACAGATTATGAGGCGAGGTACTCCGCTTTGAGTGGTTAGGTGTTAATTCTCAGAGAGGGGGGATCCACCTCCGTTTTATAACAATACAACTTGACATATCATTAATGCAGACACTCCCAAGTTAAACTTCAAAGTCGGAGGTCCAAATTCTCTCCAAGCTTCTCCACACACGGTCAGAGGTGAAAGAAATGCAGACTCTTGCCATGAAAGACAATGAATTGGTTAGCACTGCTGCCTCACGACGCCAGAGACCCGGCTTCGATTTCGGCCTTAGGTGACCGTCTGTGCGGAGTCTGCATGTCCTCCCCATGTCTGCGTGGGTTTCCTCCGAGTGCTCCGGTTTCCTCCCACAGTCCAAAGATGTGCGGGTTAGGTGGATTGGTCATGCTAAATTCCCCCCCTCCCCCCCACCGAGTCTCCCAAGATGTGTAGCTAGAAGGAGGTCAGCGGGTTAAATACACGGGGTTACGGGAGAGGGCCTGAGTGGGATGCTTTGTCGGAGAGTCGGGGCAGACTCAAAGGGCCGAATGGCCTCCTTCTGCACTGTAGGGATTCTATGAATTGGCATCTCTGTAAGATGCATGCATTGACTTCATAAAGAGCTGGTACATCTTCCTACAAACTGGGGTGGGCAGGAACCAACTGAATTAGCCACAAAAAAAAAGGGCAAGAAACATCTTGCACTGAAAGTATATTTTGCCGAAAACTTTGAACGCCAATTATAAAAACGAGAATTTCCTGCCTTTGCTTTTTAATGAGGTTACTGACCATGATATGCATTAAACAGCAGACATTTCCATAAGTATACTTTTGGCAGATGTAACATTTGTGCAAACGTTCTGGATATTTTTGTCCAATGCTCCTTACCCCAGTGCAAATAACAACGCTAAAATCCGATGGAGCACTGACACCCCTGACATTATAAATTGTTTCCAAACTTTGGCAAAGTATTTCCTGTAATGAGTTAACGGTCTGGTACCTTTGCAGTGACACACTGAGCAGCCTTTCTTATTTTGTTCATATCCCACTGGGCAGTATTTGTCACAGGTGAATGGTGGGCACTTTACACAGCGGCACATCTCACAACCGTGCTTGTTTTTCCTGAAAGTCATCAAAAAAAAAAATATTAGCACGTGTTGAACGAGACTGGCCTCATTCCGGAAATTTCCACGGTCCAGCTATACGGAAAACACTTCACATTCGACATTTTAGTCCGGAATGTTACCACCGTTCATGCCGATGGGATTTTCCCATCCCGCTGCAGTGAACGGAGATTTGGCTGGGCGCCAATCAATGGTTTAAGACCATAAGACATAGGAGCAGAATTAGGCCATTCGGCCCATCGAGTCTGCTCCGCCATTCAATCATGGCTGATATGATTCTCATCCCCATTCTCCTGCCTTTGCCCCATAAACAACTGGTGAATATCTGTGTGTCTGCTCATCTGGGAAATTCAACAAGCGGTTAAAAGGCTGGTGGCGGGCTATTTTTTTGATTTGATTAATTATTGTCACATGTCCAGAGGGGAAGTTTGTTCACACAGAGGGTGGTGAGTGTCCGGAACGAGCTGCCAGAAACAGTAGTAGAGCCAGATACAATTTTGTCTTTCAAAAAGCATTTACACAGTTATGAGTGTAAGATGGGTATAGAGAGATATGGGCCAAGCGCGGGCAATTGGGACTGGCTTAGTGGTTAAAAAAATGGGGCGGCTTGGACAAGTTGGGCCGAAGGGCCTGTTTCCATGCTGTAAACCTCTATGACTCTATGTGTTGGGATACAGTGAAAAGTATTGTTTCTTGCGTGCTAGACAGACAAAGCATACTATTCATAGAGTACATAGGGGAGAAGGAAAGGAGAGAGAGCAGAATGTAATGTTACAGTCAGAATTATGGTGTAGAGAAAGATCAGCTTAATATAAGGTAGGTCCATTCAAAAGTCTGATGGCAGCAGGGAAGAAGCTGTTCTTGAGTCGGTTGGTACGTGTCCTCAGGCTTTTGTATCATTTTCCCAACGGAGGAAGGTGGAAGAGAGAATGTCTCGGGCTGCATGGGGTCCTTGATCGTGCTGGCTACTTTTCCGAGGCAGTGCGAAGTGTAGACGGAGTCAATGGATGGGAGGCTGGTTTGTGTGATGGACTGGGCTTTCTTCACAACTCTGATTCGGTCTACTTATTGGGAGGTTTCTGATGCACCTCAATGAGCACCCGGAAACAAGGCTTTAGAACTGAAGGCTTTAATACATTAACAATGAAACTACTAACACAAATTCACCCGTTCAGACTGAAGGGGTCCTGCCGGAGCAGGGGGTCTTATACCCTGCCACCGGAGGCGGGACCCCACTGGAGTGTGCCATGATAACACCCAGGACAGGTAAACACCCTATCCCAACAACATAGTACAACCCCCATAACAACAACACCCTAGCCCAACAGTAATACAATAACAACCCCAGTGGTGAACCAACGATGGTTCACCACATTCACCCCTCCTTTAGGAACCAAAGGTGGCGGGGTGGATGAAAACAGACAATGACAAAAAAAATAACAGGATTCACAAGTCCAGACGGTCTGGAGGACCACACCGACGCTGCGATCTTCTCAACACCGGTTGCGAAACCGGAGCAGGTGCTTGCGGTGGCTCTCTCAAAACAACATCTGGCTGTCCCCTCAAAGACTCCCGGGCCGGCCGGCCCTGATGAGGCGATGGTGTAGGGGATCCTGGGACGTTTGGTAGTGGTGGTGGTGGTGATGATGGTGGCGCCGATCTCCGAGTCTCAGGCAAGCTGTACATGGGAGTAAAAGTGTTATGCACTGGTCCCGGTGCTGACCGCGCCACGTCTGGGGAAGTAATGAGGAGTAGTGGATCTGTGACTGGGGGAATAGGAGCGACAGGAGTTGCTACGTCCCCTGCGGGCGCCAGGTCTCTAATGGAGACAGTGTCCTCTCACCCGTCAGGATATGCCACATAGGCATACTGAGGGTTGGCGTGGAGGAGTTGGACCGGTTCGACCAAGGGGTCGGACTTGCGAGCCCTCACATGGCGCCGCAGAAGGCGGGTCCTGGGTACGTCAACCAGGCTGGCAATGAGGTCCCCGAGGACGACTTCCGAGGGAATGAGAACATCCTCTCGTGGGGAGTAGCATTGGTTGCCGTACACAGGAGGGAGCGGATAGAATGGAGCGCAGTTGGAAGGACCTCCTGCCACCGGGAGACTGGAAGGCCCTTGGATTTCAGTGCCAGTAGGACAGCCTTCCAGACTGTAGCATTCTCCCTTTCCACCTGTCCGTTACCCCTAGGGTTGTAGCTCGTGGTTCTACTAGAGGCAATCCCGAATGAGAGCAGGAATTGCCTCAAGTCGTTGCTCATGAACGACGAGCCCCTGTCGCTATGAATATAGCAGGGGTACCCGAACAGGGTAAAAAGCTCACTGAATGCCTTGATGACGGTGGCAGTCGACGTGTCCGCACAGGGGAAAACAAACGGAAACCGGGAAAATTCGTCTATTATGTTAAGAAAATAGACATTCCGATCCGTTGAGGGAAGGGGGCCCTTAAAATCTACACTCAGCCTCTCAAAAGGGCGAGTGGCCTTGACCAAATGTGCCCGGTCTGGTCGATAAAAGTGTGGTTTGCATTCTGCGCAAATCCGACAACTTCTAGTAACTGACCTGACCTCCTCCACCGAGTAGGGTAGGTTGCGGGCTTTTATGAAGTGGTAGAGTCTGGTGACTCCAGGATGACACAGATCATTGTGGAGAGCCTTCAAGCGGTCCTCCTGCATGATGGCGCATGTTCCGCGCGAGAGGGCATCCGAGGGCTCATTGAGCTTCCCTGGACGATACATAATATCGTAATTATAGGTGGAGAGCTCAATTCTCCACCGCAAGATCTTATCGTTCTTGATCTTGCCCCTCTGCGTGTTACTGAACATAAACGCCACGGATCGTTGATCCGTGATCAGGGTGAACCGCTTACCTGCCAGGTAATGGCGCCAGTGTCTGACTGCCTCCACAATGGCCTGAGCCTCCTTTTCCACCGCTGAGTGTCGAATCTCTGGGCCTTGAAGGGTGCGGGAAAAAAACGCGACGGGCCTGCCTGCCTGGTTTAGTGTGGCGGCTAGGGCGAAGTCCGATGCATCACTCTCCACCTGGAAAGGGATGGATTCATCCACCGCGTGCATCGTGGCTTTCGAGATGTCGCTTTTCAAAACCTTGAAGGCCAATTGGGCCTCCGGCGTAAGTGGGAAGGTCGTGGACTTAATGAGCGGACGAGCTTTGTCCGCGTAGTTGGGGACCCACTGTGCATAATACGAAAAGAACCCGAGGCATCTCCTCAGTGCTTTCGTGCTAGCGGGCAAGGGAAGTTCAGTGAGTGGGCGCATACGGTCTGGATCAGGGCCAATGACCCCGTTTTCCACCACGTATCCGAGGATGGCTAACCTATGCGTACGGAATACGCACTTCTCCCTGTTATAGGTCAGATTCAGGCGAGATGCAGTGCGTAGAAAGTGTTGGAGATTCGTGTCGTGGTCCTGCTGGTCATGGCCGCAGATGGTGACGTTATCCAGGTACGGGAAGGTAGCCCGCAACCCGTTCTGGTCCACCATTCGGTCCATAGCACGCTGGAAGACCGAGACCCCATTGGTGACACCAAATGGAACCCTGAGGAATTGGTATAGACGACCATCCGCCTCAAAAGCCGTATATTGTCGGTCCTCTGGGCGGATGGGGAGTTGATGGTAGGCGGACTTAAGGTCTATGGTAGAAAACACTCGGTACTGCGCAATCTGATTGACCATATCAGAAATGCGCGGGAGAGGATACGCATCCAGCTGCGTGTATCTATTAATGGTCTGACTATAGTCGATGACCATCCGAGGTTTGTTCCCGCTTTTGACTACCACGACCTGCGCTCTCCACGGACTAGCACTGGCCTGTATGATCCCTTCCTTGAGGAGCCGCTGAACCTCAGATCTAATAAAGATCCGGTCCTCAGCGCTGTAACGCCTACTTTTAGTAGCGATGGGCTTGCAGCCAGGTACCAGATTTTTAAAAAGGGATGGTGTCGTGATCTTCAGGGTGGATAGATTGCACGCGGGGCGCTTTGGGCAATTTGGAGGCTGCGGCTGGTTCCCTACTGCCAGTGAAGGGAGTGGCCCACCGTACTGTAGGATCACACTCCTCATGTGGGCCATAAAGTTTAGTCCGAGGAGAATTGGCGCGCAAAGGTGAGGTAGCACAAGGAGCCTGTATTGCTCGTAAACTGTGCCCTGTACCTCAAGAGTTACCATACATTGTCCTTGGATCGGTACAGACCGGGACTGTGATGCCATGGAAATTGTCTGTTTGGCAGGGAGAACCCGGAGTCCACACCTTTTAGCAGTTTCAGGGTGTATGAAACTTTCGGTGCTCCCACTGTCAAACAGACAATTTACAGTTCTGCCACTAACCTTTACCTCCATCATGGAATGTTCCAGTCTGTAATGCCTGGTCTGATCCAGAGAGATCGACGCCACCGTTGGCCCCTGGGTGTCACTGCATGCTGCCGATGTGGATGCTGAGGACCCCTGCTGGTCGCTGCTGCATGCTGCCGATGTGGATGCTGAGGACCCCTGCTGGTCGCTCCTAGTCGTCGTGGACCATGATGGCCGCCCCCATGAATCGCATGTGGCCGAGGGCTCCAAGCGCAGCGACTCCTGGTGGTCTTCCTCCTCCTCTGTCTGCCACGATGGCGCCGTCCTGAGATCGCACGTGGTCGGACCTCGTGGGTACTGCAGCGCCGAAAGAGATGGTCTCCGTTCTGGAGGGTTACAAGCTGCACTGCCGTTTTTAGGTTTGGACCTGCAGACTTTGCCGTAGTGGCCTTTTTTACCGCACTGGCTGCAGATTGCCGTTCTTGCCGGACACTGCTGCCGTGGATGCTTGGCCCCACCGCAAAAATAGCATCGCTGGCCCCCTGGAGCTACCGCCGTCGTCGAATCGATCTGGGAGCGCGGGTTCGCGGGGCGAGGAGGGAGCAGAGCTTGCTCCAACCACGTTGACTGCACGTGGTCCTCGGGGTACAGCGCCAAGCTCTTCGACGCCGCCTCCAACCTCACGGCCATCCCCATTGCCTGGGTCAAGTTGAGTTTCCCCTTTTCTAATAATTTAAGTCTGATGTACGAGGACCCTACCCCTGCTACGAACGCGTCTCGGGCGAGGTCTTGCATGTACTGCTCGGCGGAGACGTCCTTACAGTCACAACCCCTGGCAAGCTGCAGGAGTTCATTGGCGTAGTCTTCTATGGTCTCGCCCGACTGCCGACGTCGTGTAGCGAGGAGATAACGAGCGTGAATCTCGTTGGGTGGCGTAATGTACCTATTCTTTAGGAGCTCGACGGCACCCTGGTAAGTGGAAGCTGCACGAATGGCTAGGTAAATCGTGTCGCTTACCCTTGCGTGGAGGACCTGGAGTCTATCACTGTCTGTAGTGATAGCTACCGAGGCTGCCAGGTAGTCCTCGAAGCACTTCCACCAATGTTCGAACGTGTTAGCTGCACCGACCGCACGTGGGTCCAGTGTCAGACGATCCGGTTTTAGGATCTGTTCCATATTCTCAGTTAATGTATTAAATTGATGCACCTCAATGAGCACCCGGAAACAAGGCTTTAGAACTGAAGGCTTTAATACATTAACAATGAAACTACTAACACAAATTCACCCGTTCAGACTGAAGGGGTCCTGCCGGAGCAGGGGGTCTTATACCCTGCCACCGGAGGCGGGACCCCACTGGAGTGTGCCATGATAACACCCAGGACAGGTAAACACCCTATCCCAACAACATAGTACAACCCCCATAACAACAACACCCTAGCCCAACAGTAATACAATAACAACCCCAGTGGTGAACCAACGATGGTTCACCACAGTTTCACAAATTAATCCATGCCGAGAAAATGAATGAGAAAAAAAAATGTTTTAAATGTCTGAATGATTTTTCTGCCAGATTTCTCACAGCAGTGCCCTGGCAACCAATCCTTATTTCTTGGATAATCCAGGACAGTTGACAACTCGTATTACATGGAGGTGAATGATGTGTGTAGAAGGTTGGAAGAAATACTTGTAAATAATTTAGATCTGCCATCAACAGGACCGACTCAAGAACAGCTTCTTCCCTGCTGCCCCACCAGACTTTTGAATGGACCTCTCGCACATTAAGTTGATCTTTCCCTACACCCTATCTGTAACTGCAGCGCTTTATTCTGCACCCTCTCCTTTCCTTCGCCCCTATGTACTCCATGAACGGTATGTTGTGTTTCCTCTGTATAGCACGCAAGAAACAATACTTTTCGCTGTATACCAGTACATGTGACAATAATAAGTCAAATTGAAATTGAAAGTTTAGTTATTAGTGTCACAAATAGGTTTACGTTAACACTGCAATGAAGTTACTGCGAAAATCCCCCAGTTGCCACACTTCGGCGCCTGTTCGGGTACACTGAGGGAGAATTTAGCATGGCCAATGCACCTAACCAGCACCTCTCTGTGGGAGGAAACCAGAGCACCCGGAGGAAACCCACGTAGACACGGGGAGAACGTGCAGACTCCACACAGTGACCCAAGCCGAGAATCGAACCCGGGTCCCTGGTGCTGTGAGGCAGCAAATCAATTCAATGATCAATGGGAAAATCAGGAGAAAATTTGTGTTTCCTTTTATTTACTCAATATAAATGAGCGCACTGTGCAACAATTGCAATTACTTGAATTGAGGTGGTTTTTAGCAACATGGTAATTCTCACTACCTGGCATGGTGGCACAGTGGTTAGCACTGCTGCTTCACAGCACCAGGGACCCGGGTTCGATTCCGGCCTTGGTCACTGTCTGTGTGGAGTCTGCACGTTCTCCCCATGTCTGCGTGGGTTTCCTCCGGGTGCTCCAGTTTCCTTCCACAGTCCGAAAGACGTGCGGGTTAGGTGCATTGGCCATGCTAAATTCCCCCTCAGTGTATCCAAACAGGCGCCGGAGTGTGGCAACTAGGGGATTTTCACAGTAACTTCATTGCAGTGTTAATGTAAGCCTACTTGTGACACTAATAAATAAACTTAAAAAGAAAACTTTATTTAAAGAGTTACAAAGTGATGAACTCGATGAAAAGGGTTTGACTGCACATGTCCAGTAACCTGGTTACGAACGGACGCATGAGAAAGGCCAATATGACGCATTGTTGCTCGGTGTTGATCTGCCGTACTTACGTGTAACCATAGGGACAATGCTTATTGCAGGAAAGCTTTCGGCATTTGTGTGGCTGTGGTCGACACTCACAGACTCTGCACTCATCCAAATCTGTCAGGAAACCATGGGGACAATCCAAGGTGCAATACGATGTCAAATCTGGACAGGGTTCCTCTGCAACAGAAAGATGCCATTTAACATCAGTCACAGCTCAGCACAAAACAATAAACCCTTTCATCAAAAAGCCAAGTTTATTTCTTCAATTCTTGTTAAGTATTCCTGTACCATTCTTAAAGTTTAAAGTTTATTTATTAGTGTCACAAGTAGGCTTACATTAACACTGCAATGAAGTTACTGTGAAAATCCCCTAGTCGCCACATTCCGGCGCCTGTTCAGGTACACTGAGGGAGAATTTAGCACCTAACCTGCACATCTTTCAGACTGTGGGAGGAAACCGGAGCACCCGGAGGAAACCCACGCAGACACGGGGAGAATGTGTGGATTCCGCACAATAACCCTAGGCTGGAATCGAACATGGGTCCCTGGCGCTGTGAGGCAGCAGTGCTGCCACTGTGCCACCGAAATTTGGAGCCGGTGAGAATGGTGAATTTGGTGCTCAGCCAAATCTCCATTCACCAGCAGCAGGACTGGAGAATCCTAGCCACGGACAAGGTTGGAGAATCCCGGCCATAGTTTCTAATGTGGGCGGCATGTTGGCACAGTGGTTAGCACTGCTACCTCACTGCGCCACGGACCCGGGTTAGAATCTGCGTGGAGTTTGCATGTTCTCTCCGTGTCTGCGTGGGTTTCCTCCGGGTGCTCCGGTTTCCTCCCACAGTCTGAAAGACGTGCTGGTTAGGTGCATCGATCCGAACAGGTGCCAGAATGTGGCGAATAGGGGAATTTTCACAGTAACTTCATTACAGTGTGAATGTAAGCCTACTTGCATCTAATTAATAAATGTTAGACAGTAAATAAACGTTTGATGATTAATAGGAATTCTTTTGCATTGTTGCTATTCCAATACCACTGTCTTTTATAGACTTCACTCGTGCCCAAATCAAGCTGCGTATCAGCCCCTCAAAAACATTCCCCGTGGAAAAGTCGACGCTCATGGATTTTTGGCCTGAATAAATTGGTCTCAAAAATTCAATTTTGACATGAGGATGGGTGGCAAGTTTGTGTTACATGACCACGTTTCGGCAGTGGATTATACCCTCTCTCCTCTCAACTCTGGAATTACCCCGGATGTTCCCCCGTTCCCTTCGGCATCCTTGGGAAAGGTCTGTCACTAACCACCATCAACCAGGAGCTGCTGATAGTTTGTACGTGCGTGGATATTTCCATTCCGATTGGATAATCCGAGGGCTTGGTGGTCATGTGCACCTGACTGTGCCCATGTATTTGGGACTGTGGTGGTGGGGGTGGGGGTGCTCTTCCATTTCATCCATTGATAACTCTTTAAGAGAGACACCCATGGCACTATGGCGGGCTGCAGACATTAGGTTGCAAACAATTGTGAAAATTAAAGTTCCATAATTGTCAAAAAAATCCGTCAAGTATTGGAAAATGATTATTAGCCAAACAAGGCCCTCAGTGAGGCCTTCAGTAATGTCGTTGGCAAGGCCAACGCTTACTTAAGGTAAGCGACTAAATCTAAAAAACCTTGTTCCATAAACACCGCATTCCAAGGCTAGGACAACAGGATAAAAACAAAGAATAAGTTACCATGACAATTACCAAATTGCAAGATATGGGGACATATTATGCAAATAATGGATTGGCAGGAGCCAGTTTTCTATTGGACGAGAAAGGGAAAAAGGCTATGCTATGATTTTTAAAAATTCATTTGTGGGATATGGGAGTCGCTGGCTGGCCAGCATTTATTGCCCATCCCTAGTTGCCCTTGAGAAGGTGGTGGTGAGCTGCCTTCTTGAATCGCTGCAGTCCATGTGCTGTGGGTTGACCCACAATGCCGTTAGGGAGGGAATTCCAGGATTTTGACCCAGTGACTGCGAAGGAACGGCGATATATTTCCAAGTCAGGATGGTGAATGGCTTGGAGGGGAACTTGCGGGTGGTGGTGTTCCCATGTATCTGCTGCCCTTGTCCTTCGAGATGGAAGTGGTCGTGGGATTGGAAGGTGCTGTCTAAGGATCTTTGGTGAATTTCTGCAGTGCATCTTGTAGATGGTACACACTGCTACTACTGAGCGTTGGTGGTGGAGGGATTGAATGTTTGTGGATGTGGTGCCAATCAAGTGGGCTGTTTCGTCCTGGATGGTGTTGAGCTTCTTGAGTGTTGTTGGAGCTGCACCCATCCAGGCAAGTGGGGAGTATTCCATCACAGTCCTGACTTGTGCCTTGTAGATGGTGGACAGGCTCTGGGTGATTGGTGAATATGTGTGCAAATGAAGGATTAGAAAAATTGCTCGTTTCTCATTTGCTGTAATTAACCATAACTGCTACATTTTCTGTATGAATGAACGGAGCACCCTGTAATGCTTTGCGTTGCATTGTGTTCTCACTTTTGCACAAGTTACGAAAGCCTGGAAATAGAATACTCTGGGTTAAAGTGTTCTCTGTACCCAAAGTCTATGACAGGGCCTCTGTAACCTCCAGAACTCATGAGGTGGGTTGAGTGAGGTGATTCAGTTTTGGACAGCCATTAATTCCTTACAGGATCTCTACGAGGCTGGGATATCCAGGATGCACCCCACCCCCGCTTATTCCATTGAACAGGCTGCTACAGCTATGTCAACCTCGGTTGCTGGTCAACTGAGGCGACCTAGGTTCAGCCGGTCAGTTTCACAAACTCGGCATTCCCTTGCCCGTGGCGACACCCCTCTGACAGAAGGTGAACAGGAGAGGGCAGAGTTAAAAGCGGCAGACAACTGGAAACTTGGAGACAGACATGGAAAAGATGTCCGTAAGGGTGACATTTCCTGGAAAGACCACGCTCACAGTCAACATTCCCAGCTGCTTGACGGATTGACACTAACCCCAGATTACAACTTGTTAGGTAGCTCTCAGGCTAAATTTAACAACTGTGGTCATTTGCACTGGCGGCCTGTCTGAAATGCTAGGCCTGATTCTACACAGTTTGGATGGAGAGCTTCAACCTGCGCCAAACATTTCAAATCTGTTGAATTCTGCTACAGGTTAAAACGTTTATGAAACATTTAAAAACAACAGCCTCCTGGACAGGCAATGGCTACTTAAAGGTTCAAATAATTAAACAAAGTTAACAGAGGATCATAGAATCCCTACAGTGCAGGAGGAGGCCATTCGGCCCATTGAGTCTGCACCGACAACAATCCCACCCAGGCCCTATCCCTGTAACCCCACAAATTGACCCTCCTAATCCCCCTGACACCAAGGGGCAATTTACCATGGCCAATCCACCTAACCCACACACCTTTGGACACTAAGGGACAATTTAGCATGGCCAATCCACCCAACCAACAATTCTTTGGACATTACGGGACAATTTACCATGGCCAATCAGCCTAACCTGCACATCTTTGGACTGTGGGAGAAAATCGGAGCACCCGGAGGAAACCCACGCAGACACGGGGAGAACATGCAAACTCCACACAGTCAGTGACCCGAGGCCAGAATCAAACCCGGGTCCCTGGTGCTGTGAGGCCGCAGTGCTAACCACTGTGCCTCCCCTTACTGATGATCCCATTGGGAATTCTTTCCTGGTTTCTACTAATCTGCCGACACTGTGCAAGTTTGGTGGATGGAGGCAAATCTACCGAGGGTCGTGGCAAACAGCATGAATAGACAAGGGAAATTCCGAGTCTGTGCGTCGGTGGTACATAGCATCAGTTGGTACATAGCATCCTTCCTTAGCTTCATTTCACTTCCTGCCATGTGGGAAACAGACTAGGATCAGGACTTCCCACTCGAGTGAAACCAGAGTCCTGCCCACCAAGAAGAACGCCCCTGGTCGCAGCTTTTTAAAAATTCATTTGTGGGACATGGGCGTCGCTGGCCGGCCAGCATTTATTGTCCACCCCTAGTTGCCCTTGAGAAGGTGGTGGTGAGCTGCCTGCTTGAATCGCTGCAGTCCATGTTCTGTGGGTTGACCCACAATGCCGTTAGGGAGGGAATTCCAGGATTTTGGCCCAAAAGACTGCGAAGGAACGGCGATATATTTCCAAGTCAGAACGGTGAGTGGCTTGGGGGGGAACTTGCAAGTGGTGGCGTTACCATTTATCTGCTGCCTTTGTCCTTCTAGATGAAAGTGTTCATGGGTTTGGAAGGTGCTGTCTAAGGATCTTTGGTGAATTGCTGCAGTGCATCTTGTAGATAGTACACACTGCTGCTACTGAGTGTCGGTGGTGGAGGGAGTGGATGTTTGTAGATGTGGTGCCAATCAAGCGGGGCTGCTTTGTCCTGGATGGTGTCAAGCTTCTCGAGTGTTGTTGGAGCTGCACCCATCCAGGCAAGTGGGGAGCATTCCATCACACTCCTGACTTGTGTCTTGTAGATAGTGGATAGGCTCTGGGGAGTCAGGAGGTGAGTTACTCACTGCAGTATTCCTAGCCTCTGACCTGTTCTTGTAGCCACTGTGATTATGTGGTGAGACCAGTTGAGTTTCTGGTCAATGGTAACCCCAAGGATGTTGACAGTGGGGGGTTCAGTGATGGTGACACCATTGAATGTCAGGGGGTGGAAGTTAGAGTGTCTCTTATTGGTGATGGAGGGAAGGTCATTGATGAAGCAGCAATTGTTGGGCCCAGGACGCTACCCTGAGGGACTCCTGCAGAGATGTCCTGGAGCTGAGATGACTGACCCTCCACAACCATCTTCCTATTTACCAGGGTTGAAAAGCTGATCTTCTCGGATCAAGGTCAGTTGTAATTTTAACTGGGCTGCCCAGCCTTTAGCTGGAGAGATGGAAGTTGGTTATGACAAGCTTCCGAGTTATGAATTATCTGGTCTTATAATTCTACTCTTGGCCATCAGTTCTGATGCTGGAAACCAGAGCCTAACTGGTGTCAACAGAAAACGCGTCACGTAGAGTACTCACTATCATTTGGGGCTAAGTATTAATACTCCCGTTCACATCTGGGCTGCTGA
This sequence comes from Mustelus asterias, assembly GCF_964213995.1. NCBI lineage: Eukaryota > Metazoa > Chordata > Chondrichthyes > Carcharhiniformes > Triakidae > Mustelus > Mustelus asterias. Next base: position 10,437,656 of record NC_135818.1, on the reverse strand, counting down.
ATTACTTGGTCACTGCTTCGAACACGAAGAGTGAGAGAGTGAACTGACGTGAGAGGGGAAATCGGCAAACACTTGCCGAAAAAAGTTCCACTACAATTTGTTGGGGTTTTGCCCGGTATTTTAGAATTTCGAAATAAAAACATGAAAGTATTGGAAAATAAACACAGCAGTTTGGCAGCATCTGAGGGTTAACATCTTGGGGTTAATATGATCTCCACAGATTCTGCCAAATAGAATCATTGAATCCCTACAGTGCAGAAGGAGGGCATTCGGCCCATCGAGCCTGCACCAATACTCCAACTCAGGCTCTAACCCCTGTAACCCCACACAATTCAACCGCTAATCCTCTTAACCCACGCATCTTTGGACACAAAGGGGCAATTTAGCACAGCCAATCCATCTTTGGACTGTGGGAGGAAACTGGAGCACCCGGAGGAAACCCACGCAGACATGGGGAGAATGTGCAAACTCCACACACAGACAGACAGTCACCTGAGGCTGGAATTGAATCCAGGTTCCTGGCTCTGTGAGGCAGCTGTGCTAACCACTGTGCCACCATGCCGCCCATGAACTTGGTGATTTTTTCAGCACTTCCTATTTGTATTTCCGATCTCCAGCGTCTGCAGTGTTTAGTTTTTATTTTAGTTTATAATTCTATGCACGTGTAACACAAAGATTACGGGCAGCATTTTCTGCAGCATCCCCCCCCCCCCCCCACCCACAGTGGCAGAGACAGCTCATGGTGGCACAGTGGTTAGCACTGCTGCCTCACAGTGCCAGGGACCCGGGTTCAATTCCCGGCCTCGGTCACTGTCTGTGCGGAGTCTGCACGTTCTCCCTCTGCCTGCGTGGGTTTCCTTCGGGTGCTCCGGTTTCCTCCCACATTCCGCAAGACATGCTGGTTAGGTGCATTGGCCGTGCTAAATTCCCCCTCAGTGTACCCAAACAGGCGCAGGAGTGTGGCGACTAGGGGATTTTCACAGTAACTCATTGCAGTGTTAATGTAAGCCGACTTGTGACACTCTACTTGTGATACTCCCCACTTGCCTGGATGGGTGCGGCTCCAACAACACCCAAGAAGCTTGACACCATCTAGGACAAAACAGCCCCGCTTGATTGGCACCACATCCACAAACATCCACTCCCTCCACCACCGACGCTCAGTAGCAGCAGTGTGTACTATCGACAAGATGCACTGCAGCAATTCACCAAAGATCCTTAGACAGCACCTTCCAAACCCACAACCACTTCCATCTAGAAGGACAAGGACAGCCTTTGAGTTCCATGAGATACATGGGAACACCACCAAAGCAAGTTCCCCTCCAAGCCACTCACCATCCTGACTTGGAAATATATCGCTGTTCCTTCGCAGTCGCTGGGTCAAAATCCTGGAATTCCCTCCCTAACGGCATTGTGGGTCAACCCACAGCACGTGGACTGCAGCGATTCAAGAAGGCGGCTCACCACCACTGTCTCAAGGGCAACTAGGGATGGGCAATAAATGCAATGGGCCAGCCAGCGACGCCCATGTCCCACAAATGAATAAAAAAACGAATAAATAAACTTTAAACCGTTGGCTGGCGGTGGGATTGTCTGGGGTTTCCTGTTGGGTGTGCCACCACAGGGGCTTGCCATCAGCAGAACTGGAAAATCCCACCAACAGGAACAGCCAGAAAGTTCCGGTCTACGTTTCCAGAGTCCGAGTTTCTGTACTTGGTAATGATTGGAGTACTTACTCGGCAAGCACTGGCACAGCAAACATCCTTTCTGGTCTTGCACAAAGCCGTACGGGCAATCTTTCTCTGTCAAAGTGCAGTTGATCAGCCTCTCGCACAGCGTGGGACTAACGGTCCCGTAGCTTGGCTCTGTTGGAACAGTGAAACACAGATTTAGTTTCTGAATGAATATCACTGTTGCCCTGTACAGCTCCAGAAATCGTAACATACGCATCTTCAATATTGTACACACACCAGGCGATCTACAGAGAGCAAAGAATAATACAGAAACAGAATTTGCTGGAAAATCTCAGCAGGTCTGACAGCATCCGTGGGGAGAGAAAACAGCCAACATTGAGTCTGGATGACCCTTTGTCAGAGCTAAGAACAAAGAGAATCAGGTGAGATTTATATTATGAGGGTGTGGAATGGGACAAAGGGAACGTAAATAATGATGAAGGAGGCTGAGAGAGGTGCTAAAAGTGTCCATTAAGTGATTGGAATGTGTGAATGGCAGAACAGAGGTACGGATGGTTAAGGGACTCCCTGAGGAATGTGGCAGTTGCCTGGAAAGGGAGGGAAGGGGGCAAGAAGGATAGCTGGTTCGGAGAAGTGGATGAATGGAAGTGAGAGAGAAGGAAGATAAAACGGATGAATGAGGTGAAACAAAATAAAATAAATGGAAATGGAGTGAAGGTGGAGGAGAGATGCCGGTGTTGGACTGGGGTGGGAACAGAAAGAAGTCTCACAACACCAGGTTAAAGTCCGACACGTTTATTTGGTTTGACGAGCTTTCGGGGCGCTGCTCCTTCATCAGGTGAGTGAAACTTGATGTCTGTGTTGATATGCGCGATCTTCTGGGAGATCCTCTCCACTTTGAGCCGGCGGTTTGCGGTGTCGGTGGTAGCCACTCACCTGATGAAGGAGCAGTGCTCCGAAAGCTCGTGATTCCAAATGAACCCGTTGGACTTTAACCTGGTGTGAGACTTCTTACTGTGGAGGAGAGGGTTCATCCTCTGAAGTTGTTGAACTCAATGTTCAGTCCAGCAGGCTGTAAAGTACCCAATCGGAAGATGAGGTGCGGTTCCTCCAGTTTGTATTGGGGTTCGCTAGAACAATGCAGCACACAAACAGGCCCTTTGGCCCACCAAGCCTGCGCAGTTATACAGATTCTATCCCTCTGTTCGTCTCCTGTTCATGCGTCTATCAAGATACACCTTGAATGTTGCTAATGTGCCTGCTTCCATCACCTCTACAGGCAGTGCATTCCAGGCACCCAACACCCTCTGTGTGAAAAACTTTCCCCTCATGTTTCCCCTAAACCTACCCCCTCTCACCTTAAACCTGTGCCAGATATCCAATTGAAGCACTTTTCAAACTGCTTCTTCTGGGGATGTTGGCCAGGCGAGGAAATCCACGTTATATTAACTTTCCCCCCGATGCCCCGAGGAGGTGCCTTGGGGCCTCACATTGAAGCATAGACCTGCGGTGATGCTGTCCGCTCGATGGTGTTGGTAGGGAATTCTCGGGTTTTAATTCCGCATCAGACCTGAAGGAATATTGTGGCGTGTGATTTGGAGGGAGAGGTGATGGTGTTCTTAAGATTTCGCTCTTCTAGTCCTTCTTGGATCGCGAGGTCAGAGAGCTGGTAAGTGCTGTAGAAGTCGCTTGGCGCTGCTACAGTGCAAGTTTCTAGAGTCATGGAGTTTTACAGCATAGAAAGAGGCCCTTCGGCCCATTGTGTTTGTACCAGCCATCAAGCACCTATCTATTCTAATTCCATTTTGCATAATCCAGCATATGCTCCTGTCTACATCAATGGGGACGAAGTAGAAATGGTCGAGAGCTCCAAGTTTTTAGGTGTTCAGATCACCAACAACCTGTCTGATCCCCCCATGCCGACGCTATAGTTAAGAAAGCCCACCAACGCCTCTACTTTCTCAGAAGACCAAGAAAATTTGGCATGTCAGCTACGACTCTCACCAACTTTTACAGATGCACCATAGAAAGCACTCTTTCTGGTTGTATCACAACTTGGTTTGGCTCCTGCTCTGCCCAAGACCACAAGAAACTACAAAGGGTCATGAATGAAGCCCAATCCATCACGCAAACCAGCTTCCTATCCACTGACTCTGTCTACACTTCCCGCTGCCTCTGCAAAGCAGCCAGCATAATTAAGGACACCACGCACCCCGGACATTCTCTCTTCCACCTTCTTCCGTTGGGAAACAGATACAAAAGTCTGAGGCCACATACCAACCGACTCAAAAACAGCTTCTTCCCTGCTGTTGTCAAACTTTTGAATGGACCTACCTCCCATTAAGTTGATCTTTCTCTACACCCTAGCTATGACTGTAACACGACATTCTGCACTCTCTCCTTTCCTTCTCTATGAACGGCATGTTTTGTCTGTACAGCGCGCAAGAAACAATACTTTTCACTGTATACTAATACATGTGACAATAATAAATCAAATCATTTTCCAGCACATGGTTCGTAGCCTTGTATGCTGTGGTGTTGCAAGTTCTCATCTATGTTGTGAGGGTTCCGCCGCCTCTCCCACCCTTTCAGGAAATGAGTTCCAGATTCCCTCTGCATGAAAAGCTTTTTCCTCAGATCCCCTCTAAATCTTCTGCCCCGTCCCTTAAATCTATGCCCTCTGGTTATTGAACCCCCTACTAAGGGGAAAAGTTCCTTCCTATCTACCCTGGCTGGAATTCTCCAACCCCATCTGCAACTGGGATTCTCCAGTCCCGCCGCTGCGAACGGAGCTTTGTCTGAGCGCCAAATTCTCCATTCTGGCTGGCAGCGGGAATGGGGCGTGCGAGATTGGAGAAATCCGGCCACTATCTACGTTCCTCTTTATGCTTCTTATTCAAAGGAAAGCTCCTGACTGTCTGCACAAGAACTGCATTTAATTTAAATAAATACCAGACGTTATTGCTCCGTTACCATCCTTTATGTAACAGTCTGAAAGAAGATCTATATTTATTCCCTTAAAAGAGGAACAAATGTCTGTCCCATACGGTACCTTTGGTATTCTCTCTCACTGTTAACAAAAGCATTCATTGGGCACTTGCCAATTCTCCCCACAGACAATGTATGTATGAACGGAGACACCAGCTGTATTGCACTGTCAGTGCTCTGATTCCACCCGTGCCCCTTGTCCGAGAAACAATGCTTCAAATGAGTACCGCATGATAAGTGGCGGGGAGGGGGGGATATCTGTGGTCATTCCTCGGAGTTGCTGCTACAAGAGTAGAAGCTGCCACGGCAAGAGTAATGTGGTTAATGTGTAGCCAAGTGCTACTTTAACCATTGTGCGTACTGTCTCTGGTTGTTAGTTGGAGTAAAAATGGAACTTGCTCACAGTAACAGCTATAGGCAAATCCAGCTGTATTTCGAACCTGAACCACCTGTTTCCTGCCCTGCCTTCGTTCCGATGGCTCAGTGGTGAGCACTGCTGCCGCACAGCGGCAGGGACCCGGGTTTGATTCCGGCCTCGGGTGACTGCCTGTGTGCACGTTCTCCCCGTGTCTCCGCGGGTTTCCTCCGGGTGCTCCGGTTTCCTCCCACACTCCAAAGATGTGCAGGCCTGGTGGATTGGCCGGGCTAAATTGCCCCCTGAGTGTCAGAGGGACCAGTAGGGTTAGGGAGATAGGGCCTGGGTTGGAATGTGGTCGGTGCAGACTCAATGGGCTGAATGGCCTCCTTCTGCGCTGCGGGGATTCTGTGTTGGCACAGTGGTATTGTCTGGGTTTTAGATTCTGCTCCGTCCAGTATTTGAAGTTAATCTCTTCTTATTTCGCTCTTCCATTCATGCACTCTTTTATCTTAACTGCATCACCGCAATCATTTCAGACAATAGCATCTTGATCCCGATTTCTCAGAAAACGGGACATTTGTACATCAACTGTCCCGGGATGTAACAGGAGCCAGCTGCCCTGTAGAAGGTCAATGGGAATGAGTGAAAGACTAGAACTGCGGATGTTCCCGTAAGAACCATTTGTTGGGTCCGATTTTACCATTTTGATTCTAAGTGCTGGGAGGACTTGAATCTGGGAGCGTTTCAGATCTGACTTTCAGACTCGCATTCTGCCTGAAAAAATATCAGCGATTCCGAATCGCGCTGCAGAAGCCTGTGGGCGGGGCTTAATGCGCCCAAAATCCTGCAGCGCCGATCGGCGCCTCCAACTGCGCACACACAGAAAAAAAGATAGAATGCTACTCCCCTGCCACCTCCTCCCGGGCCAGATAATGCCTCCCCCTGGCCCCCACAGACATTGCCCCACCCCCACAACATTACTGACCCCCTTATCCCCCCACCCTCTCCCGCCACCCAGACCGAACGCAGGCCCCCCGCCCCCCCAACCGATCACAGGCAGAGTGGCAGTGGACCCCCCTTCCCCCTCCACTGATCTTAGGCAGAGTGGCAGCGGACCCTCCCTTCCCCCGAACTGATCTCAGGCAGAGTGGCAGCAGACCCCCCCCCCCTTCCCCCTCCACTCTTCACAGGCAGAGTGGCAGTGGACCCACCTGTCCCCCCCTCCCCCACCGATCTCAAGCAGAGAGCTGTCGGATGCTCGGCACTTACCTCCTCACTAACTGGAGCACCCGAATCGGTCTTATGTGGAGCATGTCTGTTTTGCGCCGAATCTGGATGGGCGAACGTGGTGGTAAAGGGGGAGGTGCCGGTAAGGTTGGGTGCGCAATCCATTAAATCAATTTAAATGCATGCAAATGCATTTAAACGGCTGTCGCGCCCGTTTCGGGCACGGTCCCGATTGCGGCCATTTTCGGGCCTTGGTAAAGGGGGAACCAGCGCGGAGGTGGGCACGGCCACGAAAACGGGCACAACTTGATGGTAAAATCAGGCCCGTATTCTGTGATCATTTTATGCATTTTAATGCAATTTTAAGAATAACTTAGTCCCAATTTCTGAGACGCGTCTCGATTGGCCCAGTCTCTCTGCTCTTTTCACTGTTGGCTTAACTTCTTCACATTTATTTTCTTGTGGGTAACATAAACCAATCTGTGTTCATAACTCACCTTACTTGCCGACTTTTGAAAATGGCAAAATGTCTCTGCTATGGAAGTGGTTTGTTTCAGTCTGTTAACCAGCAATAAAACTGGGGCAACGCCGGTCTGATGTCTTGAGAAATCATTTGAAATCACGGTTTAATGCTCAAACCCAGGATTGGAACACGTCACAACAGTGAAATCAGACGAATAAGGGTGGATCTCATATAAACCTACAAAATTCTGACAGGACGAGAGAGGCTAGATAGAGGAAGGATGTTCCTGATGGTGGGGGAGATTAGAACCAAGGCTCCCAATCTAAGGATAGGGGGTAGACCTTTTAGGACTGAGATCAGGAGAAATTTCTTCACCGACAGTGGTGAGCCTGTGGAATTCGCTACCATAAAAAGCAGTTGAGGCCAAAACATTCATAGAATACAATCATAGAATCCTTACAATGCAGAAGGAGGCCATTCGGCCCATCAAGTCTGACCACAATCCTACCCAGCCCCTATCCCCGTGGCTCCACGTATTTACCCTGCTAGTCCCTCTGACACAAGGGTCAGTTTAGCATGACCAAACAACTTAACCCACACATCTTCGGACTGTGGGAGGAAGCCGGGGCACCCGGTGGAAACACATGCAGACACAGGGAGAACGTGCAGACTCCGCACAGACAGTGACCCAAGCCGGGAATCGAACGCGGGTCCCGGGCGCGGTGAGGCAGCAGTGCTAACCACTGTGCCGCCCACCATTGCGGCGGGAATTCTATCGTTCCGCCTGCCACGGGAATCGGAGTGGGCGAGGGGCGGACAATGGGAGGGTCCGTTGACCTCAGATGGGATTTTGCGGTTTCGGAGTTAGATATAGCACTTGGGCTGAAGGGGAATCAAAGGATACGGGATCATGGGAAGATGGGATCAGGCTATTGAGTTGGATGATCAGCCATGATCATACTGGATGGCGGGGCAGGCTTGAAGGGCCGAATGGACTATTCCTGCTCCTATTTTCCTAAATAGGACTACATAAAAAGAAATAAAGACAAAATGAAGCAAATATGAAGAACACAGAAAATGCTCAAAATTCGCAGAAGCTCTATTGACATGGAAGAGAGAAACTGAGTGAGCCAGCGGTTTCGGAGAAGTCTCTTCATAGGACAGACTAACACAATCCCAGGAAGGTCAAAAGTTTAGACATGCTAAGCATTTTAACAGGAAAGGCAGCTAATAGGCTTAACCGCCTGTAAATATCTTTAACAAAGTCGACAAAGGCCCTCTCAGTCAGAACTTACAAAAAGTCTTTGCAAGGATAAACATGGAGGGGAGGGCAGCTGAATACAGCCAGCAAGAAAACCAAGGAACACGTCTTCAATTAGCAGAGGGGTGAAGGATGACCAAGGTGAAGATGAGAACTTGTCGATTCCTTCGGAGTTTCAATTCATTCAGCAATTTCCTTGGGTGTTTAAACTCCCAAGAAATAATTGGAAAGAGAGGAAGACCTGATTTGGTTTGATTTATTATTGTCACATGTATTAGTATACAGTGAAAAGTATTGTTTCTTGCGCACTATACAAAGCATACCGTTCATAGAGAAAGAGACGAGAGAGTGCAGAATGTAGTGTTACAGTCATAGCTAGGGTGTAGAGAAAGATCAACTTAATGCAAGGCAAGTCCATTCAAAAGTCTGATGGCAGCAGGGAAGAAGCTGTTCTCGAGTCGGTTGGTACGTGACCTCAGACTTTTGTATTTTTTTCCTGACGGAAGAAGGTGGAAGAGAGAATGTCCAGGGTGCGTGGGGCCCTTAATTATGCTGGCTGCTTTGCCGAGGCAGCTGGAAGTGTAGACAGAGTCAATGGATGGGAGGCTGGTTTGCGTGATGGATTGAGCTACATTCACGACCTTTTGTAGTTTCTTGTGGTCTTGGGAAGAGCAGGAGCCATACCAAGCTGCGATACAACCAGAAAAAATGCCTTCTATTGTGCATCGGTAAAAGTTGGAGAGAGTTGTAGCGGACATGCCAAATTTCCTTAGTCTTCTGAGAAAGTAGCGGCGTTGGTGGGCTTTTGGCTCTCTTAACTATAGTGTCGGCAAAGGGAGGGTCAGGACAGGTTGTTGGTGATTTGGACACCTAAAAACTTGAAGCTCTCGACCCTTTCTATTTCGTCCCCATTGATGTAGACAGGGGCATGTTCTCCTTTACACTTTCTGAAGTCGATGACCATCTCCTTCATTTTGTTGACATGCATTTATCTATCACATTTCATGATCCCTGGACTTTTTAAAGCTTTTGACATCCATTGAAATACTGTTGAAGTGCAGTCACTGTTGTGGCGTAGGGAACACGGCCACCAATTTGGATACAGCAAGCTCCAACAAAAAGCAGTATGGTAACGACCAGATATTCTGTTTTGTGATGTTGATTAAGGCATAAATACTGACCAGCTCACCAGGGACAGATCCTCCACACTTCCTCGCAACAGCGTAATGGGGAAGACTCAATTTAATGTACCATTCAAAAACCAGTATCTCGAAGCTGGGACTCGAACCCGGGTCCCTGGCGCTGTGAGGCAGCAGTGTTAACCACTGTGCCACCCAGTACCTCTGTAAGAAGTCTCACAACACCAGGTTAAAGTCCAACAGGCCTATTTGGAATCACGAGCTTTCGGAGTGCTGCTCCTTCATCAGGTGAGTGTAGTGTGCCCTCGCCAGTCCAATGCTGGCATCTCCACATCATGCCCACTCCCTCACGACTGCACTGGATATGTTTTGTTTTGTGCTTGAATCCAGGACTGGAACTTGAACTCACAGTCTCGTGACTCAAGAGTCGAGTGTGTTACCCACTGAGCCGTGGCTGACAGTATTGTTTTAAAGTTTAGTTATTAGTGCCCCAGGTAGGTGTAGAGTGTCACAAGTGGGCTTACATTAACACTGCAATGAAGTTACGGTGAAAATCCCCTAGCCGCCATACTCGCCTGTTCGGGTACACTGAGGGAGAATTTAGCATGGCCAATGCACCTAACCAGCACATCTATCGGACTGTGGGAAGATACCTGGAGAACTCGGAGGAAACCCACGCAGACATGGGGAGAACGTGCAAACTCCGCACAGACAGTGACCCAAGCTAGGAATCGAACCCGGGTCCCTGGCGCTGGGAGGCAGCACTGCTAACCACTGTGCCATCCTGTACCACCAACAGCGCAGCACTCCTTCACGACTGCCCTGGAATTGATTTTTTTGTGCTCAAATCCAGGATTGAACAGCCTCGTGACTCATGAGGAATTAAGCCATGACTGACAGTATTGGAGACGGGGGGGGGAAAGGGCACCTGAGCAGAAGCAAGGTAAAAATACTGAAATCAGACATAAAGAAAGGTGAGCAGACCAGCAAAAGCAAACAAAAATCAAATGCAATTTCAAATGAGAAAAGAAGGAAGGGCATCTTAGGTGGAATTTTCCAGTCCTGCCCGCCACGGGAATCATAGAATCATAGAATTCCTACAGTACAGAAAGAGGCCATTCAACCCATCAAGCCTGCACCGACCACAATCCCACCCAGACCCTATCCCAGTGACCCCACATATTTACCCTGCTGATCCCCCTGACACTAAGGGGCAATTTAGCATGGCCAATCAACCTAACCCGCACATCTTTGGACTGTGGGAGGAAACCGGAGCACCCGGAGGAAACCCCACGTAGACACGGGGAGAACGTGCAAACTCCACACAGACAGTGACCCGAAGCTGGAATTGAACCTGGGACCCTGGCGCTGTGAGGCAGCAGCATTAACCACTGTGCCACCTTGCTGCCCCATGTAGCAGGTGGGGAGCGGGCCATGCAAAGGTCCACTGACTTTAGGCGGGATTTTCCGATCTTGGGGGCGAGTGTGGCTGGAAATTCCTCCCCCTTGGTGTTAACAGAAGTTTTAGTAACGTATTCTTCAAAAATAAAGATGCACTTCACAGGTCATTCCCACTTGCCACGCCAACAGACAGATTCAGCTGAACTGAACATCATTTGGACGAATCATTCTGGAACCATCAAACACTTGTAAATTTTTTAATCAGGTTTCATAGAAACATAGAAGATAGGAGCAGGAGGAGGCCATTCGGCCCTTCGAGCCTGCTCCGCCATTCATCACAATCATGGCTGATCGTCCAACTCGATAGCCTAATCCTGCTTTCTCCCCATAACCTTTGATCCCATTCACCCCAAGTGCTATATCCAGCTGTCTCTTGAATACATTCAATGTTTTGGCATCAACTACTTCCTGTGGTAATGAATTCCACATACTCACCTCTCTTTGGGTGAAGAAGTGTCTCCTCACCTCCGTCCTAAATGGTCTACCCTGAATCCTTAGACCGTGACCCCTGGTTCTCGACTCCCCCACCATCGGGAACATCCTTCCTGCCTCTACCCTGTCTAGTCCTGTTAGAATTTACTCAGTCTCTATGAGACTCCCCCTCATTCGTCTGAACTCCAGTGAAAACAATCCTAACCCAGTCAATCTCTCCTCATACATCAGTCCCGCCATCCCCAGAATCAGCCTGGTAAACCTTCACCGCACTCCCTCGAGAGCAAGAACATCCTTCCTCAGAAAAGGAGACCAAAGCTGCACACAATACTCTCAGTGTGGCCTCACCAAGGCCCTGTGTAATTGCAACAACAATTTCACTGAACTTAACTTTTTTCTATTGAGTGCAAGATGTTTGATGATACCTGGCGCGACATCACAAAACGTTCTGTGTCAAAGATAGTTTGCAGATTAAAACCTTGATGTTAGACCACAAGCTTCGGGATTTATACTCCCAATAAACCAATTAATTTGCCATCTGATTAAACAAGCAATTCATTTCATGCTCAGTTGATTTGCTTCGGTTGGTTTGAATTGGGGTTTGGCAGAATGCGGGGAAATAGCAACCGGCTATTCCCTCTGGAGAACCCGGCTTTCCAAAAGGAGGCGATCTGGCAACATCTGCAGGAGTCCAAGACAGAGCTCATAGTTCTGGCACTGGAACAGAAGAAACTGCAGTAGCTCAGGGAATTTCAGCTTCCTACCAGATTTCGGCTTAACGCACCCACCGTGGAACATCTGCACCTAATGCTCTTAGTACTTTGAACAAGGTGACGTGATTTGATTTGATTTATTATTGTCACATGTATTGGTATACAGTGAAAAGTATTGTTTCTTGCGCGCTATACAGACAAAACATACCATTCATAGAGAAGGAAAGGAGAGAGTGCAGAATGTAGTGTTACAGTCATGGCTAGGGTGTAGAGAAAGATCAACTTAATGCAAGGTAAGTCCATTCAAAAGTCTGACAGCAGCAGGGAAGAAGGTAATTCAACTTACTGAACTGTGCACAGGCACTGTGATACACCAAGGGGACATTTCTTATCCTTAATTCATTTTTCATCTCATCTGCAGTGAGTAATACGGTGGCACAGTGGTTAGCACCGCTGCCTCACAGCCCCAGGTTCAATTCCCGGCCTGAGTCACTGTCTGTGTGGAGTTTGCACATCCTCCCCGTGTCTGCGTGGGTCTCCTCCGGGTGCTCCGGTTTCCTCCCACAATCCGAAAGACGGGATGGTTAGGTATATTGGCCATGCTAAACTCTCCCTCAGTGTACCCGAACAGGCGCCAGAGTGTGGCGACTAGGGGATTTTCACAGTAACTTCATTGCAGTGTTAATGTAAGCCTACTTGTGACTAATAAATAAACTTTAAACTTCAATGTCAAACAACTACTCTCGGCCTGGATGTGACATCCATTCAGATGCTAACAGCATACAGTGAGCTACTTCTGTAATTATTTCATAGAACCCTTACAGTGCAGAAGGAGGCCATTCGGCCCATCAAGCGCGCACCGACTCTCCGTCAGAGCATCTTACCCAGGCCCTATCCCTGTAACCCACGTATTTAACCCACTAATCTGCACATCTTTGGACACCAAGGCGTAATTTAGCACGGCCAATCCCCCTAACCTGCACATCTTTGGACTTTGGGAGGAAACCGGAGCATCCGGAGGAAACCCATGCAGATACAAGGAGAACATGCAAATTTCACACAGACGGTGACCCAAGCTGGGAACCGAACCCGGGTCCCTGGCGCTGTGAGGCAGCAGTGCTAACCACTATGCCAGGATGCCGTCAAGAGCTAAACTCTTTGCCGCCTAACTACTATATAGCTTTTTTCTTCACAAAAAAGATTGGCATTTTACATTTTTAAAGTCTGTACCTTCCAGTACAAAGTTAATAAGGTTTGTAAATCTGTACATTACTACAAGGAAGTAGTACTGTTCTAGGAATATTATATACATACCTTACTGGGGAGGTGGGGCAGGCAGGGGAGCGGGTGGAGGGGCGATGGCATAGTGGTAATGTCACTGGACTAGTGAATCAGAGACCAGACTAAAGCCCCAGACACACAGGTTCAAATCCCCGTGGCAGCCGATGGAATATAAATGTCATGACTGTCGTGTTGCTTTTAGGCTGTTGAGGTGGCCTGAGTGGGTACGAAATTATACACCAACAAGGGACGGTTTCCAAAAGTTTGTTTGCCAACTCTGCGAATGCTACTCCAGTCAAGGTGTCACGATATTTGCAGAAGTTGAAAATGGCAAATAGCAGTCGGGCGCAAAAGCTAAGCAATGTTCCCGGAAGTTACCTGGCTGAAGATTGGTCAATGGTGGAGGGAAGATGGAGTGAGGAAGCGCCGTGGAAAGTGTGGCAGAATCACTTGTTACATCCTCTTGCCTGGTGATCACAGAGCAGGAGGGAGGAATGTCATAAATTAAAGAGGGAAAAGTGATCTGCCTCCCCAATTGAAGACAGCGAGGAGGAGGAGATGAAAGAGTTGAATGGGTAAAAATGGTCATTTTCTTCAATGGCCAGAAACAATCAAAGAGGTGGACGGCACGGTGGCACAGTGGTTAGCACTGCTGCCTCACAGCGCCAAGGACCCGGGTTCAATTCCGACCTCGGGTTACTGTCTGCGTGGAGTTTGCACATAGAAATCATAGAAACCCTACAGTGCAGAAGGAGGCCATTCGGCCCATCGAGTCTGCACCGACCACAATCCCACCCAGGCCCTACCCCACATATTTACCCACTAATCCCTCTAACCTACGCATCTCAGGACTCTAAGGGGCAATTTTTAACCTGGCCAATCAACCTAACCCGCACATCTTTGGACTGTGGGAGGAAACCAGAGCACCCGGAGGAAACCCACGCAGACACGAGGAGAATGTGCAAACTCCACACAGACAGTGACCCGAGCCGGGAATCGAACCCAGGACCCTGGAGCTGTGAAGCAGCAGTGCTAACCACTGTGCTACCGTGCCGCCCGGCATTCTCCCCGTGTCTGTGTGGGGTTCCTCCGGGTACCTCCCACAGTCTAAAGACGTGCTGGTTAGGTGCACCGGCCATGTTAAGTTCTCCCTTAGTGTACCCGAACAGGTGCCGGAGTGTGGCGACTAGGTAATTTTCACAGTAACTTGATTGGGGCGGCACGGTGGCACAGTGGTTAGCACTGCTGCCTCACAACGCCAGCGACCCGGATTCAATTCCGGCCTCGGGTAACTGTGTGGAGTCTGTACATTCTCCCAGTGTCTGTGTAGGTTTCCTCCGGGTGCTCCAGTTTCCTCCCACACTCCAAAGATATGCGGGTTAGCTAAATTGGCCATGCTAAATTACCCGTTAGTGTCAGGGGACTAGCGGGATAAACACATAGGATTGGGCCTGCATGGTATAGGTGCAGGGTCAAAGGGCCGAATGGCCTCCTTCTGCACTGTAGGGATTCTATGAAAAAGCATTTGAAACAGTTCAGTAACAAATTGCATCATATGCACATGTGGCAAAAGTAATCGTGGTGCATAATATGGAAACTTTCGTTGGCTAATTCTACAATGATGGCACCTCTTCAGATCGGCAATTCTCCAAACAAACACATCTCTGTATTTTTGTCTGTGGTCCAGTTACTTGATCAGTTGACAAGGTTATCAGTCAGCACATTCCCATTTCCAGTAATCACAGCCCAACTACGATGCAAGTATCATCTGAGAGCTCACTATGTTATCAACTGCGCAACAAGTCCCAAAGGTCACTGAGAGTTTGGATTTGGACAACAAACAATACTTAGTGTCTCTTCCTGTCAGCGGATTCCGACAAATACTTTATAACAGGGCTTCAAAGAAAACCATCCAATGGAAAACACTTCAACAGCCATGCTAAATTGCCCCTTAGTTTCCAAAGACGTGTGGGTTAGGTGGATTGGCCATGGTTAGTGTGCAGTGTTAACGTAAGCCTACTTGTGACACTAATAAATAAACTTTAAAAAAAAATGGACGTCACGGTGGCACAGTGGTTAGCACTGCTGCCTCACAGCGCCAGGGACCCGGGTTCAATTCCAGCCTCGAGTGACTGTCTGTGTGGAGGCTGCACATTCTCCCCGTGTCTGCGTGGGTTTCCTCCGGGTGCTCCGGTTTCCTCCCACAGTCCAAAAGACGTGCTGGTTAGGTGCATTGGCCATGCTAAATTTTCCCTCAGTGTACCCGAACAGGCGCTGAAGTGTGGCGACTGTGGGGGGATATGTCCCATCCCGCCCCCCTCACCTTCATTGCAGTGTTAATGCAAGCCTACTTGTGACACGAATAAATAAACTTAAACAGAAACCTAATTGGGAAGAACTCTGCAGGCAGTGGACATGGAATTTCCCCAAACCAAAGCTGTAATCTTTCTTGGGATCTGGTTTTGGGTTCACAGATCTTGAAACCTGCAATTTCGGTTACCACTAACTGTCAGAAACATACAGGGAGACTTAAGTGGCCGTGTCCAATGTTTAAAAAAACACGCAAATTAAGGTAATATAAATTAGCCAATTAGCATAAAACCGTATAGATGGAATGATAACTATGTTTTTTCTCCCCAAGAAAAAACCTTTTAGTTAATTATGTCCCTCACTAAGGTTTCCAAACGAGTGAGTGAAATTGAAACCACAAGCTCACTTTGTACTGAACCAGGAAGACAGATGTACTTAAACTTCTGATTATTCATCTGTTCTCCAAGAACAAAATATATTACTGTTGTGGTCTGGTCACCATGACCTTTGCTGAAGAGTGGAAACCTAAAATGATTCATTCGCCCTCTAGTTATTGACAAATTTTCTCCATTAGTGTATTTTTAAAAAAATGTTTATCATCTCTTTTTGTTCCAGAAAGTCGTGTTTATCCAGAGGAGTACACTACTGTTCAATGTTTACCTCAGCCAAGATATAGAAACACAAACTAGAAGCAGGAGGAGGCCATTCGGCCCTTTGAGCTTGCTCTGCCATTCATTTTGATCAGGGCTGATCATCAAATTCAATATCCTGATCCCCCCTTCCTCCCCATATCCCTTGATTTATTTAGCCCCATGAACTATTTTGACCATGGCTGATCATCAAATTCAATATCGGGGCGGCACGGTGGCGCAGTGGTTAGCGCTGCTGCCTCACAGTGCCAGGGACCCAGGTTCGATTCCCGGCTTGAGTCACTATCTGTGTGGAGTTTGCACATTCTCCCCGTGTCTGCGTGGGTTTCCTCCGGATGCTCCGGTTTCCTCCCACAGTCCAAATATGTGCTGGTTAAGAACATAAGAACATAAGAAATAGGAGCAGGAGTAGGCCATCTAGCCCCTCGAGCCTGCCCCGCCATTCAATAAGATCATGGCTGATCTGACGTGGATCAGTACCACTTACCCGCCTGATCCCCATAACCCTTAATTCCCTTACCGATCAGGAATCCATCCATCCGCGCTTTAAACATATTCAGCGAGGTAGCCTCCACCACCTCAGTGGGCAGAGAATTCCAGAGATTCACCACCCTCTGGGAGAAGAAGTTCCTCCTCAACTCTGTCTTAAACCGACCCCCCTTTATTTTGAGGCTGTGTCCTCTAGTTTTAACTTCCTTACTAAGTGGAAAGAATCTCTCCGCCTCCACCCTATCCAGCCCCCGCATTATCTTAGAAGTCTCCATAAGATCCCCCCTCATCCTTCTAAACTCCAACGAGTACAACCCCAATCTCCTCAGCCTCTCCTCATAATCCAAACCCCTCATCTCCGGTATCAACCTGGTGAACCTTCTCTGCACTCCCTCCAATGCCAATATATCCTTCCTCATATAAGGGGACCAATACTGCACACAGTATTCCAGCTGCGGCCTCACCAATGCCCTGTACAGGTGCATCAAGACATCCCTGCTTTTATATTCTATCCCCCTCGCAATATAGGCCAACATCCCATTTGCCTTCTTGATCACCTGTTGTACCTGCAGACTGGGCTTTTGCGTCTCATGCACAAGGACCCCCAGGTCCCTTTGCACGGTAGCATGTTTTAATTTGTTTCCATTGAGATAGTAATCCCATTTGTTATTATTTCCTCCAAAGTGTATAACCTCGCATTTATCAACGTTATACTCCATTTGCCATATCCTCGCCCACTCACTCAGCCTGTTCAAATCTCTCTGCAGATCTTCTCCGTCCTCCACACGATTCACTTTTCCACTTATCTTTGTGTCGTCTGCAAACTTCGTTACCCTACACTCCGTCCCCTCCTCCAGATCATCTATATAAATGGTAAACAGTTGCGGCCCGAGTACCGATCCCTGCGGCACGCCACTAGTTACCTTCCTCCAACCGGAAAAACACCCATTTATTCCGACTCTTTGCTTCCTGTCGGATAGCCAGTCCCCAATCCACTTTAACACACTACCCCCAACTCCGTGTGCTCTAATCTTCTTCAGCAGCCTTTTATGGGGCACCTTATCAAACGCCTTTTGGAAATCCAAAAGTGGATTGGCCGTGCTAAATTCTCCCTCAGTGTGCCCAAACAGATGCCGGAGTGTGGCGACGAGGGGATTTTCACAGTATCTTCATTGCAGTGTGAATGTAAGCCTACTTGCAACCAATAAATAAACTTTAACTTTTAACTGATTCCCCCCCACCCACATCGCCTTTAGCTCCAAGAGCTAGATCTAATTTCTTCTCGAAATCACACAATGTTTTGGCCTCAACCACTTTCCGTGGTGGTGAATTCCACGCATTCACCACGCTCTAGGTGAAGAAATTTCTCCTCACCTCAGTCCTAAAAGGTTTACCCCTTATCCTCAAACTATGACCCCTAGTCCTGGACTCCCCCACCATCCGGAACATTCTTTCTGAATCTACTCTGTCTAACCCTGTTAGAATTTTATAAGTTTCTATGAGATCCCCTCTCATTCTTCTAAACTCCTATGAATATAATCCTAACCGACTTAATCTCCCCTCATGTGACAGACCTGCCATCCCAGGAATCAGCTCGGTAAATCTTTGCTGTACTCTCTTTACAGCAAGAACATCTTTCCTCAGATAAGGACACCAAAACTGCACACAATACTCCAGGTGTGGCCTCACTAACGCCCTATACAATTGCAGTAAAACATCCCTATCCCTATACTCAAATCCTTGGAGCCAATGCGGGGCAGCACGGTGGCACAGTGGTTAGCACTGCTGCCTCACAGCGCCAGGGACCCGGGTTCGATTCCCGGCTTGGGTCACTATCTGTGTGGAGTCTGCACGTTCTCCCAGTGTCTGCGTGGGTTTCCTCTGGGTGCTCCGGTTTCCTTCCACAGTCTGAAAGACGTGCTGGTTAGGTGCGTTGGCCATGCTAAATTCTCCCTCAGTGTCACCCGAACAGGCGCTGGAGTGTGGCGACCAAGGGATTTTCACAGTAACTTCATTGCAGTGTTAATGTAAGCCTACTTGTCACACTAATAAATAAACTTTAAACAATGTCATTTTCTGATATAAAATGAAGAAGGGGATAGATAGAGTGAATGTTCAAAGACTATTTCCTCGGGTGGATGGAGCTATTACAAGGGGGCATAACTATAGGGTTCGTGGTGGGAGATAATAGGAAGGATATCAGAGGTAGGTTCTTTACGCAGAGAGTGGTTGGGGTGTGGAATGGACTGCCTGCAGTGATAGTGGAGTCAGACACTTTAGGAACATTTAAGCGGTTATTGGATAGGCACATGGAGCACACCAGGATGATAGGGAGTGGGATAGCTTGATCTTGGTTTCAGATAAAGCTCGGCACAACATCATGAGCCGAAGGGCCTGTTCTGTGCTGTACTGTTCTATGTTCTATTTAAAGCTCATTCATTTCTGAGCGTGGCAAAAATTCATGATAATATGCTGCTGCTATGCTTTCTTAGGGCCTTGTGTGGTTTTTTGAAAAAGATATAGATTGCAGTGACCTTCACCATCAAGAGGTAGCCTTCCTGTTCTTGATCATTGTTTAGTAAATTCTGTTACGGTTGATCAGACTGTGTTCATTTGCCAAATTGCGACCTTGGAGAAGGATAAACGGAACACCAAGTTCAGTCAGACTGTTGTGGACAGCTCAGTAACTTGGTAATTTATTCAGCTGATAATTCCTGGTATTTGGTCAATAAAGCCTCTTCGGAAATGTCACAGGCCCACAACGAAGCCAGATCAGTGAGTGGAAACAGGAGCTGGACACAATTAATAAACACTTCCCCAGTCTGACAGGAACATATCGATGGCTTGCATCAATAAAAACCCTGGAACAAGCCCAGCACTGGCTGATCAGGCTTCTGATCCACCTTACTGACCGGAATGTCACCTCTGAGAGGGCGCGTGCCTTGATACGCCAGCATTATCATGGTGACAGGTGACACTGTCGACCAGATGACCTATACCTCGTCAAGTCGTCCCAAAAGGTTGGTGCAATTGGCATGTTTTCAATCTGTCATCCCAATGTTAAGGTGGCCAGGAGCACAAGATTAAATCAACATTAAATCCAAGTCTCATGGGTGACAAACCTGTGTGTCATTTCGACTTCAGAATATATACCCCAGGAAACGTGCAGTAGAAAATGGCATTCCAAAGTTAAATCTCTACCACTCCGCTTTGAGTGGTACAGTGGTTAGCACTGCTGCCTCACAGCGCCAGGGACCCGGGTTCGATTTCTGGCTTGGGTCACTGTCTGTGTGGAGTTTGCACATTCTCCCCGTGTCTGCGTGGGTTTCCTCCGGGTGCTCCGGTTTCCTCCCACAGTCCGAAAGACATGCAGGTTAGGTGCATTGGCCATGCTAAATTCTCCCTCAGTGTACCCGAACAGGCGCTGGAGTGTGGCAGCTCGGGGATTTTCACAGTAATTTCATTGCAGTGTTAATGTAAGCCTACTTGTGACACTAATAAATAAATGAATGACTGAATGAATGAATGTATTGTTTGCAGTATTTACCTTCACAGAAGGGACAGCACTCTCCTGGGATTTTGACGGGATTTTGGCATGTCTGCTTGCATGCCATGGCCATGCAGTGATGTTCCCCATTGACGCACTGGCAGAAGGTGCAATCATCGTCTCGCCACTGATCGCCATGCGCTCGAATCTGACCCCTGGCCAAACAGCCCAGGCCATTGACGACTGGAAAAATTGGGTCTGCACAAAACAAAAGTGACAATGAATGAATGAGATTCAACAAAAACCTTCAGAGTCCACATGATTTATTCCAAAGTTCCGCTGCATTTCGATTGGAGGGGAAAGGGTTTTTTAAAAAAACGTTTCTTGAATCGGGAAGAACGACATTTTGTGGCTCTCCTGGAAGTTGTCTTCGGAATGAAGTTCTACAATAACCAATATAAAGAAAGAAATGGAGATTTCAAAGTTACTGTTTGCGATAGAAGAACTGAAACTGCTGGAAATTCACAGCAGGTCATCCAGATTCCGTGGCGAGAGAAACAAAAACAGAAAAATGCTGGAAAATCTCAGCAGATCTGACAGCATCTTTGGAGAGAGAATAGAGCAAATGTGTTGAGTTTCTATGACCCTTCTGCAAGGTTGAGTTCTGACAAAAGGTCATCCAGACTCGAAACGTTGGCTCCATTCTCTCTCCACAGATGCTGTCAGACCTGCTGAGATTTTCCAGCATTTTCTGTTTTTGTTTCAGATCCAAGCATCCGCTGTATTTTTCTTGTATCTCTGTGGTGAGAGCAACTGAGGACTGGGCTTTCCGGCGCTTTCCGCTGACAGGATCTTCCAGAGCCCAGGTCTTTACACTGGTCATTTTTGGATAATTTGTACAGATGTTGCTTCTTATCCAAGCCATGTTCTTATTCTGTCATTCTTGATTCTTTGCAGCCTGGTCACCGACAATAATCATAGAATCCCCACAGTGCAGAAGGAGGCCATTAGGCCCATCAAGCCTGCACCGACAACAATCCCACCCAGGTCCTATCCCCGTAACTCCACATATTTACCCTGCGAATCGTCCTGAAACTAAGGGGCAATTTAGCATGGCCAATCAACCTAACCCGCACATCTTTGGACTGTGAGAGGAAACCGGAGCACCCAGAGGAAACTCATGCAGACACAAGGAGAATGTGCAAACTCCACACAGACAGTGACCAGAGGTCGGAATTGAACCCAGGTCCCTGGCGCTGTGAGGCAGCAGTGCTAACCACTGTGCCAACTAATTCATTCCTCGCAACCAATTACTCTCTGCTGTCTGGTATCTTTCGCTTATCAACACTTGTCATGTCTCCACCATCCGATCCATATAATAATGTTTCATAAACTCTTGCCCTGTAAGAGAGTTACTCTGGAATTAAAAAGCAGAAATCAGCATTTACTTGAATAATATTTTGGTGGCTAAGGAAAAAAAATCCCTTTTAGAAATCAGTGGGACTTTCACTATGAAGGGTGACTAATGCACCCTGATTCGCACTTCGAAGTCACGTTGACCCTGCATGCAAATTCCTGACCTCTGATTTGTTAAATTTGACCTTTGATTTGTTAAATTTCACCACGTGCCAATCAGCAAATCAAAGTGTTCGGAGAGGGGGGAAAAAAGCCCCAACATTCATCCACTCTGAAATAAATTAGCTCAAGCGACAGATCACTTTCCACACAACTTTTAAATTTTCAACTTGTACAGATGCACCATAGAAAACATTCTTTCTGGTTGTATCACAGCTTGGTACGGCTCCTGCTCTGACCAAGACCGCAAGAAACTGCAAAAGGTTGTGAATGACTCAAGAACAGCTTCTTCCCTGCTGCTGTCAGACTTTTGAATGGACTTACCTCACACTAAGTTGATCTTTCTCTACACCCTAGCTAGGACTGTAACACTACATTCTGCACCCTCTCCTTTCCTGCTCCATGAATGATATGCTTTGTCTGTATTTCGCGCAAGAAACAATACTTTTCACTGTATACTAATACATATGACAATAATAAATCAAATCAAATCACGTGCTTTATAGCGACCAACTCAATAGCCTAATCCTGCTTTCTCCCCATAACCTTTGATCCCGTTCACCCCAAGTGCTATATCCAGCCGCCTCTTGAATACATTCAATGTTTTGGCATCAACGACTTCCTGTGGTAATGAATTCCACAGGCTCACCACTCTTTGGGTGAAGAAATGTCTCCTCATCTCCGTCCTAAATGGTCTACCCTGAATCCTCAGACTGTGACCCCTGGTTCTGGACTCCCCCACCATCGGTAAGCATGCAGGTGCAGCAGGCGATAATGAAGGCAAATGGTATGTTGGCCTCCATTGCGAGAGGTTTCGAGTACAGGAGCAGGGATGTGTTGTTGCAATTATACAGGGCCTTGGTGAGGCCACACCTAGAATATTGTGCGCAGTTTTGGTCTCCTTTTCTGAGGAAGGATGTCCTTGCTCTCGAGGGAGCGCAGCGAAGGTTTACCAGGCTGATTCCGGGGATGGCGGGACTGATGTATGAGGAGAGATTGACTAGGTTAGGATTGTTTTCGCTGGAGTTCAGACGAATGAGGGGGGATCTCATAGAGACTTATAAAATTCTAACAGGACTAGACAGGGTAGATGCAGGGAGGATGTTCCCGATGGTGGGGGAGTCCAGAATCAGGGGTCACAGTCTGAGGATTCAGAGTAGACCATTTAGGATGGAGATGAGGAGACATTTCTTCACCCAGAGAGGGGTGAGCCTGTGGAATTCATTACCACAGGAAGTAGTTGATGCCAAAACATTGAATGTATTCAAGAGGCGGCTGGATAGAGCACTTGGGGCGAATGGGATCGAAGGTTATGGGGAGAAAGCAGGATTAGGTTATTGAGTCGGACGATCAGCCACGATCGTGTTGAATGGCGGAGCAGGCTCGAAGGGCCGAATGGCCTCCTCCTGCTCCTATCTTGCATGTTTCTATGTTTCTATGACCGAGATGTGTTTTATATTAAGCAAAATGGAACAGTAAACAGGATTTCTCATCTCTCATCAGAGCAAGAGTTAGCAGAAAACATCCTTTCAGATGCATCATCCGTGTAGAACTCAATGGAAATGGCAAAGTTTAAAAAAATATCTGGACGAATTCCGTGCAGTTCCCAGCATCTGATTAAAAACTAAAACTTGTCCGTAACAAGAGATAAGCTTGCAGCCCACCAAAAGAGATGTTTAGTTAGCTTTCCTGTGAATTCCTTAGCTTGACATCACGATTTTAAATTCCTTCTGTCTCGTCACTCTCTGACTGAGGCTTCAAGGATCCGATTCCTGAAACAATCGATGAACTGTCGAAAGGAGGCCAGTGGGGGGACTGTAATTTAAACTATTCCTCAATATCACTTTGTTCACACTCAGATTTTGAACTTTGGAATCAAAAATAACAATTCCTAAATTTGCAGGTGACTCCAAATTTCCGGGGTGGCGACAGACAAGATGGAGGAAGATGGCAACCGATTACAGGGAAGGTTAAGAAAGCCCATCAACGCCTCTACTTTCTCAACAGGCTAAGGAAATTTGGGATGTCCGCTACGACTCTCACCAACTTTTACAGATGCACCATAGAAAGCATTCTTTCTGGTTGTATCACAGCTTGGTATGGCTCCTGCTCTGCCCAAGACTGCAAGAAACTACAAAAGCTCATGAATGTAGCCCAATCCCATCACGCAAACCAGCCTCCCATCCATTGACTCTGTCTACACTTTTCACTGCCTCGGCAAAGCAGCCAGCATAATTAAGGACCCCACACACCCCGGACATTCTCTCTTCCACCGGGAAAAAGATACAAAAGTCTGAGGTCACGTACCAACCGACTCAAGAACAGCTTCTTCCGTGCTGCTGTCAGACTTTTGAATGGACCTACCTCGCATTAAGTTGATCTTTCTCTACACCCTAGCTATGACTGTAACACTACATCCTGCACCTTCTCCTTTCCTTCTCTATGAACGGTATGCTTTGTCTGTATAGCGCGCAAGAAACAATACTTTTCACTTTAGACTTATACATGTGACAATAATAAATTAAATCAAATCAAAAGGGACTGTTGATAAACTTACTGAATGGGTAAATTATTGGCAAAGGTGTTGCATTTTGCTGGGCAGAATAGGGAGGTATTTATTATTTGGAAGGTGCAAGTCTCGATGAGATGGATGAACGAAGGATCTGAGCATAAATACATCAAGCTGCATCACAGGAATGCAAATCCATTAAAAAAAAGCAAGCCATGCACTAAGTTTTATTTTTACAGGGATAGTGTTGAAAAGTTATGAGGTTATGCTAAACCTGTATCAAACCTTAGTCAGGCCACAATTGGGGAGCACTGGGGAAGGCAGCATGGTGGCACAGTGGTTAGCACTGCTGCCTCCCAGGGACTCGGGTTCGATTCCGGCCTTGGGTCACTGCCTATGCGGAGTCTGCACATTCTCCCTGTATCTGCGTGGGTTTCCTCTGGGTGCTCCGGTTGCCTCCCACAATCCAAAGATGTGCAGGTTAGTTGGGATTGGCCATGGTAAAATTGCCCCTTGCAGCCCCAAGATGTATAGATTACGGTATTAGTGGGGTAAATGTGTGAGGTTATGGGGATAGGGTAAGATGCTCTTTTGGAGAGTCAGTGATGACTTGATGGGCTGAATGGCCTCTTCTTCACTGTAGGAATTCTATTGCATGCATTTCTGGTCATCATTTGTAAAACGAGGTGTCGAGATATCAGTGCCGATGCAGAGGGGATTGACAAGGATGATACTAAAACTGCATGGACCAGCCCGCGACACCCACATCCCATGAACGAATAAACAAACAAAAAAAATTGCTATATATAAACTCACCTTTTGTTTGGGAGAAGGATTGTGAACTTGTGGAAGTCACATGACAAAGGAAACATTTTTGTGTGTTGCTCTTAAAACAAGGTGCTACTTGCTGACAGAGCGTTTTGTTAAAATTCACCCAACTAGTTGCAAATCAACAAGCAGCCAAGGTGATTAACAGTAATACCTCGAAAGTGGGAGACCCCACCCAGGAGAAAGACTCATCAATCTGCTCCGGTTTAAGGTCACGTGAGAACAAATCTGCTGGAAATTCTGATAAGAACCCTCACAGAATCTCTCACTTTGAGCAATGTCTCTCCCACAATTGGATTCCAGGATTTTAAACATGGGACATGACAAACTCAGTGTGGTGAACCATCGTTGGTTACCACTGGGGGTTGTTATTATGTTACTGTTGGGCTAGGGTGTTGTTACTGTGGGGGTTGTACAATGTTGTTGGGTTAGGGTGTTTACCTGTTATAAGTGTTATCATGGCACATCCCAGTGGGGTCCCGCCTCCGGTGGCGAGGTATAAGACCCTCTGCTCCGGCAGGACCCCTTCAGTCTGAACTGGTGTATTCGTGTTAGTAGTTCCATTGTTACACAATAAAAGCCTTCAATATCGAAGCCTTGGTTCCACGTGCTTGATTGTCGCGCATCACTCAGTGATTACCCAGACCTCTAGGTGCCGTATTATTAGAATAACAAAATACCCCTGGTTATTTACTGTACAAGACACAAGGTATCAATCTGATGAGGGATTGGGTAAACACGCTGTGATTTATTAAGACTAGGTGCATGAGGTGGGCAGCATGGTGGCACAGTGGTTGGCACTGCCAGGGACCCGGGTTCAATTCTGGCTTTGGATCACTGTCAGTGCGGAGTTTGCATGTTCTCCCTGTGTCTGCGTGGGCTTCCTCCGGGTGCTCCGATTTCCTCCCACAGTTCGAAAGACGTGCTGGTTAGGTGCATCGGCCATGCTAAATTCTCCCTCAGTAATCATAGAATCCTACAGTGCAGAAAGAGGCCGTTCGGCCGTGCACCAACCACAATCCCACCCAGGCCCTATCCACATATCCCTACATATTTACCCACTAACCCCTCTAACCTATGCATTCTGGGACACTAAGGGGCAATTTAGAATGGCCAGTCAACCTAGCCCACACACCTTTGGACTGTGGGAGGAAACCGGAGCACCCGGAGGAAACCCATGCAGGCACAGGGAGAATGTGCAAACTCCACACAGACAGTGACCCGAGCCGGGATTCGAACCCAGGTCCCTGGAGCTGTGAAGCAGCAGTGCTAACCACTGTGCTACCGTGCCGCCCCAACCAGTGTGTTACAGAACCTCACCCCCACCACAAAATTCCCCTCTCACCTCCACACTCCCCCCCCCCCTCGCCTCGACGCTCTCCCCCCCTCGCCTCGACGCTCTCCCCCCCTCGCCTCGACGCTCTCCCCCTCTCGCCTCAACACTCTCCCCCTCTCGCCTCAACACTCTCCCCCTCTCGCCTCAACACTCTCCCCCTCGCGCCTCAACACTCTCCCCCTCGCGCCTCGACGCTCTCCCCCCCTCGCCTCAACACTCTCCCCCTCTCGCCTCAACACTCTCCCCCTCTCGCCTCAACACTCTCCCCCTCTCGCCTCAACACTCTCCCCCTCGCGCCTCAACACTCTCCCCCTCTCACCTGTCCACACTGTGTATCTCACCCTCTGCTATACCTGCACTGGAGATTCGTGTTTGGATAGTGTAGAGGGAGATAGTTTGTGTATCTGGGCCTGTGCTGCATCTACAATGAGGGTATTTGATGGGCGAGTGTAGAGGCAGCTTATCCTTGTAAATGTCTGATGGGCGCAAGCTTACGGATATCGAGCCTGAAGGTTGCTTGACTAAGTTGAACCTTCACTTTAGCAGCCATGAGGCAGCCTGGTCACACAGTTAAGATGGGGTGGGAGTGACACTGGACCTCTGTAGCCAACATTGGAGTGTTTGATGGGATGTTGCAGATGATGTTTGCTCCGTGTTTAAGGGCTGTCACCGTTCCCTCCGCACTCTGGCTGGCAGCGTGAGGGGACAGACTGACTTCACACCTAATCCCTGCAGTAAATATCCTGGGAGTGTTTGTTGGATCAGTGTGTATTGATATAACACCATGTTGTTCCCCTCTCATCTGAAAGCTCCCTCCTCACATCAACACACTCCCTCTCACCTCAGCAACCGCCTCTTACCTCAACTCCCACCGTCCACAGCAGCACCCCTCACCTCAACACTGACCCTCTCACCTCAAAATTCCCCTTCACCTCAACACTCTCTCTCTCACCCCACTCACATCAAAAATAGTGTACCCGAACAGGCGCCGGAGTGTGGTGACTAGGGGATTTTCACAGTAACTTCATTGCAGTGTTAATGTAAGCCTACTTGTGACACTAATAAAATAATAAATAAATTGAACAGTTATACATAGGTATAAAGCCTGAAGCTTTCAGAGCTGTGTGTACTGTGCTCTGCTCAAAGTAAAAGTGATACTAAGACACATTTGACGTATGACACATTTCCCTTCTAGTGGTGTCATGCTGATACCCTTAAAGGCATATTGCAACACAAGGAAATATTAAAATTTTGTCACAGTAATATTGCAACTTAATGATTTACTTAGACGTTCAATGTGGGCATGTTCTTCCATTGTGCAATTCCAGCACGAAAAGTCAATATATTTATTGTCCTTTAAGCATGTGTTTCAGTCACCAAAGAGATAATTCAGTCACCAAAGAGATAATGAGTGAATTAATGTGACTTAATATGCAAACATTACTGGCAATAAAACAGGCACCACAGTGGCACAGTGGTTAGCAGTGCTGCCTCACAGTGCCAGGGACCCGGGTTCGATTCCCAGCTTGCGTCACTGTCTTAGTGGAGTCTGCACATTCTCCCCGTGTCTGCGTGGGTTTCCTCTGCGTGCTCCGGTTTCCTCCCACAGTCCAAAGATGTGCAGTTTAGGTGGATTGGTCATGCTAAATTGCCCCTTAGTGTCAAGGGGTGTAGCTAGGATAAATATGTTGGGGCACGGGGATAGGACCTGGGTGGGATTGTTGACGGTGCAGACTCAATGGGCTGAATGATCTCCTATAGTATTGCAGGGATTCTATGAAACAGAGCTTCTAAAGAAATTACAAGCACATTAACTTATGAGGGAAACCGTTCATACTTGTCACTTTAAAAGTGTTGCAACACCAGTTTTGTGCTTGCAAGTCAGGCTTATTCCATTAATGTTCGCAATCAATTTGCCACAATACTGCAGTAATATTTGGCTATTTAGTTTTCTACAATGTGTGATTTAAGTGAATGAAATTTACAAAAATGGAATTGGGAATGTTGAAGACACAATATTGGTGTGAAGTCCGGCCCTTCCCCTTTTCCTCTGACGCATCAACATCAAGGCCTCAGCTTTCAGTTCTGTGGAAGGGATTTTTTGTTTGTTTCAAATTTGCTCTGGAAACAGTTTTCCATTTAAAGACTGAGGTACAATCACAACATAAATTCCAGCTGTCTGTGATATTGCTGCGAGGTAACTCAGCTGGTTTCAACACATTCCACGCCCCACTACTGCAGATCATAGAATCCTGCAGTGCAGAAGGAGGCCATTTGGCCCACCCAGCCTGTACCGACAACAATCCCACCCAGGCCCTATTCCTGTAACCCCATATATTTACCCTAGCTAATCCCCCTGACACGAAGGGGCAATTTAGCATGGCCAATTCATCTAACCTGTACATCTCTGGACATTAAGGGGAAATTTATCAAGGCCAGTCCATCTAACCGGCACATCTTTTGACACTAAGGGCAATTTATCATGGCCAATCAACCTAACTCACATCTTTGGGCACTAAGGGGCAATTTAGCATGGCCAATCCCCTAACCTGCACATCTTTGGACAATAAGAGGCAATTTAGCATGGCCAATCCACATAACCTGCACAACTTTAGACTGTGGGAGGAAACTGGAGCACCCGGAGGAAACCCACACATACATGGGGAGAATGTGCAAACTTGGTAGTTTTTGCAGATATCAGCTTATTCCCTCTATTGTGGGAGCTTCCCACGTTCCTACATGAAAACATTGTCCCTCTAAACATAACACAGTTAGTATCCTTTATCAACAAATGTCCAGTCTGAAGGTCTCCCTCATGGTTGTGCATTGGTTATGTAGTAATGTGAAATTATTTCAAGTTACTCAGTGGATTATACCATCTGCCCACTTCCTATAACTATCGACAGACAATGGATAGGCGTGAGCAATGTCATTTCAATGCAATGCACAGTACAGTGCGTTATTGCGGAATTTTATTTTTTTGCCGGAGGCACCTCTTTATAATCCAGACCTTCATTCCCGTCAGTGGAAACTTACCCTGACAAACCGGACAGCACTCTCCCTCGGGGATGTAATAGTTTTCACACTTCAGCTCTCCACACTCCGCTTTTGAACACAGCGAGATCCCACCCCGACAGCGGCAGAACCAGCAAGCCTCCATGCGGTACACCTCACCTTCTGCATACTCCGTGCCGTTGTACACGCATTTGCGAAGGGTTTCTGGAAGAAAATTAGACAAGAATATTTCAGCCAGGAGAGAAAACGCTGGAAAATCTCAGCAGGTCTGGCAGTATCTGCGAGGAGAGAAAAGAGCTGACGTTTCAAGTCCAGATGACCCTTTGTCAAAGCTAAAAGGCATAGAAAGTGGGAGAGCTAAATATTGTTAGCTAAGTAACATTTCAGTGCTCGGGGCACATCTGCAAACTTCTCCTCAAGTATCGCCTCCTGGAGAAGATGATTTAATTTGGCATGTCAGCTATGACTCTCACCAAC
The DNA here is from genome assembly GCF_964213995.1 of Mustelus asterias. Classification (NCBI taxonomy): domain Eukaryota; kingdom Metazoa; phylum Chordata; class Chondrichthyes; order Carcharhiniformes; family Triakidae; genus Mustelus; species Mustelus asterias. Next base: position 10,407,963 of record NC_135818.1, on the reverse strand, counting down.
TTTTACAGATGCACCAGAGGTTGTATCACAGCTTGGAATGGCTCCTGCTCTGCCCAAGACCACAAGGAACTAAAAAAGGTTGTGAATGTAGCCCAATCCATCATGCAAACCAGCCTCCCATCCACTGACTCTGTCTACACTTCCCGCTGCCTCGGCAAAGCAGCCAGCATAATTAAGGACCCCACGCACCCCGGACATTCTCTCTTCCACCTTCTTCCGTCAGGAAAGAATTACAAAAGTCTGAGGTCATGTACCAACCGACTCAAGAACAACTTCTTCCCTGCTGCCGTCAGACTTTTGAGTGGACTTACCTGGCATTAAGTTGATCTTTCTCTACACCCTAGCTATGACTGTAACACTACATTCTGCACACTCCCTTTTCCTTCTCTATGAACAGTATGCTTTGTCTGTATAGCGCGCAAAAAACAATATTTTTCACTGTATGTTAATACATGTGACAATAATAAATCAAATCAAATCAAATTAATTTCAAATAGAGTGTTTGGCCAATAGAGGTCTCCAGGACAGAATAACATTCAGACTACAGTATTTCTTTGACAGGTTTATTTTACAGATTGTCCCTTCAAGAAGCTACTCTGTTCTGGCAACTTTTATTGCAGCTAAGTCAGCAGTTTGAACAGCCAAGTTATTGAATCCCTACAGTGCAGGAAGAGTCCATTTGGTCCAGCGAGTCTGCACTAACTCTCCGACAGTGCATCTTACCCAGGCCCTATCTCCCTAACCCCATGTGCTTACCCCACTAATCCCCCTAACCATCTTTGGAATTCATTATCACAGGAAGTAGTTGATGCCAAAACATTCAGGAGACGGCTAGGTGTAACATTTGGGGCGAACGGGATCAAGGTTTTGGGGAGAAAGCAGGATTAGGCTATTGAGTTGGACGATCAGCCATGATTGTGCTGAATGGCGGAGCAGCTCGAAGGGCCGAATGGCCTCCTCCTGCTCCTATCTTCTATGTATCTATGACATGGAGGGGCAATTTCGGGCATGGCCAATCCACCTAACCCGCACATCTTTGGAATGTGGGAGGAAACCGGAGCACCCGGAGGAAACCCACGCAGACACGAGGAGAATGTGTAAACTCCACACAGACAGTGACCCAAGTCGGGCATCGAACCAGAGTCCCTGGCGCTGTGAGGCAGCAGTGCTAACCACTGTGCCGCCATGCTGCCCCATGTAGGAAACTTAGGGGCAGCACGTTTGCACGTTCTCCCCGTGTCTGCGTGGGTTTCCTCCGGGTGCTCCGGTTTCCTCCCACACTCCAAAGATGTGCAGGTTAGGTGGATTGGCCGTGCTAAATTGCCCCTTAGTATTAGGGGGATTATCCGGGGAAATGCATGGGGTTATGAGGATAGGGCCGGGGTGGGATTGTTGTTGGTGCAGACTCAATGGGGCTGAATGACCTCCTTCCACACTGCAGGGATTCTATGATTCTCTGAAATTCCAAACAACTTGGAAACACGGGTCACCATCATAACTACTAAAATACTTGCGTCCAAAAATTGGTTTGCTGCAAAACAGGAAAAGGCAGACTTGCATCCATGTAGCGCCTCTCACAGCCACTGGGCATCTCAAAGTGCCTTACAACCAATGAAGTATTGGAGTAGTCACTGTTGTAATTCAGGAAATGCAGCAGCCAATTTGCACGCAGTAAACTCGCACAACCAGTAATGTGATAATGACGCGATAATGTTGATTGAGGGACGGATATTGGCTCGGACAACCCACCCTGCTCTTCTCCGAACGAGTGCCACGGGATCACTTATATCCACACGAGAAAGCAGATAGGACCTTGGTTTAATGTCTCATCCAAAAGACAGCACCGCTGACAGTACAGCACCCTCTCAGTACTGCACTGGAGTGGCCAGCCTCGATTTCCTGTGCGCAAGTCCTGGCACTTGAACCTGGAACCTCGTGATTCAAGAGGGGAGCGTGTCACCAAATAAGCAATGGCTGACACTAAACAAAACAGCTCACAGATTTCTGGTGAGCCTAATCAGTGCAAACATTTGAAATGATAAGGAACTCGAGATCCAAGCACATTTTAGCAACCTAAACTTGACGGTTTTGAATTGACCTGTCTAATTTTCTCATTTCATGCAGTTACACCTGATTGAAGTTTGGTTTGTTGGCACGTAGAATGGGCGGCACAGTGGTTAGCACTGTGGGTCACTGTCTGTGCGGAGTTTGCACGTTCTCCTCGTGTCTGCGTGGGTTTCCTCCGGGTGCTCCTGTTTCCTCCCACAGTCCAAAGGTGTGCAAGTTAGGTGGATTGGCCGTGCTGAATTGCCCCTGAGTGTCAGGGGGACTAGCAGGGTAAATACATGGGGTTAGGGGGATAGGGCCCGGGTGGGATTGTTGTCGGTGCAGCTTCGAAGGGCTGAATGGCCTCTTCATGCGCTTCATTCTATGAATTAATCGGAAAGCCTTGGTGTGCAAATTCCTGGCCGTTCTCAGGGAGCGGAAAATTCACAATTCGTTTGAACTGCGTAATTCTGTGTAAAATGTTTGATGAACCCGTCAAATCGTTCTATTCAGTTTTCTCCTCACTGCGTCCGTGGCAGCGAAGGCTTTTTTGTGGATGAGTGCTCGAGCTGGGCCGAGAGAAAAGCACCTTCTCCAAACGGGTGGCGTTTGATGTCAGCTTGCTGTCAGTGCATTCATGTGGGCTTAATCTGCAGTGGGCTCACAAAAAGGGCAGCACAAAAGATCTTGACGCTGGTCAGAAAAGAACAGCAGACATTTATTATCAAAACACTGATCCCCTTCCTGTCAGCCACAATTAAGCCAGTACCAAGCGCTGAAGGGAATTATTTTTCACCCTTCGGATGGAACAAAAATTTAAAACCTTTCCCAACGTTGAACTGTTGAACTCGTCAGTGCAGGCATGTGACCCGGGCAAAAAAAAACCTGTTTAACTTTGCAATTTATTTCAAGATATTTTACTGCCTAAGCAGTTTTACAGTGACTGGCCTAATATAGCTTAGCAAGTCAATACGCTTATATCCACAGAAAAGAGCACAGAAATGGGGTTGCTATCACGTATCCCTAATAGGTTACTTTGATCTTCAAGTCTTGTACTCTGGTGGTTTGTCCATTCTCTCCTCCGCTTCAGGAATTCCCCCGCGATCTGATGCCCAATACATTTGCGCCCGGGCACCCACATTTAGGTGGGCCTTCCATGGCGGCACAGTGGTTAGCACTGCTGCCTCACGGCACCAGGGACCCGGGTTCGATTCCCGGCTTGGGTCACTGTCTGTGTGGAGGTTGCACATCCTCCCCGTGTCTGCGTGGGTTTCCTCCGGGTGCTCCAGTTTCCTCCCACAGTCCGAATGCTGGTTAGGTGTATTGGCCGTGCTAAACTCTCCCTCAGTGTACCCGAACAGGCGCCGGAGTGTGGCGACTCGGGGATTTTCACAGTAACTTCATTGCAGTGTTAATGTAAGCCTTACTTATGACACTAATAAATAAACTTTAACTTCCAGAATGTCTGCTTCGAAGACTGAATTTGCCTGGCGCCCTCTGCACGGCCACATTTCCGATCTGAACACCTTTCATTTTTAAAAGTTTTTGAAGTTTATTTATTAGTGTCACAAGTCTGGGCGGCACGGTGGCACAGTGGTTAGCACTGCTGCCTCACACTGCCAGGGACTCGAGTTCGATTCCCGGCTTGGGTCACTGTCTGTGCGGAGTCTGCACATTCTCCCCGTGTCTGCCTGGGTTTCCTCCGGGTGCTCCGGTTTCCTCCCGCAGTCCAAAGATGTGCGGGTTAGGTGGATTGGTCATGCTAAATTGCCCCTTAGTGTCAGGGGGACTAGTTACAGTAAATGCATGGGGTTATGGAGATAGGGCCTGGGTGGGATTGTGGTCGGTGCAGACTCAATGGGCCAAATGGCCTCCTTCTGCACTGTAGGATTCTATGGCTGGAATTCTACCGGCATGCCCGCCCTAGGCTGAGGCCAATGGAGGATGCTGTGCTGTGAACCAAAATCGGGGCGGGCGTGCTGGTGAAATCAGGGCCCATGACTCTATGAAAAATGCTTCCATCGACACTGCAATGAAGTTACTGTTAAAATCCCCTATTCGCCATACCCGGGCACCTGTTCGGGTACACTGAGGGAGAATTTAGCATGACCAATCAACCTAACTAGCACACCTTTCGGACTGTGGGAGGAATCCGGAGCACCCGGAGGAAACCCATGCAGACACGAGGAGAATGTGCAGACTCCACACAGGCAGTGACTCAAGGCCGGGAATTGAACCCGGGTCCCTGGCACGGTGAGGCAGCAGTGCTGACCACTGCGCCGCCCGCCCCACCCCCCCTTCCAACTCAACCTATGTGGATTCCAGTCGAATTTACTCCCTGCCTCTTTTTACGGATTGCTTTACGATCACGAATACCTCCGTGACCTTTCATCCGAGCATTTTGAGTAATTTGCAAACTCCTGTGTGTGATCGAGCGCTTGTCTCAGCAGCATCATTCCAGTCCACAGCATTGCCATCTTGGTCAGTGGACACACATCGCTCTTCAGATGAAACTTTACTCCCTCCTTTCAAACACAAAATAGAAACCAAAGGTGAAAGCTCTGCCACACAAAGACAAGTCTGCAAGAGTTCTAAACGGAAGCATCAACGATGGAGAACCCAATTCATCTGGTGTAAGGCAAGATGATACTCAAACATTTCATTCTGGGCATCAAGACAGGATAAAGATAAGCAATTTGATTTTTTAGCGTCCGGAAAGCAGCAGAGTGGGAAATGCCAACGTTCCAGGGTAAAGCCGATACATGATGGAGTCATCTTAGCTTCTTTTGTCATTTGCCTGGCATGGTTTGTAATCCTTTGCAGACAGAAAGGACACGTACACACATTGCACCTGTTTAGGTGAAACAAAACTCCTGATGCCCACGCTGGTTCATTCCTCAGGGTCGTGGCCAAAGTCAAGCCGCCCCGGTTTAAATTTTCAAACAATGCTGGGCAGTTAACTGTCAGTCATCATCAACTGGTGTATGCTGCATGGCGACACCTCGGCCAATCAGCACTCTCTTCTCACACAAAGTATTATTGGTATTCTTGCAATTGTCCTGATGAGTGTAAGACAAAAACTTCGACAAATGTCTTTTCTTTCAGCAATATATCCGCCAATATATCAGGCTTGGTGGAAATAAAACAGTCTTAGATTAAACTCAATTCAGAAACTTGCCACAAATAAAAAAAATCACATTTCTTGCTTTCCAAAAAGATTTTTTTTTTGAGCTCTTCTCTGTCCAGTTTTGATTTTCTAACACTAGAATGTGCTATTATTATTCATGTAAGATTTATGAATATGCTAAATCAACCCAGTAAACTGACTTTTAATTAAAAGGAAGCGAACCTACATTTGATGCACAAACCTCAACATAAAGAGCGGGACTTTCTGGCTTCGCTCACCCCGAAACCGGAAAATCCCACCTGAGGTCAACGGACCTTTCCATGGTCCCACCCGCTCCGATTCCCATGGCGGGCGGGACGGTAAAATAAAATTTGCCCCAAAGTTTCTATATTGAATCCCACAATTTTCCAAGATTGTTTTTTTATTTATCTGTGGGACATGGGCATCACTGGCTGGGCCAGCATTTATTGCCCATTCCTAGTCGCCCTTCGATGGCAGTTAAGAATCAATCCCATTGCTGTGGCTCTGGACCAGATGTGGAGATGCCGGCGTTGGATTGGGGTAAACACAGTAAGAGTTTTAACAACACCAGGTTAAAGTCCAACAGGTTTATTTGGTAGCAAATGCCATTAGCTTTCGGAGCGCTGCTCCTTCGTCAGATGGAGTGGAAATCTGCTCTCAAACAGGGCACAGAGACACAAAATCAAGTTACAGAATACTGATTAGAATGCTAATCTCTACAACCAACCAGGTCTTAAAGATACCGACAATGTGAGTGGAGGGAGCATTAAGCGCAGGTTAAAGAGATGTGTATTGTCTCCAGACAGGACAGCCAGTGAGATTCTGCAAGTCCAGGGGGCAAGCTGTGGGGGTTACTGATAGTGTGACATAAACCCAACATCCCGGTTTAGGCCGTCCTCATGTGTGCGGAACTTGGCTATCAGTTTCTGCTCAGCGACTCTGCGCTGTTGTGTGTCGTCAAGGCAGCCTTGGAGAACCCCTACCCGAAGATCAGAGGCTGAAAGCCCGCTGAAAGCGTTCTCCAAGGCGGCCTTCACGACACACGACAATGCAGAGTCGCTGAGTAGAAACTGATAGCCAAGTTCCGCACACATGAGGACGGTCTAAACCGGGATGTTGGGTTTATGTCACACTATCAGTAACCCCCACAGCTTGTCTCCTGGACTTGCAGAATCTCACTGGCTGTCCTGTCTGGAGACAATACACATCTCTTTAACCTGCGCTTAATGCTCCCTCCACTCACATTGTCTGTATCTTTAAGACCTGGTTGGCTGTAGAGATTCGCATTCTAATCAGTATTCTGTAACTTGATTTTGTGTCTCTGTGCCCTGTTTGAGAGCAGATTTCCACTCCATCTGACGAAGGAGCAGCGCTCCGAAAGCTAATGGCAGTTGCTACCAAATAAACCTGTTGGACTTTAACCTGTTGTTGTTAAAACTCTTGCTCTGGACCAGACCAGGTAAGGCTGGCAGATTTCCTTCCCTAAAGGACATTAGTGAACCAACAATCGACAATGGTTGCGCGGTCGTCAGTAGATTCTTGATTCTAGATGTGTTTATTGAATTCGAATTCCACCATCTCCCAGGTCCCCAGAACATTAGATGAGTTTATGGATTAATAGTCGGGTGATAATACCATCAGGCCATCACCTCCCCTGCGGACTTGCTGTCCGTGGACTGGGAAATAAAATTCCTCGTCTTGCAGTCTTTGTGAAGCTTTATTAAGCTCCCACCTGCTTCAGATGAGTAGCTTTCCAAGCAGTGGCACAGGCCAGATCGGAAACGGAGTGGGGCGAAAATCCATGGGCAACAGGTGACACTTGTCCTTGTAACATACAGTCAAGATCATAACAAAATACAGGCAGGGGTATCACGGGGACAAGGTCTTGGGCAGAGCAGGAGACATACCAAGCTGTGATACAACCGGAAAGAATGCTTTCTATGGTGCATCCGTAGAAGTCGTCGCGGACATGCCAAATTTCCTTAGTCTCCTGAGACAGTAGAGGCGTTGGTGGGGCTTTCTTAACTATAGTGTCGGCATGGGGGGACCAGGACAGGTTGTTGGTGATCTGGACACCTAAAAACCTGAAGCTCTCAACCATTTTTACTTTGTCCCCATTGATGTAGACAGGGGCATGACCTCCACTGCGCTTCCTGAAGCCGATGACAATCTCCTTCGTTTTGTTGACATTGCAGGAGAGATATTGTCGTTGCACCAGATTCTCTATCTCTCTCCTGTCTTCAAACGAGGAGAAACCATGGCAAGGTTTCTGCACACACGGGATACCCGAATCCAGGTCTCTAACAATGGCACTGCCTTTATTAGCACTAAGTTTCAGACCTTCATGCTTTCCATTGGAATCAAACATACTAGGAAAGCACCCTATCAGCCGTCCTCGAATGGGTTGGCTGAACGAATGGCGCGGACCTTTAAGCTCGGCATGAAGCAGCAACCTGCAGCATCCATAGAGGCCAAACTGGCGCGATTTTCTTTTGACTGCAAGGCTACCTCTCACACACTGACAGGAATCGCCCCAACGGAATGGCTAATGGGGACCGAACATCCGATAAGATTAAGTCTCCTGTTCCCAAACCTAGCTGGGAGGGTGGAGTTCCAACAAGAGAACCAGAAGAGGAACCATGATTCTGCAAGGACAGGAAGAATGTTCAAAACTGGCGACCCAGTCCATATGTGGAACTGTGGGGATGGCAAGGGTTGGATCCCCGGGATCATAATGGAAAAAATGATAGAATCCCTACAGTGCAGAAAGAGGCCATTCGGCCCATCGAGTCTGCACCACCCACAATCCTACCCAGGCACTATTCCCATAACCCCACATATTTACCCTGTTAATCCCCCGACACTAGGGTCAATTTGGCTTGTGGGGGCCTCAGGGCCTGTGTCTTATAAGGTCCAAGTGCCGGGCAAAATGGAAGCTGCCTGCAAATATTTCTGTGGCAAGTTTCGATATTGAATCTGTGTCCAAGTTTCTCATCTTGCACTCACGCAGGTGAAAACTGCCAGGAAACTCCTCAGGAGTAAGGAGCCAGTGTCAGTGCAGGCCTCATTACCAGCCACTGCCAAAGTCGACTGGAAGTCGACCCCACGCCTGCCCCCTTCCGGGTGATGAGGACACGGATTTCGAGATGGAAGCGGAAAGGGTTCGGCGCCCCCACTGAAGCGAGGCCTCAAGAAGACCCGGTGTCCGTGGCTCTACAGTGGTCCACTCAGAAGCAAAGGTTTCCAATCTGCTTCACACCGTCTGAGCCATCCACTGACCCCAGGCCAATAAGTGGTGAAAAAGCACCCCACCCCCACCCCTCCTGTGGTGGGTGTCAGGGGAAGAAACAGATTTGAGAGTGGAGAGATATGATGGCCGCAGGGGATCATCAATAGATCCCTCCATGGGCCCCTGTGGAATATGGGCTCCCCTATTAGTTGAGTGGAGGCCCGCCCAATAGGGAAGTAGCTGGGGGTTGGGGGGGGTTAAAACCAGCTGGAGTACAGTACACAGTTCTGGTCGCCACACTATAGGAAGGATGTGATTGCACTGGAGAGGGTACACAGGAGATTCACCAGGATGTTACCCGGGCTGGAGCGTCTCAGCTATGAAGAGAGGCTGGTTAGGCTGGGGTTGTTTTCCTTCGAGCAGAGAAGGCTGAGGGGGTACAAGATTGAGGTGTACACAATCACGAGGGGCATAGAGAGGGTGGATAGGAAGAAACTTTCCCCTTTGTAGAGGGGTCAATAACCAGGGGGCATAGATTTATGTTAAGGGAAGAAGGTATCGAGGGGATGTGAGGAAAAACCTTTCTCCTCAGAGGGTGATGGGAATCTGGAACTCAGTGCCTGAAAGGGAGGGAGAGGCAGAAACCCTCACAACACTTGAAAAGCATTTCGATGAGCACTTGAAACACCATAGCATACAAGGCTACGGCCAAATGCTGGAAATTGGGATTAGAATGGATAGGTGCTCGAGGGCCACGCAGAGACGATGGGCCAAAGGGCCTCTTTCTGTACTGTATGACTGCCCCTCCAATCACACAATAAAATCACAGCTGATCTGATTTCTCCAAATTCCCGCCTACCCCGATAACCTTTCACCCCCGCACTGATCAAGAATCTATCTAACTCTGCCTTAAAAATATTCAAAGATTCTCCTTCCACTGCCTTCTGAGGAAGAGAGTTCCAAAGACTCTGCACATAGAGGGGGAAAAATATTCTCCTGGTTTCTGTCTTAAATGAGCGACCCTTTACTTTTATACAGTGACCCTCTAGTGCTAGTTCCTCCCACAAGAGGAAACATCCTCTCCACTGTCAATATTCCTCAGGATCTTATATGTTTCAGTCAAGTCGCTTCTCACTCTTCTAAACTCCGGCGGATAAAGCCCAGCCTGTCCAACCTTTCCTCATAAGACTCCTCACCCATTCCAGGTGTTAGCCTAGTAAATCTTCTCTGAACTGCTTCCAATGCATTTACATCCTTCTTTACATAAGGAGACCAATACTGTACACAACACTCCAGATGTGGCCTCACCAATGCCCTGTATAACTGAAGCATAACCTCCCTACTTTTCATCTCAATTCCCCTCACAATAAACACTAATACTCTGTTAGCTTTCCCAATTACTTACTGCATCTGCTTTCTGCAACTCAACGCACAAATTGAAATACAACATAACAGTGATATTTTCAATGTGGTTATAAGTTTTGTCCAAGAAATATCGGGACGTATTTATTTATTAGTGTCACAAATAGGCTGCCATTAACACTGCAATGAAGTTACTGTGAAAATCCCCCAGTCGCCACACTCCGGCGCCTGTCCGGGTACACTGAGGGAGAATTTGGCATAGCCAATCCACCTAACCAGTATGTCTTTCGGACTGTGGGAGGAAACCAGAGCACCCGGAGGAAACCCACGCAGACACGGGGAGAATGTGCAGACTCCACACAGGCAGTGACCCGAGCTGGGAATCGAACTCGGGTCCCTGGCGCTGAGAGGCAGCAGTGCTAACCACTCTGCCACCCGAAACTTATCATACATTAGTTTAGCCAATTAGCCAACTAGAATGCATTTCTGTCTTCCACCAGTAGTTTTGATCTTGCAGTGTGTTGTAATAATGGATAATTGCAACTGAGCAAGGAAGTTCTATATGCATTTGGATGATATCAAATATAGAGTGTTAAAAAATGTTAAAGTAAAGTACTGAAGACGCTGGAAATGTGAAATAAAAATCCGAAAATACTGTGTGTCAGGCAGCATCAGTGTATAGAAAGACAGGAAATCTTAGAAAGAAACCATAGAAACCCAACAGTGCAGAAGGAGGCCATTCGGCCCATCGAGTCTGTATCGACAACAATCCCACCTACGCCTTATTCCTGCAACCCCACATATTTACCCCGCTAATCCCTCTAACCCAGGACACTAAAGGGCAATTTAGCATGGCCAATCAACCTAACCTGCACATCTTTGGACTGTGGGAGGAAGCCGGGCACCCTGAGGAAACCCACGCAGACACGGGGAGAACGTGCAGACTCTGCACAGTGACCCACACCCGAAATTGAACTCGGGTCCCTGGTGCTGAGAGGCAGCAGTGTTCACCACTGTGCCACCGTTTCAGGTTAATGACCTTTTGTTGGAATGTTAATAGAACACTCATGACTTTTCACGACAATCCTTGTTTACTAATGGAGTTATTCAACATCTTATTGGGTGCTGCGATGGAAGAGCTAGGATACGAGAGGGTTAAGGATTGAATGGCCTTCTCTTCCTTGGGCTTTTTTTCCCCAAAACACATCATTTGTGCAGCAAAGCAAGATATTGGGTGTAATGAGTTAATATCCTCTTATATTTTTTTTAATCATTCATGGGACACGGGCATCTCTGGCTGGTCAGCATTTATTGTAAGAAGTCTCACAACACCAGATTAAAGTCCAACAGGTTTATTTGGTAGCAAAATCCACTCACTAGCTTTCGGAGTGTTGCCCCTTTGTCAAGTGAGTCAGGTGACTCACTTGATGAAGGGGCAGCGCTCCAAAAGTTAGTGGATTTTGCTACTAAATAAACCTGTTGGACTTTAACTTGGTGTTGAGAGACTTCTTACTGCGTTTGCCCCAGTCCAACGCCGGCATCTCCACATCAGCATTTATTGCCCATCCCTAGTTGCCCTTGGAGGACAGTTGAGGGTCAACCACATTGCTGTGGCTCTGGAGCCACATGTAGGCCAGAACAGGTAAGGATGGCAGATTTCCTTCCCTAAAGGACATTAGTGAACCAGATGGGTTTTTCCGACAATCGACAATGGTTTCATGGTCATCAGTAGATTCTTAATTCCAGGAATTTTTTATTGAGTTCAAATTCCACCATCTGCCGTGACGGGATTCGAACCCGGGTCCCCAGAACATTAGCTGAGTTTGTGGGTTAATAGTCTAGCGATAATACCACTTGGCCATCACCTCCCCTTCAATACATTGCGTCTTTTCTCGAAAGTATTGTGATCAAAATTTAGCCACATTAACTTGAATGCCGGAATTTTACCGCCCTGCCTGCCACGGGAATTGGAGCGGGCGCGGGGCAGACCATGGAAAGGTCCGTTGACCTCGGGCAGGATTTTATGGTTTCGGAATGAGCAAGGCCGTACAATCCCGCCCGAAAGGAACAAAAGTCAAGCGTTTGCCATTTTTGAAGCAATACCTGGTCTGCACTCATACACGTCACAACATTCTCCGGGAATCCCCGTCGCTTCGGAAAGCAAAACTCGCTGATGAGTAAAGGGACAATTCTCTTCTTTGCAAGCTTCCTTGTTGCACTGGCAGGCACTTGGCGTTGGGCAGCACTTGCCTGGCGGTGTGTACCCTTTGATAAGTACTGAATCCTCAGGGCAAAGCGACTCAAATTGTACCGGGCAGCGCTCATTGGAGCAATCCAGTGTCTCCCCTGAATAGAGGGAGAAGAACAATGTAAGTGGTTGTATCCTACGGAACTGCTGAGTTAATGCAGCACAACACATCATTTACAAATACAGACTAAAATACATGGCATTTGTTTAGACCGAGGCAAACTATCAATGCAGAAAAAAATACATCAGTAACACATAGCAGTTCACCATTCATTGACTGTCTACACTTCCTGCTGCCTTGGCAAAGCAGCCGACATAATCAAGGACCCCACGAACCCTCCAGACATTCTCTCTTCTACCTCCTTCCGTCTGAAAAAAGATGCAAAAGTCTGAGGTCACGCACCAACCGACACAAGAACAGCTTCTTCCCTGCTGCCGTCAGACTTTTGAATGGACCTACCTTGCATTAAGTTGATCTTTCTCTACATCCTGGCTATGACTGTAACACTACATTCTGCACTCTCTGCTTTCCTTCTCTATGAACGGTATGCTTTGTCTGTGTAGCGCTCAAGAAACAATACCTTTTCACCGTATACTAATACATGTGACAATAATAAATCAAATCAAATCATTTTGAAGTCCATTGTTATTTAAACCTAACCCTGAGCAATTCCTTGTTCCATTTTTGCAACATAAAAGGCTTGTATCAGGATTTCAAAGGCAGACAATATCAACTCAGCAAGTAACAGACCAGCTTCATGGGTTTGAGAGTTAGGGTGTATCTACATCTCTTTCAGCTCAGAAACTCACCATACCACCTGATGTGGAGTTCAAGATGATCCCAATTTTAGTGAAAGCTAAATTATGCAGATTGATTAATTTTTTAAAAAAAGGTTCTTTGAACCGAGAATCCCAGAAAGAGGCCATTCAGCCCATCGAGCCTGCACCAACAACAATCCCACTCAGGCCCTATCCCTGCGTGGGATCCTCTGTATGGTTTGCTTCAGTTAAAAGACTTCATTTTAAGATATTTCTGCCTATGTAACTATGCTAAGCTTTAAAGCTAACTTAGCCACATTTTACAATTCAGCTGGGAATTCTGGGATGAGCTTAGAAATTGACTGCATTCTTTCAAAATGGAATGTTAGCAGAAATGATGCTAAACAAAGTTTTTCACAGCCACACAGCTGCCAGCTGTTTATGTAAGTTGGAGACTGTGTGCCAGCTCTTTCAATAATACAGATAAGAATCCACCATGGTTAGCGCTGCTGCCTCACAGTGCCAGGGGCCTGGGTTTGATTCCCGGCTTGGGTCACTGTCTGTGTGGAGTTTGCACGTTCTCCCCGTGTCTGTGTGGGTTTCCTCCGGGTGCTCCAGTTTCCTCCCACAGTCTGAAAGACGTGCTGATTAGGGGCTTTGACCCGAACAGGCGCCGGAGTGTGGCGACTAGGGGAATTTCACAGTAACTTCATTGCAGTGTTAATGTAAGCCTTACTTGTGACTAATAAATAAACTTTTACTTTTTATTGTAAGTGACAGCTATCTGTTTAGTTCAGTTGAGTCTTGTGCAAGTTTTCGATTGCGTCTGTATTGGGACCAGCTTCTGCTCTCTCTCTCTCCCTCCAGTAAATCAGATTTTTCCGCTTTCTGTTCTGTTAATTTTAAATGTTGCTCAATAAAAGTTCAACTTCAGGCCAGTTTTGCCTACGTCTAATCGAGGAAAAGAACAGATCCTATACCCTGGAACCCCAGATATTTACCCTCGCTAGTCTCCCTGACACTAAGGGGTAATTTAGCATGGCCAATCCATCTAACTTGCACATCTTTGGACTGTGGGAGGAAACCAGAGCACCCGGAGGAAACCCATGCAGACACGGGGAGAATGTCCACACAGACAGTGACCCAAGGTTGGAATTGAACCCGAGTCCCTGGCGCTGTGAGGCAACAGCGCGATCCACTGTGCCAGCGTGCCACTTGGTACCTGTATAACTTTGTGAACTTTGGAAATAAATGGTTACAACTCTGCCTTTGCATAGTGGTGGAGACTGTTACTTCAGTTACTGTCCATATCCGGACTTCACCCCGTGCAAACTTAATTTCTTAACCACCACATCCATCTTCCTCCCTGACCACTGTCTGAACCGGATCCTTCACAACCTTGGCACCCTGCATCACCGAGTTGAACATCAGGGTCATAGAATCCCTACAGTACAAAAGTAGGCCACTCAGCAACAATCCCACCCAGGCCCTATCCCTGTAATCCCATGTATTTACCCTCCTAATCCCCCTGACACGAAGGGGCAATTTAGCATGGCCAATCCACCTAACCTGCACATCTTTGGAGAGTGGGTGGAAACTGGAGCACCCGGAGGAAACCCACGCAGACACGAGGAGAATGTGCAAACTCCACACAGACAGTGACCCGAGCTGGGAATCGAACCCAGGTCCCTGGCGCTGTGAGGCAGCAATGCTAACCACTGTGCCGTCCACATTCCCATTACTGAGCCCAACGAACCTACACCCCTGCAAAATTGTCTATCGCTACCCCACCTCAGCTTAAATGCTGCCCAAACCCTCACCCGCACTTTTGTTCCCGTTCCAAAGCATTGCTTGGTTCCTGCGTAAAACCAGATCTGTTGTTAAGTTGTCATTTTACCCCACTGTACACACAACAATTTCCATTCCCCTACAACCATCAACAGTCAATTCCTGCCGAGTTTTGTGCTGACCATTTGGAACATCAGAGGGTGAGGCCTTTGTCTAGACTGGATTTAAATCCAAGTCTCAGAGCAGGAAGGGAAGTATTTAAACTCAACTCCCTCGCTGATTATTTGCTTAATTTATTGGCTTTTATTGGGTTATGCATAATGTAAAAGGAGGTCTATACAAGATCTGGATAACCCAATCTGATGTTATCTTGGGGTATTCACAGCAAAAACAGTCACAAGTGATCGGCCAAGCAATGAGAAACACCAATACATCTTTCTCTGCATTAGATTCACATATACATGGGAAATAATTTTCACACAATATGCTTCAGGCAAAATTAAGGAGATTGTTCAGTTATTTTCAAAAAAAAGCATAATATAATGTTGACCTAATCCAATTTGGACAATCACTTTACTTATTTAATTAACTGAAGCAGCAATAAGAACCTATTTCCTTGGCCATGTGGAACTAATACCGTGCACAGAACACTGGGCAATCGTATAAAGAGGCCAGCGCACTATTCTGGATTTCTCCAATTTGCCGAGACACAGGTTCAAATAAGGAGAAAGTTAGAGAGAGCACACATTCTTTGGAAGATTTGCATCTCAAATCCATTTGAATCTGAACTCGAGAAACTATGCCTTAAAGGAACATTCCGACAGGAGCTGCAGCCTTGTATGACACGAAGGCACTGAACAGCATTGCTCTCGAAACCTGCTCAATTAATGTTAACCGTTTCCTTCTCTGGACTGGAATAGTGTGTCCATGGAGGGACCAAAGTAAAGAAGGTAAAACGTCACCCCTTCAAAAACACACAGGCATTACAATCCAGTCGTGTACAAGCACTATCTGTCCACAAGACGTAGTCTGCTTCACAAAACTGGGGACCCGGTTGACTGCCCAGCTGAGGAAACCATACAGAGGCGGGGAGAGCTGTCTGCAAACTCCACACACACAGGGCCAGAATCGAATCCGGTCTCTGGCTGTGAAGCAGCAGTGTTAACCACTGTGCGACTTTGCTGCCCATTCATTAATCAACTTGGCATAGGTAGTGGGCCAGTGGCACATTCTACCCTCCTGGGCAATCAATGTAGTTCACGGCGCTACAGGAATGAATTCCTCCCCCACCATATTAGATTTTATTATTTATCCTTTCAATCATGCTGGTTCTTTTGATAATCCAGCCTGGTTAAAGGGGAGACAGTGGCAACGTGGTAATGTCACTGGACTGGTAATCCAGAGATGCGCTAACCTTCTGAGGACATGGGTTCAAATCTCACCTTAGTAGCAATTAATTAAATCTGGTATTGAAAGCTCGGAGTTGAAAGCATCAGTAACGGTGAACATTAACTGTCAAAAAAAAAACCTATCTGGGTCACTAATGCCCTCCTTATCTGGTCTGGTTGTGAGTGACTCCAGATAGACAGCAATGGGTGGCACGGTGGCACAGTGCCTAGCACTGCTGCCTCACAGTGCCAGGGACCCGGGCTCAATTCCTTTGGTGACCGAGCAAGCCACTCAGTTCAAAGGCAATTGGAATCCACAGAATCCCTACAGTGCAGAAGGAGGCTATTTAGCCCATCAAGCCTGCACTGTTTCTCCAATGAGTATCTTTTACCTTGGCCCACCCCCCTCCCACCTTTATTATGACTAATTCACCTAACTTACACATCTTTGGACACTAAGGGTCAATTTAGCATGGCTAATCCACCTAACCCGCACATCTTTGGTGTGCAGGAGGAAACCGGAGCACCCGGAGGAAACCCACGCAGATACGGGGAGAACGTGCAGACTCCACACAGACAGTGACCCAAGCCGGGAATCGAACCCAGGTCCCTGGCACTGTGAGGCAGCAGTGCTAACCACTGTGCCACCGTACCGCCCCATTCGGCAACAAACGCTGGCCTTGCCCATGATGCTCATTCCTATCAAAGAATGAATATCAAATCCGGAAGAATGAGAGAATTTCACTGAAGATTGTGGCAAACATCATCCTTTGAACAATTAGTCCCAGAACAGATGCTGAATGACGACTTTTAAATTCTGCATGGACAGTTGCTCATTATGGTTAGCACAGACAGAAAAGTTTGATGGGTGGTGGCAGCAAGTGGCACTGGGGCCCACCTATCATCGGACTAAAATTTTGAATTAGTGCATGTTACACAGGTTTAGAAAAGCAAGTTTATTTTATTAATTTCAAGTTTACTTTATTTTTAAAACTTTTTTTAAAATTAGTGTCACAAGTCGGCTTACATTAACACTGCAATGAAGCTACTGTGAAAATCCCCTAGTCACCACACTCCGGCGCCTGTTTGGGGTCAATGCACCTAACCAGCACGTCTTTCAGAATGTGGGAGAAAACCGGAGCACCCGGAGGAAACCCACGCAGACATGAGGAGAACGTGCAAACTCCGCATAGACAGTGACCCAAGCCGGGAATCGAACCCAGGTCCCTGGCACTGTGACACAGCAGTGCTAACCACTGTGCCACCGTGCCGTGCTAAAGTAAAATTTAGCATGGTCCATCCACCTAACCAGCACGCCTTTCGGACTGTGGGAGGAAACTGGAGCACCCGGAGGAAACCCACACAGGGGTGAACGTGCAGACTCCATGCAAACAGTGACCCAAGCCAGGAATCGAACCCAAGACCCTGGCTCTATGAGGCAGCACAGTTTACCACTGAGGCAAGGAGGCAAAATCTTTGACTGTATTAAGGCAGAAAAGGAACAGGACTCCAGAGTCACCACATGTACATTAATGAAATCTAGCCAAGGCAACGATAAAGATAAAATAATCCTGTTTAAGACGACAGATGTACAAGCGGGTGAGGCAAGTACAAAAAAAGTGCTCAGTGTCTATCAAGATGAGTATGGAAATAGTTTCGGACTGGTCAACCATGTTTTACTTTTGTCCGAGTAAGTCAGCCAACCCACCCATCAACTTTAATAAGTGCAATAATTGCTTAAATTAAATACAGGCAGGGATAAGATGTGACTACTGCACTTTATACAACATAACCAACTACAGACATACACTGAACAGGATCAAGAGAGTTACAGAACGCGGTCACAATCAGCCCGAGACAGGATAACTAAATTATCCTGCATTTTCATGAGTCATTTTACAATATTTGTTCAGATAAATTATGATAAGCTTAAGAAAGATCTGGCTCCCAACCGCAAACAAACCAGTCTATTAAACACCAGCCCCGTCAGGCTGGAAGAATGGAATGGCGTAGGGCCAGAACGGTTCAAACCGTTGAAATAATGGTGAGGAAAAGTTATCCAAATACCTTAAAAATGATCCAAATTCAGACAGGGGGGGCATATATTTACACAGTGAAAGGCACAATTTTCCAAATGGGTTAGATCCATAAAGCCCATGTTGATCACTTTTTGTGATGGCAAAAACTCCAGCCATATAATGTACACAAATTGGGAGACTTCCTCTAGAAAGCTTCTAGAAACTTCCAGCAAATTAACTTGCTTTAAAGTAAAACCTCGAGCCTTTTCAACAGCATCCAAGTGCCTTTAAATCTTGTTCCCCTCCCCCCCTCTCCAAATTAACACTAAAGTTTATTTACTGGTGTCACAAGTTGGCTTACATTAACACTGCAATGAAGTTACTGTGAAAATCTTCTGGCCGCCACACTCCAGCACCTGTTCGGGTACACTGAGGGAGAATTTAGCACGGCCAATGCATCCTAACCAGCACATCTTGGGACACTAAAGGGCAATTTGGCATGGCTAGTCCACCCACCCTGCACGTCTTTGGACTGTGGGAGGAAACCGGAGCACTCGGAGAAAACCCACGCAGACACGGGGAGAACGTACAAAGCTGGGAATCGAACCCAGGTCCCTGGGCGCTGTGAGGCAGCAGTGCTAACCACTGTGCCACCGTGCCACCCACAATGTACGTAATTCACCAAATTAACAATATTTCAGTGTCTCAAATCCGTCTATCTAAAAAACCAGCGGGGTCTGTAAACTGGGCATTTTTTTAAAAACAATACCATGCATGAATTTTTATAATTATTAGATGAGCAAAATTAGATATAGCTCTTGGGGCAAAAGAGATCAAGGCATACGGGAGGAAGACGGGATCAGGATATGGAATTTGATTATCAGCCATGATCAAAATGGCAGACTTGAAGGGCCAAATGGCCTACTCCTGCTTCTAGTTTGTATATTGCTATGTAAAATAATTTGCTGGCTATGTCAACTAGAATCATAGAATCCCTACAGTGCAGAAGGAGGCCATTTGGCCCATCCAGTCAATGACTTTGCGCACCTGTTTTTACCTGCATTCTGAGTGGTCCGCACGCTACTTGACACAATCCGAAAAGTGGCAGGTTTCAAAATGACCAAGGCCTTAGTCCTGGGGTTGCTGGTTTTATATATGTTATATGAACTGTGTATATATATATATATTATTATATATATATATATGTAAAATAGTTCATATAACATGCTGTACTCTATTGAGATTTCTGTTGATACCAATATTACCAATCACAGCCACTATTCACTCGGTGTACATTTGGAAAATGGGATAATATGAGTCAGGTTTTCCCTCTTTGATGTGTAATGCCAGGAGGCAGGCCATTTCCTAATGTCCCGATCCTGCCTCTCGAGTACCCTCATCCGCCCACTCCATTTTCACCCTGGTGGCACAGTGGTTAGCACTGCTGCTTCACAGCGCCAGGAACCCGGGTTTCAATTCCCGGCTTGGGTCACTGTCTGTGTGGAGTCTGCACATTTCCCCCGTGTCTGCGTGGGTTTCCTCCGGGTGCTCCAGTTTCCTCCCACATTCTGAAAGACGTGCTGGTTAGGTGCATTGATCCGAACAGGTACTGGGAATTTCACAGTAACTTCATTGCAGTGTTAATGTAAACCTTACTTGTGACTAATAAATAAAAACTTTAAACTTTAATTCCTGGCTTGGGTCACTGTCTGTGAGGAGTCTGCACGTTCTCCTCGTGTCTGCGTGGGTTTTCTCCGGATGCTCCGGTTTCCTCCCACAGTCCGAAAGACATGCTGGTTTGCTGCGTTGGCCATGTTAAATTCTCCCTCAGTGTACCCGAACAGGCACTGGAGTGTGGATTTTCACAGTAACTTCATTGCAGTGTTAATGTAAGCCGACATGTCACACTAATAAATAAACTTTAAACTTAGGCTGCTGTGCTGATTTATAATATTTATCTAAGTTGTATCTAAGATCGGGCGGGTGGCGAATAATCAGGTTCGTGCCTGATATTCGCTTCCCCCATCTTGGGGGGTGCGATGCCGACTTAAATATTAATTACATTCTTTGAGATGTCTGTGGGGGGGAGGAGGGTGTCCTGATGTCTGTGGGGAGGGGGCGGCGGGGGGGGGCGGTCTCGATGTCCGTGGTGAGGGGGGGGTCAGCAGGAGGTCTCCCGGATCCCGGTGCGTGTGCAATGGTGCCCCTAGTGCTCAGCAGCTGGCTTCATCGGCAGACTGAGGCTCCACGGCCCCTCCTCTACTGGCGAGAATTGCATCCTGGCACTTTTATTTTTGTCGTAAGTGCTGTAAAATTGCATTTTCAAACTCACCCAAAACAAACGAGTCTGAAACTCTCCCATTTTCTCGCTCTTTCGGCACTTAGAATTCCTTTTTGTTAAAATTCCCCCTTGGTGTCAATGGAGGTATCCAGGGTGTTTTTTTCATAAAACCCTCCCTTAGAATCATAGAATCCTAAAGGAGAAGGAGGAGGCCGCCATTCGGCCCATTGAATTTGAACCGAGCACAATCCCACCCAGGCCCTATCCCCATCACCCCACACATTTACCCTAGCTAGTCCCCCTGACACTAAGGGTCAATTTAACATGGTCAATCAACCTAACCCGCACATCTTTGGACTGTGGGAGGAAACTGGAGCACTCGGAAGAAACCCACGCAGACACGGGGAGAATGTGCAGAATCCGCACAGACAGCGACCCAAGCTGGGAATCGAACCTGCGTCCCTGGTGCTGTGAGGCAGCAGTGCTAATCACTGTGCCACCGTGCCGCCCCTCTTTCTTTTTACAACAATCCCACCCAGATCCCATCCCCGTAACCCCACATATTTACAGCCCTAATCCCCCCGAAATGAAGGGGCAATTTATCATGGCCAATCAACCTAACCTGCACATCTTTGGAGTGTGGGAGGAAACCGGAGCACCCGGAGGAAACCCACGCAGACATGGGGAGAACGTGCAAACTCCACACAGACAATCGCCCGAGGCTGGAATTGAACTTGGGTCCCTGGCGCTGTGAGGCAGCAGTGCTAACCGTTGTGCCATCCCCATACTGTCCACGGCATCCTTCTTGTATCACCCATTATCCCCGACAAGATTGCAAGTGGCACCTAAGTTTGTTGTTCCCTTCACTGGGTTGCTTGGAGGCACTCTGCAGCAGCCTGTGGAAATGTCAATGGTCTCCTGAGTACAGTATTTCTGTACAATAAGAGCTCATCCTATACACAGAGGTTTGCTTTGCTGTACATCTTGAAGCTGTATGGAGTTGTACGATAAGATAATAAACATCTTTCGCTGAACGAACCTCTTCTTAACTCTATTTCACAGGGACAAAGGTTACTGTAAGCACAATCAATCAATCAGATGCATTTTGTTTAAATAGCTATACGGGATAAGTATCTAATAATTTGGAACAAAAGTTGTAACTTTTAAGTGCAAAGAATGCTTTTGCTCATAAGGGGGGAAAAATGCCCAATACGACAAGTATTTAGCGTTTCACTTGGGTTTGGTTAATGTGGAATTCTGGAGCCAAGCAGATGTGGGTTTGGAAAATGGAAAAGTGACAAAAGGTGGGTCATGAGGATTTAACCCACGTTGACGGATGATCGCACTATTTATTTGCGGCCCGGCATACAGGGCCTTACAAATAAACGAGGCAATTTCTTTACCAATGTGAAGTTCCTCCAGCAGCTGTGGCGTAGCAGTGAGGTGTCTGGTGCGCAGAATGGTCTTAGTGGTTCACAAATTTGTGCATTTCCCCCTCTCTGTTTCATCATTTCAGCTCGGATGAAGACCCCCCCCCCCATCCCTCCACCCACCGTGAAGCTATTTTTGGAGACCCACTGCTCTCCAACTGCCATCTCGTTCAAGTTCCCAGCTCATCTTCCGTGACAGCTACTAATCACATGCTGTGCCTACATGTCTCTGTGCAGTTCCGACTTATTAATTAAAAGGGGGGGGGGGGGGGGGGTGCAAAGCGCTCCAATTAAATTGCGTGCCCAACTTCTGGTTAAGAGCAAATCGTATGGGACGGAGGGGCGGGGGTGGTGGCTACGTTAGTCATTTTGTCAGGGAATGTTTAAGTTAGAGAAAAAGAAAATAAAAGAAGCATTCTGCGTGCTTTAGAGTTTTTAAAACTCATGAAGAAAGTGTTTCCCTGGCTTGTAACTTTGACATGACATCGGCCAACCAGCAAACACGCTGCAGTATACAAACTGCTGTTGTTTGCATATGCCGTACAATGCGCCCATTGATAAATCCCCTGCTTTGGCTAATATTATGCATGAATGTGTAAAGCATCTATATTGAAAACTAGCCAAAAGCAGACCGTGCTTTCTTTACTGAGCTGGTCGTCACCCGAGCTAGATTCAAAGTATTCATCCATTGAATTCCCAGGGGCGCTGTAGTAAGCTGTGGCTTCAGCGATGTATTATAAAGGGACATGAACTCGCTGCAATTTTCACAATCAGACGAGGGGGGATGTGCTGGGTTCTGAGAGCTGGCACCACTTTCGCTTCTTAACCGCTTTTAATTAAAGCAACGTGTTTGGACACTGACTTCACCCGTGAAAAAGTAGGGGAGAAGGAGATGTCCAAGAAACAATGAAAATAAACTGCCCTGTTTTAAAAAGAAAATGTGATACACTCCGAACGAGGAGAACAGCATCAATTTTCAACAGCCTGCTTCACAGTATCCCGGCAGCGAGATGTCCGAATCGTACTCCCAAACTCTGATATTCTGCTCTGCAAAGTCCGGATAACTGAGACCTCACCGTGCTCATTATCTCACAGTAAGAAGTCTCACAACACCAGGTTAAAGTCCAACAGGTTTATTTGGTAGCAAAAGCCACTAGCTTTCGGAGAGTTGCTCCTTCGTCAGACGAAGGAGCAACTCTCCGCAAGCTAGTGGCTTTTGCTACCAAATAAACCTGTTGGACTTTAACCTGGTGTTGAGGGGCTTCTTACTGCGTTTACCCCAGTCCAACGCCGGCATCTCCACATCATCATTATTTCATCCATTACCAATCCAGAAACTCAACTAATGTTCCGGAAAACCCAGGTTCGAATCCCGCCACGGCAGATGGTGGAATCAGAAACTCAGCAAGGGGACCCCGGTTCCACGGCAGGTGGTGGAATCTGAACCTGAATTCGATAAAAAATATCTGGAATTAAGAATCGACTGATGACCGGGAAACCATTGTCAATTATCGGAAAAACCCATCTGGTTCACTAATGTCCTTTAGGGAAGGAAATCTGCCGTCCTTACCCGGTCTGGCCTACATGTGACTCCAGAGCCACAGCAATGTGGTTGACTCTCAACTGCCCTCCAAGGACAACTAGGGATGGGCAATAAATGCTGGCCCAGCCAGCGATGCCCATGTCCACGTATGAATTTTTAAAAACGTTGCATTTGTACTGTTTAGATATTGTGGCCCTGGAAATTGGGAATGGCCACTTTTCAAGTATTTCTGGAACAAGATCATTTAATTAAAAAAAATACTTTCATGGGATATGGGCAGGACAAACATTTCAAGGCCGTCCCCACGGTAGACACACACACACTGCGTATGGGTAGAGACACACACACTGCGTATGGGTAGAGACACACACACTTCGTATGGGTAGAGACACACACACACACTGCGTATGGGTAGAGACACACACACACACTGCGTATGGGTAGAGACACACACACACACTGCGTATGGGTAGAGACACACACACTGCGTATGGGTAGAGACACACACACTGCGTATAGGTAGACACACACACACTGCGTATGGGTAGAGACACACACACTGCGTATGGGTAGAGACACACACACTGCGTATGGGTAGAGACACACACACTGCGTATGGGTAGAGACACACACACTGCGTATGGGTAGAGACACACACACTGCGTATGGGCAGAGACACACACACTGCGTATGGGTAGAGACACACACACTGCGTATGGGTAGAGACACACACACTGCGTATGGGTAGAGACACACACACTGCGTATGGGTAGAGACACACACACTGCGTATGGGTAGAGACACACACACTGCGTATGGGTAGAGACACACACTGCGTATGGGTAGAGACACACACACACACTGCGTATGGGTAGAGACACACACACTGCGTATGGGTAGACACACACACACTGCGTATGGATAGAGACACACACACTGCGTATGGGTAGATACACACACACTGCGTATGGGTAGACACACACACACTGCGTATGGGTAGAGATACACACACTGCGTATGGGTAGAGACACACACACTGCGTATGGGTAGAGACACACACACTGCGTATGGGTAGACACACACACACTGCGTATGGGTAGAGACACACACACTGCGTATGGGTAGAGACACACACACTGCGTATGGGTAGAGACACACACACTGCGTATGGGTAGAGACACACACACTGCGTATGGGTAGAGACACACACACTGCGTATGGGTAGAGACACACACACTGCGTATGGGTCAAGACACACACACTGCGTATGGGTAGAGACACACACACTGCGTATGGGTAGAGACACACACACTGCGTATGGGTAGAGACACACACACTGCGTATGGGTCGAGACACACACACTGCGTATGGGTAGAGACACACACACTGCGTATGGGTAGAGACACACACACTGCGTATGGGTAGAGACACACACACTGCGTATGGGTAGAGACACACACACTGCGTATGGGTAGAGACACACACACTGCGTATGGGTAGAGACACACACACTGCGTATGGGTAGAGACACACACACTGCGTATGGGTAGAGACACACACTGCGTATGGGTAGAGATACACACACTGCGTATGGGTAGAGACACCCACACTGCGTTTGGGTAGAGACACACACACACTGCGTATGGGTAGACACACACACACACACACTGCGTATGAGTAGACAAACACACACACACACACACTGCGTATGGGTAGAGACACACACACTGCGTATGGGTAGACACACACACACACTGCGTATGGGTAGACACACACACACTGCGTATGGGTAGAGAGACACACACACACTGCGTATGGGTAGACACACACACACTGCGTATGGGTAGACACACACACACACTGCGTATGGGTAGACACACACACACTGCGTATGGGTAGACACACACTGCATATTGGTAGACACACACACACTGCGTATGGGTAGACACACACACACACTGCGTATTGGTAGACACACACACACTGCGTATGGATAGACACACACACACACTGCGTATGGGTAGACACACACACACACTGCGTATGGGTAGACACACACACACTGCGTATGGGTAGAGACACACACACACTGCGTATGGGTAGACACACACACACTGCGTATGGGTAGACACACACACACTGCGTATGGGTAGAGACACACACACTGCGTATGGGTAGAGACACACACACTGCGTATGGGTAGAGACACACACTGCGTATGGGTAGAGACACACACACTGCGTATGGGTAGAGACACACACACTGCGTATGGGTAGAGACACACACACTGCGTATGGGTAGAGACACACACTGCGTATGGGTAGTGACACACACACTGCGTATGGGTAGAGATACACACACTGCGTATGGGTAGAGACACACACACTGCGTATGGGTAGAGACACACACACTGCGTATGGGTAGAGACATACACACTGCGTATGGGTAGAGACATACACACTGCGTATGGGTAGAGACACACACACTGCGTATGGGTAGACACACACACACTGCGTATGGGTAGACACACACACACACACTGCGTATGAGTAGACAAACACACACACACACACACACTGCGTATGGGTAGACACACACACACTGCGTATGGGTAGACACACACACACACTGCGTATGGGTAGACACACACCCACTGCGTATGGGTAGACACACACACACTGCGTATGGGTAGACACACACACACTGCGTATGGGTAGACACACACACACACACTGCGTATGGGTAGACACACACACACTGCGTATGGGTAGACACACACACACTGCGTATGGGTAGACACACACACACTGCGTATGGGTAGACACACGCACACTGCGTATGGGTAGACACACACACACACTGCGTATGGGTAGACACACACACACTGCGTATGGGTAGACACACACACACACAGCGTATTGGTAGACACACACACACTGCGTATGGGTAGACACACACACACTGCGTATGGGTAGACACACACACACTGCGTATGAGTAGAGACACACACACTGCGTATGAGTAGAGACACACACACACACACTGCGTATGGGTAGAGACACACACACACATCTATAATATATAAGCAATAAGTAAGGAAAGTGGCACAATTCCATCCTGCTAACTGATTCTATTCGGAATATCCAGAAATCCAAATGTAAAAGAGATCTTTGGACAGCTTACAGAAAACACAAGTACAGGATTTTGAACGCTGCAAGGGACTTCCAGTATTCCAAGAATTAAAAAGCTTTGGAAAAATATTGAACAGGAATCAGATGGAGAAGTTTTCTATTCTCTGAATGAACACAGACTGGGTTATATACAAACTTGTGGATGGATTATGAATATATCAGATTCTCAGGCCACAGAATCTGTTTCAAGACGACTACGTGTTGTGTTTGGTTCATACTGTGGGAATGGCGTCCACTGGTATCGGTCGGGCTGAGTTGAATCAGCGCTTAAATCAAAACAACTCTCAGCTTTTTTTTGAACCATTGGAACTCTTTGCACACCTTAAACACATTGAGGTGTTTCATCACATATACCGAACCATTATATTGTATTCAAAAATACATTTCAGGAAAACACAAGAGCCGGAATTTTACCGCTTGCCCTCCCCAGAATCGAGGTGGACGAGGCTCACAGAACGGCATTCTCCATTGGCCTCGGGTGGGCGAGGCGGTAAAATTTCGGCAAAGGGCTAACAAGGACAACATGGCGGCACGGTGGTTGGCACCGCTACCTCACAGTGCCAGGGCTCAGTTCCGGCCTTGGGTGACTGTCTGCGTGGAGTTTGCACGTTCTCCCCGTGATTGCGTGGGTTTCCTCCGGGTGCTCCGGTTTCCTCCCACAGTCCGAAAGATGTGAAGGTTAGCTGGATTGGCCATGCTAAATTGCCCCTTTGTTAAGGTTAGGGGGAATTAGTGGGGTAAATATGTGAGATTATGGGGCAGGCCTGGGTAAGATGCTCTTTCGGAGTGTCAGTGCAGACTCGATGGGCCAAATGGCCTCCCTCTGCACTGTAGGGACTCTCTGAATCAGAGACGTTACAGAATGCTGAGCTAAAAGTGGTTTCATATGGCCACGAAACTGGCCAGAATCAACAGCAATCCCATAAAAGGACAACAAACAAATCTTCTCATTAGCCCGGAAAATTTCCATTGCACTTTTTGTCCCAAATATTTAAGAGTCTTAGATATCAGGATTGTTGCACAAAATCTTGGGACATTTAAGCATACAGACAAACAGCAACTTTATCTGCTGGCAGTAAACAACCCAACCTTTTAAACTTTACAATCCAATTGCTAGCTTGTAGCGTCGAGACTGGAAACAGACCTGGGGCTACATCCTGACAAGCATCTGCAATCACTTATCTCAACATATTTACTCAGGCTGAAACTGTAAAACGCACCAGCAACAATTCATCTGGAGCAAAGCTCACTGTAAAGATGGCCCGTGGAATGACTATTTGGGGGAGCAGTGGTTCGATTTTACCATCTCTCCTCCTCACCCCCATTGAAGATCTCCGTTTGGTGACGTGATGCCAAAACTTACAGGAAACTGAGAGGCCTGGTTAGAGTGGACGTGAAGAGGATGTTTCCACTGGTAGGAAAAACTAGAACCAGAGGGCACAACCTCGGGCTAAAGGGACAATCCTTTAAAACAGAGATGAGGAGGAATTTCTTCAGCCAGAGAGTGGTGAATCTGTGGAACTCTTTGCCGCAGAAGGTTGTGGAGGCCAGGTCATTGAGTGTCTTTAAGACAGAGATAGATAGGTTCTTGATTAATAAGGGGATCAGGAGTTATGGGGAAAAGGCAGGAGAATGGGGATGAGAAAAATATCAGCCATGATTGAATGGCGGAGCAAACTCAATGGGCCGAGTGGCCTAATTCTGCTCCTATATCTTATGCAATGTCTTCAAGGAAAATGGATCAAACATGGAACTTGAGGAACATCAGTAATTAGCCTCATTGGCTCAACAGCAGTGCAGTGTGAGAGAGTCAGAAGGTTGTTGGTCCAAGTCCCACTCCAGTGACTTGAGCGCAAAACCTGTGTTGGCCGTGCAGCTCTGCCTTCGTGAAGTTATTGGAAGCACCATCTTTCACACTCGATGTCAAATTGAGGCTCAGTTTGCCCTCTGCTGTGGGGATAAATGCCCCCCATGGCACAATTTCAGAAAAGAACGAGGGAGTTCTCCCCAGGCAGAATTCATGGGGCGGCACAATGGTTAGCACTGCTGCCTCTCAGCGCAAGGACCCGGGTTTGATTCTCGGCTTGGGTCACCACCTGTGTGGAGTTTGCACGTTCTCCCCATGTCTGCGTGGGTTTCCTCCGGGTGCTCCGGTTTCCTCCCACACTCCAAAGGTGTGCGGGTTAGGTTGATTGGCTATGCTAAATTGCCCCTTCATGTCAGGGGGACTAGCAGGGTAAATACGTGGGGTTATGGCTATAGTGCCTGGGTGGGAGTGTGTTCAGTGGAGGCTTGATGGGCCGAATGGTCTTCTTTTGCACGGTATGGATTCTATGCTTCTATGAGTTCAATGCGGAGTTTTAGTTGGAAAGACCTTTCCCAGTGCTTTTTCTTTTGGAGGGAAATGTGGCACATTTGGCCATTTTAACTATCCAATCATTAGTGCGGTGGGCCGAGAATGAACAACATTTGAGTTTTTGGCTTCCTGTCTGGTCAGAAAGGAAGTCCGTTGGAATTAAAGTTTGAATTGGAAAATGGGCAGAGCGAGAGAATTCTGCCCTTCTCCTCACATTATTGTTGGCTGGTTTAAAGGATTTCTAGTTATGTAAAGTCAATTCAGTCCATCTTCAAAGGTTAACATCGTTATTTTCCAAAGAGTGATTAAAATATCTTGAATCCCACTGAAAATTGTGGACTGTTCAGTGCTTCATAAAATCATCATGGTTTACAATGAAATTGGTTCAGTAGAGTCTTCATGTTGCACTTTGTAGAAGATAAGGCACACGCATACACGGACAAGCATGGGAGGCCTTGTGGCGCGGTGGGTAATATCCCTGCCTCTAAACCAGAAGCTCTGGGTTCGAGTTCCTCCCCAAGACTTGACGGCCAAGGAAGAGGTGTTCATCACGCAGCCAAAGAAGTTGAGTATCAACCTGTGAATCCTTGGAACACACATCAATGGCAAGAAAGGGCGGGAGAGATTCCTGGTTAGCCGTGTGATGGAAAGAACATTGGAGCCTCTACCATCCATTGCACCGGACTACAACATGTGTAGAAAGTGGCTGAACTCTGCTATCTTACCTATATGCCGTGTAATAACTCCAGGAGTCGGCTGTCAAGGAACCGTGCTTTTATTGCACAAATGAAAATAAACAATAACCACAAGCCTGTGGTGAACACAACAGGTCCCAACTGGGACTAAAATGTGAATGGACCCTCTCATGGTCTTGCTTTATATAGGGTTCAGTATACAAGCTCCACCTGGTGGGCTACTTACCAGTCCTCAGGGAGCTCGTATTCAACGAGCCCAGCTTGGAGGTCAATTAGTGATTCCCCATGCTGATCATGGGGGTTATCACATTCCGCTATCAGCACCTTCTTTAGTCTTTAACACTACCATGAATACTCCCTTTATCTTGTCCCATGATACCTTTGTCAATCTCTCCTTAACTCCCAACGATCCTGACCATCTATTCTGCTCCCCCCTCTCTCTAACTATTTTAACCCATCACATCAGTACCCCTCTTCAACTCTGAAGCAGCGATATGGAATTGAAACGTTAACTCGGTTTCTTTCTCCACAGAGGCCGTCAGGCCTGCTGAGATTATCCTGTATTTTCTGTTTTTATTTCAGGTTTCCAGCATTCACAGCGTTTCGTTTCTACCCTGATCTTGGGGAAGGTGGGGTTTGCTTACAGGGGACATTGAACTCCAGAGAACGCGGAGGGGATAGTTGAGTGGTATTATCGCTCGACTAATAATCCAGAAACTCAGCTAATGTTCTGGGCGCCCGGGTTCGAATCCCGCCACGGCAGATGGTGGAATATGAATGCAGTAAAAAATATCTGGAATTAAGAATCTACTGATGACCATGAAACCATTGCCGATTGTCAGAAAAACCCATCTGGTTCACTAATGTCCTTTAGGGAAGGAAATCTGCCGTCCTTTCCCGGTCTGGCCTACATGTGACTCCAGAGCCACAGCACTGTGGTTGATTCTCAACTGCCCTCCAAGGGCAACTAGGGATGGGCAATAAATGCTGTATAAGTATTCGCATTCCAACCATTATTCATGTAATCCAACGCTGGCATCTCCACACAATAAATGCTGGCCAGCCAGCGATGCCCATGTCCCAGGAATGAAAAGAAAATCTCCAACAGGTGTGAAATTGGTTTCTGCCAAGGAAATAGAACCATAGAGTCCCTACAGTGCAGAAGGAGGCCATTCGGCCCATCGAGTCTGCACCAACCACAATCCCACCCAGGCCCTATCCCCATAATCCCTTGCATTCGCCCTAGCTAGCCCCCCTGATACTAAGGGCACTTTAGTACAGCCAATCCACCTAACCCGCACATCTTTGGACTGTGGGAGGAAATCAGAGCACCCGGAGGAAACCCACGCAGACACGGCGAGAATGTGCAAACTCTGCACAAAGTGATCCAAGCTGGGAATCAAACCCAGGACCCTAGCACTGTGAGGCAGCAGTGCTAACCACTGTGAGGCAGCAGTGCTAACCACTGTGCCACCGTGCCGCCCATAATAATGCCACTTTGTTCTTTTGACAGTCCGCAGTTCTCTCCGACATGTGGGCCAGGCAGTCAAGATGGTTGCTATCCTCACAAAACAATTCCAGAAAAATGTACACCCGCATCATTCGTTGACTGAAAACCAATTTGCCCCCATGGTAAGCTGTAAATGTAATGCAAATGGGCAATGTTATGTAGCGCAAGAAACATCCTGAATGATCACAGCTCACACAATCCATTGAGACAGATGTATTGCACATTGTGCCGCTGTTTAATGCAGCTAGTGACACAACCAGCAGAACAGGCCAATGACTCACGGTGTGAATCACTTTGTTCGAAGGGGTGTGTAAACTGATCTTATCTTTGATTCCGAAGTAACAATAACTTGGGCAAAGGCAATCTTTCCAAACTTGACCATTACTATTTTAAAAAGTTAATCAAGCATTCCATCCAAAATCCTCTGCCCTATCTAATATGGAAATTATCCAGGCAAACCTCTGCTGTCCTGTCCAATTTGCCCTTTCATCTTGGGGTGACATGGTAGCACAGTGGTTAGCACTGCTGCCTCACAGCGCCAGGGACCTGGGTTCGATTCCCAGCTTGGGTCACTGTCTGTGTGGAGTTTGCACCTTCTCCCCGTGTCTGCGTGGGTTTCCTCCGGGTGCTCCGGTTTCCTCCCACACTCCAAAGATGTGCGGTGAGGTTGATTGGCCACACTAAATTGCCCCTTACTGTCAGGGGGATCAGGAGGGTTACAGGGATAGGACAGCACCTGGGTGGGATTGTCAGTACAGGACTGATGGGCCAAATGGCTTCCTTCTGCACTGTAGAGTCGATTATCTAAATTCTGGAGCATTTAAAGTTTATTTATTAGTGTCACAAGTAGGCAGACATTAACACTGCAATGAAGTTACTGTGAAAATCCCTCAGTCGCCACACTCCGGCGCCTGTTCAGGTACACTGAGGGAGAATTTAGCACGGCCAATGCACCCTAACCAGCGCGTCTTTCGGACTGTGAAAGAAAACCGGAGCACCCAGAGGAAACCCACGCAGACACGGGGAGGACGTGCAGACTCCGCACAGACTCTGCTGGTCTTCAGCCAACATCGAAACTTACACCTTTCCCGAGCCTTATTAATAATCCCTTTGACACCCCTTTAAATGGTTTGTATAGCTGCTCGAGAAGTCCAAAAGAACCGGAACTGCTGGAGCTAAGTGTCTGTTGGATTTTTATGTCACCAATTGCTTTATTAATACAATGAATGCCACACCTTGACCAGGTTTTATGGGAAATGATTGTGTCTTGCCTTTGGGTATCAGTTCAAACACGCCACGCTACACAGGCCACACGGACTGAAAGAAACAGAAGTAGACAGAGTGCGCATCACGGCGGTTAGAGAGTTTGGTCACAAAACAACTGGACATTGAGACGCTGCCGCCATTGTTTCAATTCCAAACTCAGGCCAAACGCGCTTCTGCTTCTAAATGCATGATTCAATTCTCACGAGACGGAATCTCAACACCACATAAATTTAGCAGATATAGAAATATAGAAACTAAAAGCAGGAACAGGCCCTTCGAGCCTGCTCCGCCATTCATTTTGATCACGGCTGATCATCGAATTCAATATCCTGATTCCCCCCTTCCCCCCACCATATACCTTGATCCCTTTCGCCCCAAGAGCTATATCTAATTTCTTCTCGAAATCAGACAACGTTTTGCCCTCAACTACTTTCCGTGGTAGTGAATTCCACACATTCACCACCCTCTGGGTGAAGAAATTTCTCCTCATCTCAGTCCTAAAAGGTTTACCCCTTATCCTCAAACTATGACCCTTAGTCCTGGACTCCCCCACCATTGGGAACATCCTTTCTGAATCTACCCTGTCTAACCCTGTTAGAATTTAATACGTTTCTATGAGATCCCCTCTCACTCTTCTAAACTCCAGTGAATATAATCCTAACCGACTTAGACTCTCCTCATATGACAGACCTGCCATCCCAGGAATCAGCCTGGTAAACCTTCGCTGTGCTCCCTCTATAGCAAGGACATCCTTCCTCAGATAAGGACACCAAAACTGCACACAATACTCCAGGTGTGACATCACCAGCGCCCTAGACAAGGACGGTTAGCACAGTTGCGGCCAACAAAACTGCAATCTCAGAAACAGCAAGTTTCCACTTTTCATTCACATTGATACTAAAAATTTTCAAAAATTAAACAACAATTTTGGCCTTACGACTTTCAGGCTGTGAAAACTGGCGTCATTATTAAAGGCAAAACCCTAATGTCTCTTCTCATAGTTGGAATGCGATTTACAATATCCTCTCCATACTAGACAATCCCACAAACATTCTGAAGGTCTTACCACTTAACAGTGTACCTGTACTGTCCATCACTTAACTACATTCTGCACCCTTTCCTTTCCTTCTCTATGTACGGTATGCTTTGCCTGTATAGCTTGCAGGAAACAATCCTTTTCACTGTATCCAATCACACAGAGAGATCCGGGAGTACAGATCCACAGATCCTTAAAAGTGGCAGTACAGGTGGGAAAGGTGGCGAAGAAAGCATATGGAATGCTTGCCTTCATCGGATGGGGTATCGAGTATAAAGGTTGGCAAACTATGTTACAGTTGTATAAAACGTTGGTTAGGCCACATTTGGAACACTGTGTCCAATTCTGGTTACCACACTACCAGAAGGATGTGGAGGCTTTGGAGGGAGTACAGAAAAGGTTTACCAGGATGTTGCCTGCTATGGAGGGAATTAGCTATGAGGCGAGATTGAATAAACTGGGATTGTTCTCCCTGGAAAGATGGAGGCTGAGGGGCGACCTGATAGAAGTTTACAAAATTATGAGGAGCATAGATAAGGAGAACTGTGAGAAGCTTTTTCCCAGGGCAGAAAGGGCAATCACAAGGGGGCATAAGTTCAAGGTCAGGGGGAAAAGTTCAGTAGAAATGTGCAGTGGGAGTTTTTTTACACAGAGAGTGGAGGAGGCCTGGAATGCGCTGCCAAGTGAGGTGGTTGAGGCAGACACGTTAGCGACATTAAGACTTATCTGGATAGCGGGATACAGGCGGTCGGTCTATATAGGACAACGTGATTGGCGCAAGCTTGGTGGGCCGAAGGGCCTGTTCCTGTGCTGTTCTTTGGACATGTGACAATAATAAATCAAATATATGCTAGTATAGTTCCTGGGTGTGATAACAGGATTATACTGTAACTTGAACTGGATATTTGCATCTATTGTCTATAGACCTGTTTATTCATTTCAAAGGGGGACTCTGTAAACACTTGCTCGGATAAAGCTAGATACGGATTGTTGAGCTGTTTCATTTATCAGTTGTTAAACTTTAACTTCAACACTTTAAACTTTAAGATGATTGGTTCATTTACTTAATTGTTGTATGCGGGAGGTTGCTGGGGACAAATTGGCTGCTGGGATTCCAGTGTGTCAGCAGTGATTACAGCTCATTGCCTGTGAAGTTATTTAGGATGTTCTGATGTTGTGGAAAAGTACCATATTAACAGTCCTTTCCTTAATCTAATTGCTATACTGTGATAATAATAATAAAGAATAGTGAATGTGTTATTACTTCATGCCAAACGATCGCTATAATCCCTGTGGAGATGGAGGTGTGGAAATGGTCAGGGTTTAAACAGACAGCCAAACACCCGGTGATTAACTGGGAGAAATTGCATCAAAAATCACCTTGAAGCAACTTTTACTGTATTTGGACGGCTGGATTGTTGGACCGTGGAGTTTTGTGAGAGCGAGCGTGCGAGAGAGCGAGATCTTTCCTTCTCCACGGGGGTGGTGGTGCGGGGCAGGAGGGGGATTGTCTGTTGGTTCTATATCCTGGTTGGCCAGCAGTTCCCATGATCTTAATGGGATTATAGTTGATTAAAGTCCAGCACTTTGCACTTCCAATATCTTCCTATATACTAGCCTTTTTGAAGTGGATCTGGACACCCCCAGGTGCAGAATTCCATGAGCAACATGTCAGAGCATGTCTGCAGTGCAATCTGTATAGTATCCATTCAGAAGTGGTTCAGTTATAATTCCATATA
Source organism: Mustelus asterias (assembly GCF_964213995.1). Taxonomy (NCBI): domain Eukaryota; kingdom Metazoa; phylum Chordata; class Chondrichthyes; order Carcharhiniformes; family Triakidae; genus Mustelus; species Mustelus asterias. Next base: position 10,372,930 of record NC_135818.1, on the reverse strand, counting down.
TCAGGTGTCTTGTGGCAGCCATCGCCAGTCAGTGTCTTTTCTTGTATTTAAACAGTTCAGTATGTTTTTGGTTAGCTGGTAAAGTTATAGGTAAAGGTCACTCTGTCCAAATTTCTCATTGTCACGACAGTATCCAAAACAACATTCCACAAATTTCAATCGATGTTCAACAGTCTGAAAGGGTTTGCGCTATTCCGAACGGATGCAACATAAACTGTTACGACTCGACCAGATACTACAAGGCCATTCAAATGAACATTATGTTAGTGAAGTGTCTATACATTCTTCCACTTGCACCAACAAACTCAAATTATCCTTTCACACTCCTGAAAATAACGCTCATAACTCAAAATCATTCTTCACATCACAGACTGAAAACCATATCTATTACTGTAGGAAGCAGTAAAATGCAAAGTACGTTCCTCCGACTTATTGGAGGCTTTTACCTTGCTGACTGTGTAAATTCACTTGTATCCAACATTACCACATATCTTACTAGGTTCCTGTTTGCGCTCAGAGTAATCATTTTCTCACTATTCTAAAGAAAGCGACCCATTCTTCCCCCTTCACCTCCTCCCTCGAATTTGAATTGCATCTGAACTTCCATCAAACAAGTGAATTCTGGACACCCTAGAATGTACGATCTGAGGAGGATGCAGGGAGTGCATTTTGTTTTAAAGGTAAGCATGCATCTACATTGACAGGTAATGGCAGGTGTTTTCCTGGTTTCCTGTACCACTGTGCCGTGGTCAGTCAGGTCATCCATCCTGTGACCCCCATTCTCATCCAAGCAAGCTGAGAGAACCTCAAATCTGTTGGACAATTGCAGAGGCTGACACTCCTCCTCTCTTAACGGCCTTACCAACCTCTCAACACAGACACACCCGCCCGTCGCTGACCACTGACCAAATCACAGAATCCCTACAGTGGAGAGGGAGGCCAGTCAGCCCATTGAGCCTGCACCGGCCACAATCCCACCCAGCCCCTATCCCTATAACCCCATGCGTTTACCCGACTAATCCCCCTGAGACTAAGGGTCAATTTTGCATGGCCAATCAACCTAACCCGCACATCTTTGGACTGCAGGAGGAAACCGGAGCACCCGGAGGAAACCCACGCAGACACGGGGAGAACATGCAGACGATGCACAGATGGTGACCCAAGCCAGGAATCGAACCCGGGTCCCTGGCGCTGTGAGGCAGCAGAGCTAACCACTGTGCCACCCCAAATCAGAAGACCGTATCCTAAATGGGGTGACTGCCTATAAAGCGCCAAGGTGACTTTCCCCCCTCCCTGAGTGTGTCTGCAGCTCAGCCTCCAGCTCAATGACTCTGAGTCAAAGTTCCTTGGGTCGCAATGGTATCTCCCAGTTGTTGCAACCATGACACATCACCTGCTCTTCCATCCTTAATGCGTCTTAATTAATTACTTAATTATATTATCCACTTATTTTTTTGTGTTTTATTAACATTATTATCTACTATTTTAAACTTTAGGAATAAAATAGACCTTAACCATTTACCAGATATTCACCAAACAGCTAGTTTGGTGAATATCTAGTGAAACAGGAGACTAAGGAAATCTGGCATGTCAGCTACGACTCTCACCAACTTTTACAGCTACACTATAGAAAGCATTCTTTCTGGTTGTATCACAGCTTGGTATGGCTCCTGCTCTGCCCAAGACCGCAAGAAACTACAAAGGGTCGTGAATGTAGCCCAAGTCATCACGCAAACCAGCCTCCCATCCATTGACTCTGTCGACACTTCCCGCTGCCTTGGCAAAGCAGCCAGCATAATTAAGGACCCAGCGCACCCCAGACATTCTCTCTTCCACCTTCTTCTATTGGGAAAAAGATACAAAAGTCAGAGGTCACGTACCAACCGATTCAAGAACAGCTTCTTCCCTGCTGCTGTCAGACTTTTGAATGGACCTACCTTGCACTAAGTTGATCTTTCTCTACACCCTAGCTCTGACTGTAACACTACCTTCTGCACTCTCTCCTTTCCTTCTCTATGAACAGTATGCCTTGTCTGTAGAACACACAAAAAACAATACTTTTCACTGTATCCCAATACATGTGACAATAATAAATCAAATCGTTGGTTTCCCTGCATTTGAGCAAGAACCAATTCCTAGAAAAAGGAAAGAACCATTTTCTTCCCTTCATCATCAAACTCCCACTCCCACTCCTACACTTCCCCTGCCTCAGAAAACAACACTTTTCACTGTATGCATGTGACAATAATAAATCAAATCAAATCACTTGCCAAATTCCAAATATGCGCAGTTTCTCAACTGCGCCTGTTTCCCAAAGACTGTGCGAAGAAACCCTGTATTCAGAGCCAACTGAACAGGGGCTAGAGAAACCAGACTCAACCCGTTAGCTAATTAACTACCCAGCTCTCACAGCAGAGTGTGTTTACCCTGTCTACGCTGCAAGAAAGAAAGAAAGAAAGTTCATCTACCCACACAATACGTTCGGGCCAACTACAGATTAGATTAGATTTTAAGAACAAAATTTGGAATACTGTGTACAGTTCTGGTTACCCTATTATAGAAAGGACATTATTAAACTAGAAAGAGTGCAGAAAAGATTTACTAGGATGCTACCGGGACTTGATGGTTTGAGTTATAAGGAGAGGCTGGATAGACTGGGACTTTTTTCTCTGGAGCGTAGGAGGCTGAGGGGTGACCTTATAGAGGTCTATAAAATAATGAGGGGCATAGATCAGCTAGATAGTCAACATCTTTTCCCAAAGGTAGGGGAGTCTAAAACTGGAGGGCATAGGTTTAAGGTGAGAGGGGAGAGATACAAAAGGGTCCAGAGGGGCAATTTTTTCACACAGAGGGTGGTGAGTGTCTGAAACAAGCTGCCAGAGGCAGTAGTAGAGGCGGGTACAATTTTGTCTTTTAAAAGGCATTCAGACAGTTACATGGGTAAGATGGGTATAGAGGGATATTGGGCAAACGCGGGCAACTGGGACTAGCTCAGTGGTTTTAAAAAAAGGACAGCATGGACAAGTTGGGCTGAATGACCTCCTTCTGCACTGTAGGGATTCAATGATTCTACCGCTGCAGCGAGGTTGGAGAATTTGGCACCCAGCCAAATCCCCGTTCATTTTGATTTGATTTATTATTGTCACACGTATTAGCATACAGTGAAAAGTATTGTTTCTTGTGCATTATACAGACAAAGCATACCATTCATAGAGAAGGAAAGGAGAGAGTGCAGAATGCAGTGTTATACTCATAGCTCGGGTGTAGAGAAATATCAACTTAATGCGAGGTTGGTCCATTCAAACGTCTGATGGTAGCAGGGAAGAAGCTGTTCTTCGAGTTGGTTGGTAAGTTTAAAAGCCTGGGTGCAGAATTCAGTCAGGACAGTAAATGCAAAACAGCAGCTGCCTGGAGTGCGCTAAGCTTAATCGCTTAGTAATTACATTCTTAATTCACTGCTTTTTTTGTGTATATTCACTAACTGAAGGCACAGTGCATCAGAGAACGCTTGGACACCTTTTAACTTCGAATACATTCAAGGAAACATGAAGATCGAGAGTTTTCACCCCCACGACAGAAGCTGAAATGAACAGATTAGTAATTTATAGACTTTGCTCGAAATTGGATTCAGGAGGTTTAGCAAGATAGTCAATCACGTGACCAGCACAACAAATCTAAGTCACATGATCTGGCTCATAAATCCTTTCTGTGGTAGTAACTTCGGATAAATTTGTTTTAGTCATTTCTTAAAGTAAAGTTTAAGTTTATTTATAAGTGCCTCAAGTAGGCTTACACTGCAATGAAGTTACTGTGAAAATCCCCTCGTCGCCACACTCCGGCGCCTGTTCGGGTACACTGAGGGAGAATTTAGCACGGCCAATGCGCCTAACCATCCCGTCTTTCGGACTGTGGAAGGAAACCGGAGCACCCGGAGGAAACTCACGCAGACACGGGGAGAAAGTGCAGACTCCGCACAGACAGTGACTCAAGCCAGGAATTGAACCCGGGTCCCTGGCGCTGTGAGGCAGCTGTGCTAACCACTGTGCTGCCCCATTTATTGTTTCTTCTGCTTGTTTCTGAGTCTATTGAGGCTGAGTCATGGGAGAGCAAAGCATATTGCCCTTGGAAGTGCCGCAAATCATCGCAATTCTCAAATGTGAGAGTCACAGTAAATCACTATTTGCATCATTGAGTTTGAAGAGGTATTTCCAAGTGTTCTCTCACCGGGGCGTGAGATTTAATGCTATTACCTTGCAAATGACTTGTTACACCACAGTGGCTAGAATCAATCTACAGCCAGTTGCCTCAGAGTGACGGAAGGTGGGGGAATGGTGTCACTGAGTGTATGTGGAGGTTGTGCTGAGGCTCTGACTAAAATCCTGGCACCGGGCCAGGGAAGGGAATATTCCAGCCGGCGTATCAGTTACCAGGGGACCCTCGCTGAGAGCAAGCGATACCGTTTACATGGTGTTTGACACACTGGTGCAGCCAAAGGGATAAGCGAATATTCGCTCCATATGTGAGGCAGCAAGTTTTATTATCGTCACGGTGAAGTGGATGCAGCAGCAGTCGAAAGAGATCGCTCTCTCTCTCGCACTCGAGACTCATTCAGCCCACGCACTGAGAGACACACAATCTGCAAGTGAAGAACCGCGCTATTAGCCCAGTGTCTGGTGGTCTGTGAGGACGCACTGTCAATTCACGTTCGCTCTTCGACAAGGAACTTGACAATGTACGTTCTGTTCGCTAACTGCCTCTGGAACTAGATCAGGGGGGAAACAAAGCAGCTTCAGTGCTGCCATTCCCTGCGGTTTAGTAACTCCTCTGGTTTTATACGGTCAGCACACATAGGGATCTCAGAGCTAATTCTCATGTAAGTCATTCCAAATTGAATGACTGCCAATGGTAAGTTATAACACAACTTCACTCAATGTGACGCTGGTAAAAGTTCAAAACCATGCAGGCATTTTGAGGGAGAATGGTTGATTCTAAGCTCTTAGTGTCGAGACTTATCAATGGAAAGAGGAAACAGCAGCGGGACTAATGTTTGAGAGTCTGGGCCTCACAATTTGTACACAGAATGGGTCTGAAAGAGGGCCCATTGCGCAGCACATATCCTCAGTTTCAACACCGGGATTACAGAAGGTCACCTCAACCCCACAACGGGATCCAGTAACGGAACGCTGGCCCCTCTCAGGAGCCTGCAAAACAAAAATGAACCTTTACAAATACAGGCAGACCCCCGCCGCCGCCGTTCCCCCGCCTCGCAGGCATATGCAGAGATGGATCAGGCGAATTCTGAAGCCTGGAGCATCAACCGCCTAAGCCACGCTCCCCAGAGACGAGCGATATTTGCCTCAGTGCCATTTTACAGTCACGGGCGGCACGGTTTATTTATTAGTCACAAGTCGGCTTACATTAACACTGCAATGAAGTTACTGCGAAAATCCCCTAGTCGCCACACTCGGTTTGGGTAACACTGAGGGAGAATTTAGCACGGCCAATGCACCTAACCAGCACACCTTTCAAACTGTGGAAGGAAAACCGGAGCACCCGGAGGAAACCCATGCAGACACAGGGAGAATGTGCGGACTCCACGCTCACTGTCCCAAGCCGGGAATCGAACCTCGGACCCTGGCATTGTGAGGCAGCAATGCTTACCATTGTGCCACCTAACCAGCATGTCTTTCGGACTGTGGGAGGAAACCGGAGCACCCGGAGGAAACCCACGCAGGCAAGGGAGAGAACGTGTGGACTCTGAACACACTGTGTCCCAAGCCGGGAATCGAACCCGGGTCCCTAGTGCTGTGAGGCAGCACTGCTAAGCACTGTGTCACTAGGGCTGCACGGTGGCACAGTGGTTAGCACTGCTACCTCACAGCTCCAGGGACCTGGGTTCGATTCTCGGCTTGGGTCAATGTCTGCGTGGAGTTTGCACATTCTCCCCGTGTCTGCGTGGGTTTCCTCCGGGGGTTTCCTCCCACACTCCAAAGATGTGTGGGTTAGGTTGATTGGCCATGCTAAATTCTCCCTTAGGTGTGTTAGGGTAAATATATGGAGTTACGGAGGTGGGGCTAGGGTGGGATTGTTGTTGGTGCAGGCTCGATAGGCCGAATGGCCTCATTCTGAGTTTCAGGCAAACATTCTGCATATAGGTAAATATTTGTTAACTTTTATGGTTTTGATTGGGAATACTCCAACTCCATATTTAAGAGCACGGCAGAACATTTTCCCCAGTGGTTCCTGTCCATGCAGATGTTAAACAGCTCCCTTCTCGTCAAAATTGAAGAAAGTTTGCAATTTTGCATGTGTATATTTGTCCTGATGCTCTCTGAAAGAAAAGGTTTTTTGGAATTAGTGGCAAAATTTGATCTTTTCACAATCATCCGTTCTTGGAGACCGTGCCAACGAGTCGGTGTTGACTCTGGGACAGACGATGCATTCTGTTACCTGAAAGGCCCAAGTTGTATCAATTTTCCCGCAGGCTTAACATTGGCCAGAAACTGAACTAGACTGACCATATAAATATTGCGGCTGCAAGAGCAGGTTAGAGGTTAGGAATCCTGTGGTGTGTAACTTGCCTCCTGACTCCCCAAAGCCTGTCCATAACCTACAAGGCACAAATCATAGAATCCATGGATTCATTGAATCCCTACAGTGCAGAAGGAGGCCCATTGAGTCTGCACCGACCACAATCCCACCCAGGCACTGTTCCCATAACCCCAGTTTTTACTCTGCTATTCCCACTGACACTAGGGTCAATTTGGCATGGCCAATCAACCTAACCCACACATCTTTGGACTGTGGGGGGAAACCGGAGCACCCGGAGGAAACCCACGCAGACACGGGGAGAATGTACAAACTCCACACAGACAGTGACCCGAGGCCGGAATTGAACCCAGGTCCCTGGCTCTGTGGGGCAGCAGTGCTAACCGCTGTGTCACCGTGCCGCTCTGAGTCAGGAGTGTGATGGAATACTCTCCACTTGCCTGGATAACTGCAGCTCCAACACCATCCAGGACAAAGCAGCCCGCTTGATTGGCACCCCATCCACAAACATCCACTCCCACCACAGGCGTACAATGGCAGCCGTGTGTACCATCTACAAGATGCATTGCAGGAACTCCCCAAGGTTCCTTAGGCAGTACCTTCCAAACCCATGAACACTTGCATCTAGAAGGACAAGGGCAGCAGACACATAGAAACATCGCGACCTGGAGGCTCCCTTTCAAGCCATCCTGACTTGGAAATATATCTTAAGGTGCCTGGGGAAAAGTTTAGAGGAGATGTGCGAGGCAAGTTTTTTTTTACACAGAGGGTGGTGAATGTCTGGAATGTGCTTCCCGGGGAGGTGATGGGAGCAGGTATGATAGCAGCATTTAAGGGGCATCCAGGCTAACACACAAATAGGATGGGAATGGAAGGATACGGACTCCGTAAGCGCATACGGTTTTAGTTTAGGCAGGCATCATGATCGGCACAGGCTTGGAGGCCAAAGGGCCTGTTCCTGTGATGTTCTTTGTTCTTCTTTGTCACTGGCCCAAAATCTTGGAACTCCCTCCCTAACAGCACAATGGATACAATTACAGCGCATGGATTGCAGCGGTTCAAGAAGTCAGCTCACCACCTTCTCAAGGGGCAATTAAGGATGAGCAATAAATGCTGGGTCTAGCCAGCGACACCCACACCCCATGACTGAATTCTTAAAAAAGTTGTTAACTTTGCTTCCTTTAATTCCTATCTTTGAGATAAAGAACCGGGAAGTCAATGATGTAGCCACATCCTATTTAAATAGCCGATCCTTAGATCAGAGAAATGCCCAGTGAGAGAGGTGTTTCAGCTGAACTGATATCTAATACAGTAATTCAGTAGCTGTAGGACTCTTAAGCCACTCGGAGTCTGTTTGTTTGTAATTCACTCCACCCGTAATACAATCTTGTCATTATGCGTGCAACGAAATTCGAAGTTAAATGCAAAGTGAAAAGGGAGTGTTTTTGCCTCAAATGTAAAATATTCCAAAATCCCCTCGAGCCTTTGGCTAAAATCAAGTGCAGATTAAGCCCAGGATGGGGTGTAATGCCATATCGTGTCAGCTTGGATCTTGCTTATGGGGACCTTGGATTGGATTGAATTTGTATTTGGTTTTCAGAGCAAGCGGGGAATGGATTCGAATTTGCCCCGCTCTGAGCACTGGCTTTGTAACCTTAAGGATGGAGTAAAAAAATCAAAAAACTGTTCTTGCAGCAGTGGCTGACATGAGATTGTCTTTTGAGATCAGGGGAATAACTGTAAATAGCAAGAGTATCAATAATTCTAAATCACATAACAAGGAAAAGGACAAGAGCAAAGAACAAAGAAAATTACAGCACAGGAACAGGCCCTTTGGCCCTCCAAGCCTGCACCGACCATGCTGCCCGACTGAACTAAAACCCCCTACCCTTCCGGGGACCATATCCCTCTATTCCCACCCTATTCATGTATTTGTCCATTCGCCCCTTAACAGTCACTACCGTATCCGCTTCCACTACCTCCCCCGGCAACAAGTTCCAGGCACCCACTACTCTCCGTGTAAAAAAGGTGCCTCGTACATCTCCTTTAAACTTGCCCCTCGCACCTTACACCTGTGCCCCCTAGTAATTGACTCTTCCACCCTGGGAAAAAGCTTCTGACTATCCACTCTGTCCATGCCCCTCATAATCTTGTAGGCTTCTATCAGGTCGCCCCCTCAACCTCCGTCGCTCCAGTGAGAACAAACCAAGTTTCTCCAATTGAAAAGTAAACCTTGTCGCTGTCTGAGTGAGTCAGAGTGGGACAGACAGGACCAGGCTGGAGAGTTAGGAGATGAAACTGCAACATGAACATAGAAACTTGGAAACTAGAAGCAGGAGGAGGCCATTCGGCCCTTCGAGCCTGCTCCACCATTCATTTTGATCATGGCTGATCATCGAATTCAATATCCTGATCCCACCCTCCCCCCCCCGCCCCCAAATCCCTTGAGCCCCAAGAGCTATATCTAATTTCTTCTTGAAATCAGACAATGTTTTGGCCTCAACTACTTTCTGTGGTGAATTCCACACATTCACCACCCTCTGGGTGAAGAAATTTCTCCTCACCTCAGTTCTAAAAGGTTTACCCCTTATCCTCAAACTATGACCCCTAGTTCTGGACTCCCCCACCATCCGGAACATTCTTTCTGAATCTACCCTGTCTAATCCTGTTAGAATTTTAAAAGTTTCTATGAGATTCCCTCTCACTCTTCTAAACTCCAGTGAATATAATCCTAAAGAACAAAAGGAATCCTTTGAGTAACTCGTGTGAATGCTAAAGCCTCACATAGATTGCTGATATCGCTCTTAAGGTTTAGCCAGGAAGACAAATACTTATATTTTTAAAGTAAAGCTTCCCTGTGAGACACCGACAAAATAATTAATTATTAGAGGTTGAAACATAAAGTTTATTTATTGTCACAAGTAGGCTGACATTAACACTGCAATGAAGTTACTGTGAAAATCCCCTCGTCGCCACAATCGGGCGCCTGTTCGGGTGCACTGAGGGAGAATTTAGCATGGCCAATGCACCCTAACCAGCACGTCTTTCGGACTGTGGGAGGAAACTGGAGCACCTGGAGGAAACCCATGAAGACACGGGGAGAATGTGCAGACTCCACACAGACAGTGACCGAAGCCAGGAATCGGACCCGGGTCCCTGGCGCTGTGAGGCAGCAGCGCTAACCACTGTGTCACCGTGTCGCCCTGATGCCTGTCTCTGCAAACATCTCCGGTTACAAAATCAATTTGTGACAAATGCACTTGTACAGCGATGCTAATATTTTGGAACAATTATAGTAACAACCAATTGAAGATAATGGCCGGAATTCCCCAAATATCAAACGCGCCGCTGCCAGGGAGAACGGAGAATTTGGCACTGAGCCAAATCTCCGATGGCTGCAGCGGGACCGGAGAATCCCAGCCGCGGGCACGGTCGTAGAATTCAGTTCAACTCATAACGTGACTCATTTACACTTGCTCGAAGCAACGTTCTCTTCATAATCAGGGACCCACTCCCTGCAAACAGAAGGAAAATGTTCAAGCTTTACACCTTTTTAGAATCACCCGGGAACTTGGGGAACCTGTAGTTCTCCGTTGTTTTATCCATGGTAACATCTTGGCCAATCGGAGCCAACTTTCTGAACAATTGGCACCCTTTTGTCCAGTAGTGTAAACTGATGGTTTGAAATATTGACTTTATTCTGATGAGTACAAGATGAAAAACTTCAGCAATATGTATTTTTTTCTTAGCAAGAATATTTTTAAATCATAGTTTGAATAAAAGCTTAGATATATTTATACTGTGTTTTGGAACATTGAATCTGGTACAGTGTGGGCTTTCAATGACAGTCAGTTTGGTGACTTACTTGTCCTGTTCCCATTAGTGTCTGGTTAAGGAATGTGAGAGGAAAACAGTTTCTTTCCACTAATATATTTTAAATTGTTGGTTTTTCCAGTTGCAAATATTGGTAGGAAATCACGGATTTGAGCAGCACAATCTATTCCTGTTAATTGTATAACTAGTTTCCATTAATGAGCATTCACACTGGTACACCACTGAACACCTTCTGTAGATGCCCTGAATTGTAATTTAAGGGAATTCCCACAGTGCAAGGCATATTTGGCTTCTGACTTTGCTTCACATTATTAGCAACATTTTTGAATTTGAGGGAATTGTGGATTAGAAAATGTATGAGTCTATTCAAGAGTAACACCTGAAAATTTTACTCAACATTGTTTATTTCGAGTGGTGGCAGAGTGGTTAGCGCTGCTGCTTCACAGCGCCAGGGACCTGGGTTCGATTCCCGGCCTCGGGTCACTGTCTGTGCGGAGTCTGCACGTTCTCCCCGTATCTGCGTGGGCTTCCTCCGGGTGCTCCAGTTTCCTCCCACAGTCCGAAAGACGTGCTGGTTAGGTGCATTGGCCGTGCTAAGTTCTCCCTCAGTGTACTGAATAGGCACCGGAGTGTGGCGACTCGGGGATTTTCACAGTAACTTCATTGCAGTGTTAATGTAAGCCTACTTGTGACACCAATAAATAAACTTAAAATTAAAAAAAAAAATTCCCTTAGCGGGACCAAATTCAATGTGTCTGAATTGGCTATTGCTACTTGTTGAGAAATAGCCACATAAACGTGGTTGACACAGGATGGCACAGTGGTTAGCACTGCTGCCTCTCAGCTCCAGGGACCTGGGTTCAATTCCAGCCTTGGGTGACTGCGTGGAGTTTGCACATTCTCCCCGTGTCTGTGTGGGTTTCCTCCGGATGCTCCAGTTTCCTCCCGCAGTCCAAAGATGTGCAGGTTAGGTGGATTGGTCATGCCAAATTGCCCCTTAGTGTCCCAAGATGAATAGGTTGGATGGATTGGCCATGGTAAATGCATGGGATGATAGGGTGAGGAGAGAGGGCATGGGTAAGATACTCTTGTTAGAGAGTTGGTGCAGACTCAATGGGCTGAATGGCCTCTTCTGCACTGTCGGGATTCTATGGGTGTGATCGTAGCGGCCCCCACTCCCGCTGCAGCGAGGATAGAGAATCTGGCGCCCAGCCAAAACTCCATTCACTGCACCGGGACCGGAAAATCCCGCTGGCATGGATGGAGGTAAGATTCCGGTCCATAATTCTATGATTTCCCAGCATTATCCTGGAAATGAGAGGGATTCACTGCAATGCTTTATTTTGTCTCGTGTTTCTTGCCTTTCCGCTGGTTTTAATTTCCTCTTGCCGTCTTGAAGAGAACATAAAAATATTAACTAAGAAAGTTCTGGCTGATCTTATAATTCTGCTACATCAAACTCGTTCGTGACAGCAAAGCGTTTTGGAGTCTTTCTTTTTTAAAACGAGAAGTTTGCACCTCAGTAAATTCACTCCCCGATAGTGTAGAAGATCTCATGCTGAGAAAGGATTGCATTTGATGATGTACTGAGCTCAGGAAATGTCTGGAGGCGGGGGTTCTGTGCTTTGTTACTCTTTAAAAGCAGCCAGATCTGAACATCTTTCCAATTTTCTTTAAAGCGCTGGGTTTTAAACAAATGGCAATCCCATTGCAGCCGTAATCTCTGTGATCCTTTGTGTGTCGGGACTCTTGAGCGATGTGTGCCTCACAGGGCTCGGTTTACTTAGTTTTCTAAGGCAGGCAGTGAGGTCCAACTGGGTTTTCCTTTGGGAAGCTTCGGTGCACATTCTGGAGCTAGAAAAAGGAGCGGGGTTGGGGGGGGGGGAGAATTCCGGAAGTCTGCATCATCTACCTGAAGAACAAACCCTTTCTATTCTGCCCGTCAACCTCCCTCCACCAGGGACCAAGCACATAATCGCTGTATTCAAAATGCGTGGAGGCACTGCATGCGACTCCTGACTTATTGAGTAACATCTGTCGAAGAAAGAACATTTTGTACTGTGACCCTGTAGCAAATGTAACACGCAAATACAAGTCTGGTGCACACACACACACATCACTGACTGAGGTGACTGATCCCGAATGGTCCATTTCTTCAACGCTATAATTTCACAGGGTCGCGAAGGATTCTGTTTGACTGTCACTCTCTGGACTAAGGCGAGGCACTAGTTGGGATGAGTCACAGTAAGATTATTACAGTTTGTTTCTAGTGAAACTGCACACAAATTGTTCACACATGGACTGTCAGTTTCTCTGGAAATGAGGGGAGGTGGTGGCATTGCGGTATTGTCGCTGGACTAGCAATCCAGACACCCAGGGTAATGCTCTGGGGACCTGGGTTCGATGGATGGTGAAATTTGAATTCAATAAAACATCTGGAAATAAAAGACCATGAAACTATTGTCAATTGTTGCAAAAACCCATCTGGTTCACTAATGTCCCTGAGGGAAGGAAATCTGTCGTCCTACATGTGACCCCAAACCCACAGCACTGTCATAGAAGAATAGAAATCATACAGTGTAGAAAGAGGCCATTGGGCCCATCGAGTCTGCACCGACCACAATCCCACCCAGTACCTAATCCTTACATATTTACCCACTAATCCCTCTAACCTACGCATCTCAGGACACTAAGGGGCAGTTTTTAGCATGGCCAATCAACCTAACCCGCACATCTTTGGACTGTGGGAGGAAACGGGAGCACCCGGAGGAAACCCACGCAGACACGGGGAGAATGTGCAAACTCCGCACAGACAGTGACCCAAGCTGGGAATTGAACCCAGGTCCCTGGCGCTGTGAGGCAGCAGTGCTAACCACTGTGCCACCCTGCCATCCTACACAAGCGAGGCCATAAAGTCATGCCCCAAGTTACTGTGTAGGATGAACAACTCTGATGTTCTGGGTATGGCTTAAGGAAAATGTGTTTTTTTAAAAGTATATTAAGACAGGTTATTTCCAATGGTCTGTGGCCTCTATCTTTAACCTATCTTTATTTCAATTCAGTCACATTCAAATTAATTCTCAATCTTCCTCTGCTCCACCCTCTAACCCTCCTCTTTACTCGCTCCCTGTAACAATGTACATGAGTAACCTGAAATCATAACAATTGGTGTGAAATCATGACCTGGGTACAAGTTTCCAATTGGGAAACTCCAAAGATGTGAGGGTTTGGTGGATTGGCCATACTAAATTGTCCATTAGTGTCGGAGGATTAATTAACAGGGTCAATATATGGGGTTACAGGGATAGGGTCTGGGTGGAATTGTGGTCGGTGCAGGCACGATGGGTTGAATGGCCTCCTTGTGCACTGTAGGAATTCCATGATTCTAGGTTGACCCATTCTTTCTTTGCGAGAGAACTCTAGACCCAATCCCACTACCATCCCTCTTTTCCAACAGACCGGGATTTTCCTCTTGAAATATTTCTCCATTTTTCATTTCCAAAACGGCTGCATCTGGACCACTTGTTTCAGCAAGACGTTCTTTGCTCTAACGATCCTTCAAGCAAAGCAATTTCATCCTTGCACTGATTCCAAAGGTTCAGAAAATCCTCTTTCACGCTCAAAAACATAGTTTGATCAACCTCTACTAGATGTTGTCTTGGCGTTTTCGATTCTTGGGGAAATAGATCTCGAGTCTCCATACCCAGGAAATAGTTTCAATCCCAGGAAGCGTAGTGGAGGGCATGCCCCTGTCTACATCAATGGGGACGAAGTAGAAATGGTCGAGAGCTTCAGGTTTTTAGGTGTCTGGTCCCCTATAGAGACTGTGCAAACTCCACACAGACAATGACCCAAGCCACGGATCGAACCCGGGTCCATGGTGCCGTGAGGCAGCATTGCTAACCACTGTGCCACCGTGCCACTGAGGAAAAGAACATTAAAAATAAGTCTTGAATATTTCCATGAATGACATAAATTGATTTTAAAAATTAATGGATCTTTATGCAAGTTTCAAATAATAACAACTGATAATGCAATTTTCATCTAGACTGTTTAAATGTAGCAAAATTATTTCCATGACAGATGAAAATGGAAAGGCAAAAACCAAAATTGAGCATTTTAAGGTGGGCGGCACAGTTAGCATTGCTGTCTCACAGTGCCAGGGATCTGTGTTCGATTCCCGGCTTGGGTCACTGTCTGTGTGGAGTCTGCACATTCTCCTCGTGTCTGCGTGGGTTTCCTCCAGGTTCTCTGGCTTCCTCCCACAGTCCGAAGGATGTGTTGGTTAGATGCATTGAGTGGGCGGCACGGTGGCACAGTGGTTAGCACTGCTGCCTCACAGCGCCAGGGACCCGGGTTCGATTCCCGGCTTGGGTCACTGTCTGTGTGGAGTTTGCACGTTCTCCCCGTGTCTGCGTGGGTTTCTTCCGGATGCTCCGGTTTCCTTCCACAGTCTGAAAGACGTGCTGGTTAGGTGTATTGACCCGAACAGGCGCCAGAGTGGACGACTTGGGGAATTTCACAGTAACTTCATTGCAGTGTTAACGTAAGCCTTACTTGTGACTAATAAATAAACTTTAACTTTACTTTACCCCTACCCGGAAGCCACGATTAGCCTTTAGGTGACCCATCAGTACATTTCGAATGAAAAAAAGCACTTGCACTGCAATTGCCCCAATGCTTGAAAATACAGGGCCATTCCCTCACTAGCACACGGTAGGCATTCCTCACTTCGGGGTGAAGTGTCACACCACCTTAACACCATTGGCTTGCCAAACATAACACGTGTATGCATCATTCCTCAGCACTATGCCAACACACGATTTCTACTGGTCCTTCTCTTGGGACACGACTCATGTACTTGCAGCCGGTTTTTGATCATTACTCGAAAAATGTCACTTGGCTTCAGAATATAGAAGTCATCTGGCTGCTTCTGTCTGCCACTCAGGGTCTATCCTGTGAGTAATATGAAAGGCATAGTGCAGAGCTTATTCATGTATTGTTCCCATTACCAGTTTCATTCCTTTATTTATATTCAACTGCATTTCAATCATACCAGTGGACAATCATGTATCTTGATTGGCACCCGATCAAAGAGTCGAGGTTCAGCAGTAGAATAATGCATGATACGCGGCTGCGGGCCTTATGTTGTACTGTCTCCACCTGTAGACAAGGCCAGCGTGGCTTGGAACTCAAAACATGTGCGGTGTTCGTCTACAATAGAACTCTTCTTCTATAATTCAATTTTTTTCCCCTTGAACAGTGGACTTTTTGACATGCTCTATACTGAGGAATGCTAGGCAAAGCCGTCTGAATGACTGGCATATGTAAGCTTTCCTTTGAACAAAATTGTCTCTCAAATGATCCGCAAACTGCATTGTTTCTTAGTTCCCTCACGGCATTTTTTAAAGGATTGCATAGACCATAAAGCAGAGGAGAACACATTTTGGCCCTTGGGTGGCAGGGTGTTACAGTGGTTAGCACTGCTGCCTCATTGCGCCAGGGATCCAGGTTCAATTCCGGCCTTGGGTCAGTGTCTCTGTGGAGTTTGCACATTCTCTGCATGGGTTTCCTCTGGGGCTCCGACAGTCCAAAGATGTGCAGATAAAAGCAAATTACTGCGGATGCTGGAATCTGAAACAAAAACAGAAAAATGCTGGAAAATCTCAGCAGGTCTCGCAGCATCTGTGGAGAGAGTGTCGTGCCAATGTTTCGAGTCTGGATGATGAAGGGCCATCTAGACTCGAAACGTTGGCTCTATTCTCTCTCCACAGATGTTGTCAGACCTGCTGAGATTTTCCAGCATTTTTCTGTCTTTGTGCCAAAGGTGTGCGGGCTAGGTGGATTGGCCATGTTAAATTGCCCCTTAGTTACGTGGGGTTATGGGGATAGGGCCTGGGTGGGATTGTTGACATGCAGGCTCAATGAGCTGAATGGCCTCCTTCTGCACTGTAGGGATTCTATGGCCCAACTGGTCTATGCCAGAGTTTACACTCCACTCAAGCCTTCTCCCTTTTCCCCCTCATTTAACTCAACCTTCTCCCTGTTATACTTCCCCGTAAACGCATCTATACCATTCACTCAACAACTCCCTGGGTTAGTGAGTTCCATGTTTCACCACTCCAAAGTTTCTTCTGAATTCCCAATTTAATTTCTTGGTGACTATCATACATTTCTGCCATCCAGTTCCTGCTCTTCCTCAGATGGAAACAATGGGCGAGATTCTCCGGATCCCAGCTGAATGTTTCCCACTGGGAGAAGATGGCGCATTGTTTGCTAGTGGTGGGATTCTCTGGTCCCGCCGCTATCAATGGGAATTCCCATTGATGCCACCCCACGCTGGCAGGAAACCTGCGGGCAAGGGTGCACTGCCAGCGGGACTGGAGAATCCTGTTGGCGTGAACAGCTGGAGAATTCTGGCCATTCCCTCTGCATTCACCCTATCAAAACCCTTCCTCCTTTTAAACATTTTTTTATTCTTCATGGGATGTGGAAGGTCAGAGTTTGTTGGCCATCCCTAATAGCCTTTGGACGGAGTGTCTCGCTAGGCCATTCCCGAGGGCATTTAAAAGTCAACCACATTGCTGTGGCTCTGGAATCACATTTAGGGGAAGTGATGGCCCACTGGTATTATCGCTAGACTATTAATCCAGAAACTCAGCTAATGTTCTGGGGACCCGGATTCGAATCCCGCCACGGCAGATGGTGGAATTTGAATTCAATAAAAAAAATCTGGAATTAAGAATCCATCAATGACAATGAAACCATTGTCAATTGTTGGAAAAACTCATCTGGTTCACGAATGTCTTTTAGGGAAGGAAATCTGCCATCTTTACCTGGTCCGGCCTACATGTGACTGCAGGGCCACAGCAATGTGGTTGACTCTCAACTGCCCTCGGGCAACTCAGGATGGGCAATAAATGCTGGCCAGCCAGCGACGCCCATGTCCCATGAATGAATCTAAAAGTGTAGGCCCGACCAGGTAAGAGCAGCAGATTTCCTTCCTAAAGGACATTGGTGAACCAAATGAGTTTTTATGACAATCGATGATACTTGCCAAGATCACCATTACTGAGACTAGCTTCATAGTTAAAAAAAAGTTTATTTGTTAGTCACAAATAAGGCTTACACCAACTCTGGAATGAAGCCACTGTGAAGCTCCCCTAGTCACCACAATCTGGCGCCTGTTCGGGTCAATGCACCTAACCAAATAAGAGTTGCCACCGTGGGATTTGAACCCACGTCCACAGAGTATTAGCTTAGGCCTCTGGATGACTGGTCAGTGTCATTACCACTAAGCCATCATCTCCCCTCATTATCCATTAGCTCCAGTCTACTCTTTTCAAGAGAAGAGAGACCCCAGACTCTTTATCCAATTCTGAGAGTATAACTTTATGGTTCTCATTATCAACCTTGTAAATCTAATTTTGCACCTTCTCCAGTGGGGGTTCTCTGACCTTTTCATAACATGGCAACCAGTGCTCCAACTGTAATCTAAGGTTCAAAACAATCTTCGTCTAATTTCTCTACTCTTCAATTCTTGAAATAAATGTTTGTTTAGCTAACTTTTATAAATTGGCATTAATCTGCATCGCAACCTTTAGCGGTTTGTACAATAGTACTTCCAGATCCCTTCGTCCATATAAATTTTAATTTTTCAATATGTGACCTCTTTAAAAATGTAATAACTCACACTCAGCTACATTCAAATATATTTGCCAACAATATGGGCAAAATGTTCAGTTTTCATTGTCTTGTTATAGCAAAGATGTTCTTAAATTGGAGAGAGTGCAGAAGAGTTACAGGGAGAGATTGCCCAGGATAGGACTTTTTATTTGGAGTATAGGAGACTGAGGGGTGATCTTACAGAGGTATACAAGATCATGAGGGGCATGGATAGGGTGAATGCACTCAGTCTCTTTCCCAGGGTTGGGGAAATCGAGAACTAGAGGGCATAAGTTTAAGTTAAGAGGGGAAAAAATTAATGGGGACCCGAAGAGCAACTTTCTTACACAGAGGGTGGTACGTGTGTGGAATGAGCTGCCGGAGGAAGCGGTTGAGGCAGGGACATTGACAACATTTAAAAGGCGTTTGGACAGATACATGGATAGGAAAGGTTTAGAGGGATATGGGCCAAATGCAGGCAAATGGGGTTAGCTTAGATGGACATTTTGGTCGGCATGGACCAGTTTGGGTCGAAGGGCCTGTCTCCGTGTTGTAGATTCTATGAACAATATGTCCATGCTACAAATCTTCTTGCAATTTGTTGGAACCCTCCCTGTTATTGATCAATCCCTCCATTATTTGGTGTCATTGGCAAATTTAGCAAGTGTTTTTCATGCTCATCTGTACTCGGTGTTTAGAAGGATGAGGGGGGCATCTCACTGAAACTTCTAGAATACTGATACCAGCTTTGCTGCTAAAGTTAAAAGTAGTGACTACTTCCCTCAGTGGCTGCAGGGGGATGTACAAGCTATTGGAAATGAAATGACATTGCTGCCATGCCGTGCCATGGCACGGTGGCACTGCTGCCTCACAGCGCCAGGGACCTGGGTTCAATTCCAGCCTTGACTGACTGTGTGGAGCTTGCACGTTCTCCCCGTATTTGCGCAGGTTTCCTGTGGGTGCTCCAGTTTCCTCCCACACTCCAAAGTTGTGTAGGTTAGATGGTTTGGTGATGCTAAATTGCCCCTTAGTGTCCAAAGATGGGTAGGTTAGATGGATTGGTCATGCTAAGTTGCCCCTTAGTGTCCCAAGATGTGTAGGTTAGGTGGATTGGCCGTGCTAAGTTGCTCCATAGTGTCCCAAGATGTGTAGGTTAGGTAGATTGACCATGGCTAAGTTGCTCCTTAGTGTCCCAAAATGTGTAGGTTAGATGGATCTGCCGTGCTAAATGTGTGGGGCTACAGCAAAAGGGTGGGGGAGAGGGCCTGGATAAGATACCCTGTCAGAGAGTCAGTGAAGACTTGATGGGCTGAATGGCCCCTTCTGCACTGTAGGGATCCAATGATTCTGTGAATTGATTCTTTAATGTTATGTTAATTGACAAGCATCACATCGTTGAAAGGATACTTCTTCTCGAATCACATTCACATTACATACCCTGTTAAGTGTTGTCCAATGGAGATGTCCTATTATTTAGGAGATCACAATGGCAAAAACACTTTCAAAATAACATCAGATGCGCAACAACTAGTTAAGCAGATTTTCTTAAAAATTAGCACGGAAATGACTTGAAGCTTTGTTCCAATTTTTGGAATGAGGAGGAATTCTGTTGGAACAATAAGGATGAGTCACAACTTTCCATTATAATGGTTAGTTCCAAGAAAGCAGACCATTCCCACTCCCCCGAATAACTTGGGAGTTGAGAATGTAGCAATACATCCAGATAAATTCACAGGACAGACAGATGATGAACTAACTACAGCTTAATTTCCTTTGACCGTTGGCCTGTTAGTTTTTTTTTGCTTTTAACCATTTAAACATTACAGTGTTTTCATTTTGTTCCAATAAGGTGTTGTAATATCTCCCTTAGTATTTCATAGAAATCATAGAATCATAGAAACCCTACAGTGCAGAAGGAGGCCATTCGGCCCATCGAGTCTGCACCGACCACAATCCCACCCAGGCCCTACCCCCACATATTTTACCCGCTAATCCCTCTAACGTACACATCCCAGGACTCTAAGGGGCAATTTTTTAACCTGCCAATCAACCTAACCCGCACATCTTTGGACTGTGGGAGGAAACCGGAGCACCCGGAGGAAACCCACGCAGACACGAGGAGAATGTGCAAACTCCACACGGACAGTGACCCGAGCCGGGAATCGAACCCGGGACCCTGGAGCTATGAAGCAGCAGTGTTAACCACTGTGCTACCGTGCCGCCCTATTTGTCTTACTCTGAGACTTCAACCACAACTTGAAGACAGTTGAGGGATCCAGCACTGGGATTTTACGTCCTTCTAATTTTTTTTTCATTCACGGCACATGGGTGCGGCTGGCTGGCCAGCATTTATTGCCCATTCCTAGTTGTCCTTGAACGGCACGGTAGCACAGTGGTTAGCACTGCTGCTTCACAGCTCCAGGGACCTGGGTTCGATTCCCGACTTGGGTCACTGTCTGTGTGGAGTTTGCACATTCTCCTCGTGTCTGCGTGGGCTTCCTCCGGGTGCTCCGGTTTCCTCCCACAGTCCAAAGATGTGCGGGTTAGGTTGATTGGCCATGCTAAAATTGCCCCTTAGTGTCCTGAGATGCGTAGGTTAGAGGGGTTAGCGGGTAAATGTGTAGGGATATTGGGGTAGGGCCTGGGTGGGATTGTGGTCAGTGCAGACTCGATGGGCCAGACGGCTTCTTTCTGCACTGTAGGGATTCTATGATTCTAACTGAGTGGCTTGCTGGGCTATTTCAGAGGGCAGTTGAGAGTCAACCATATTGCTGTGGCTCTGGAGTCACATGTAGGCCAGACCGGGTAAGATCGGCAGAAAGTGGGGCTGAGTTGGGGTCTCCTGGTCCCTGAATCAACATTCGTCCTTCATCCAACACATTAGAAACGGATGATCTCATTGCCGCTTGGGGGAGCCTACTGCTTTCCAACAAAGATTAAAGTTTATTTATTAGTGTCACATGTCGGCTTACATTAACACTGCAATGAAGTTGCTGTGAAAATCCCCTAGTCGCCACACTCTGGCGCCTGTTCGGGTACACTGAGGGAGAATTTAGCCAATGGCCATTGCACCTAACTAGAGTGTCTTTCGGACTGTGGGAGGCAACCGGAGCCCCCGGGAGAAACCCACGCAGACACGGGGAGAATGTGCAGATTCCGCGCAGACAGTGACCCAAGCCGGGAATCGAACCCGGATCCCTGGCGCTGTGAGGCAGCTGTTCTAACCACTGTGCCACCGTAATGACATTACAAAAGTAGTTCCAAGGCGATGAAAAAGCGCTTTGGGAGTTGCTCAGGATGTGGAAGGCACTATATAAATGCAAAGATAAAAGCCAAATCCTGCGGATGCTGGAATCTGAAGCATAAGCAGAAACTGCTGGAAAATCTCAGCAGGTCTGACAGCATCTGTGGAGAGAGAATAGAGCCAACGTTTTGAGTTTGGATGCACCCAGAGTCGAAACTTTGGTTCTATTCTCTTTCCACAGATGCTGTCAGACCTGCTGAGATTTTCCAGCATTTTCTGCTGGTGTGTGATGTATGTAAATGCATGTCAAGCGGAACAAAGGAAAGTGTGCACAATTACTAACAATTGGGTTATAATTACAACTACTTTATATTAAATTGTTGAAATTGCAATTACATTTCTCTGCATACAGGAAGCATGAATCACCTTGTAAAGATGCAAGCCCAGTTTCAAGACTTAGCTTTTTAAAAAAAAATGCTGGCAGAAGAATTTTACCAAACCTAACTAAACTTTATTGCATATTAGGCTTCACGTTTTTGGAAAGCATTGGGAACATCTTGTGTGAAATATTGTGTATTATTTGTGATTTTTAAAAATTCATTCATGGGGATGTGGGCATCGCTGGCTGGGACAGCATATATTGCCCACTCCTAATTGCCCTTGAACTAAGTGTCTTGTGGGACTACTTAGGAGTCAACCTAATTGCTGTGGGTCTGGATTCACATGCAGATCAGACCGGGTAAAGATGGCTGATTTCCCTCCCCAAAGGGACACAATAGTGAACCAGATATTTTTATTTCATGGCAATCGACAATGTTTTCATGGTCATTAGACTTTCAATTCCAGATATTTTATTGAATTTGCACTATCTGCTATGATGGGATTTGAATCCAGGTCCCCCGAATGTCTCTGGATTTAAAATCATAGAATCCTACAGTGCAGAAAGAGGCCATTCAGCCCATCAAGTCTGCACCGACCACAATCCTACCCGGGCCCTATCCCCATAACCCCATGCATTTGCCCTAGCTCGTCCCCCTGACACTGAGGGGCAATTTAGCATGGCCAATCCAGCTAACCCGCACATCTTTGGACTGTGGGAGGAAATTGGAGCACCCGGAGGAAACCCACGCAGACACAGGGAGAGAGTGCAAACTCCGCACTGGCAGTGACCCAAGCAGGGAGTCAAATCTGGTACCCTGGTGCTGTGAGGCAGCAGTGCTAACCATTTCCAGCGAAAATACCACTATGCCACCGCCTTCCAGTGTTGGCCACTGGTCACTGTACAGGTAAAAGCAGAGACAGAGGAGAAAAGATGGCACTGACTCTTGGATCGCAACACTGTTTAAATCAATCCCGACAGTTCTCATTGGCAGAGTGCAAACACAAGACATACCTGAACTTTGAGTGGAATGTACAGAGTTCACGGAGAAGGTGAGGGAAGAGAGTCATTTGTATAGATCATGGGTCAGAATGATTAACTAGGCAGTTTGTAAATTAATGCACAACTCAAGGAAGTCAGTAGATTAATGGATTGTTGCAAGATTACGGCCTCAGTTCAAGATGCGAAAAGCAACAAAATGGTCTATAAATCCTGAATGTGGACCAAACTACACATTCCAAAGACAAGGGTAAAATACTGCGGATGCTGGAGTCTGAAACAAAACCAGAAAATGCTGGAGAAACTCAGCAGCATCTATGGCGAGAGAGTAGAAATTCCCCTCGTCGCCACACTACAGCGTCTGTTCGGGCCAATGCACCCTAATCAGCACGTCTTTCGGCCTGTGGGAGGAAGCCGGAGCACCCGGAGGAAACGCACGCAGATACGAGGAGAACGTGCAAACTCCACACAGACAGAAGCCCAAGCCTGGAATCGAGCCCTGGCGCTGTGAGGCAGCAGTGCTGACCACTGTGCTGCCCCAGGCTTCCTTTCCAAATGCAGGTTAAGAGTCAAACTTATCTTCTGAACCAGGTGGGTGCAAAAACGCAAGGTTGGCTGATGGTCAATTTGTCCACCGGAATTGGGAAGAGAATTGCCAATTCGCCATCAACCCCCGGAGGCCTCGTAGCAATGCAGCCTCCCACCTCGGAACAGGAAAAGCTGATGTTCTCGTTTTGACCCCGGCTGCACATTATGCATCTTGCCAGCACGAGTGACGGCTGAGTCTGAGAACTGGATCTTAGAACCTGGCTGAAAAGGTTGTGTGGAGACAAGAGGCTCCATAGGGGAGAAACTGTGTAATGGGAGAAAACAAATAGCATTAAAAAAAACAATGATGGAACTTTAAAGGCCATGATAAAGTAGAGTAATTACAATCTTGACTTTGGCAATGACATTCTGAAACTGTGTAAAAAAGGCAGAATCATTCAAGAGCAAGCAAAATTAACTATTGTTTCCATTTCCCTCATGTGACTCATCTTAGAATATTATTTTCACAATGACTAAATGCAACCAGACATTAAACTGAACGTCATTCCCCCCCTCCCCCACTGTCCCCATCAAAGACCCATTAACCTCCAAGAGTGATTCCTTGAAAATAATGCAGTTCAATTTTTTTTGGACTTCTGGACAGTCAGATAACAGTCGGGGCAGCACGGTGGCACAGTGGTTAGCACTGCTGCCTCACAGCGCCAGGGACCCGGGTTCGATTCCCGGCTTGGGTCACCGTCTGTGTGGAGTTTGCACGTTCTCCCCGTGTCTGCGTGGGTTTCCTCCGGGTGCTCCGGTTTCATCCCACAGTCCGAAAGACGTGCTGGTTAGGTGCATTGACCCGAACAGGCGCCGGAGTGTGGTGACTAGGGGAAATTTCACAGTAACTTCATTGCAGTGTTAATGTAAGCCTTGTGATTAATAAAGAAACTTAAACTTAACTTACTTATAACCAGTTAGTAAGTGGAGCTAGAACAGCAGTGGGCAACCTTTGGCCTAGGGGGGCCCATCAACAGTCCATCTGGGTTCTGGGTGAGGCCCAGGAGGCATCTTGTTGAATGGTGCCTACGTGCAGGGTTCCCACATTCTGCTGATTTCCAGCCGTACAGTTTTTTTCTGCTGGTGTGACTGAAGTGATTCGCGCGTAAAGCAAGGGTGAGTGAAGTGAGGTGTGTGCTGATCCCTCACAACACTGACTCTGAGAGCCGTGCGCTCCCTCTGTGTCCAAAGTGTCAATATTTCTTTGGTTTTACCATTTGAAGTTGATGAGGGTCTGATTAATATACGGACCTTTAAGAATTTTCCATAACATTATAAAATATTCGGCGTGTATTAAACGTATCTAATCTTCTGCATGGGGTGATGGTTAGTGAACAAACCCGATTTCAGTCTTGTGGCTCACTGAGATGGAGGGGGGGGCACTCATGGGTGGCACGTTGGCGCAGTGGTTAGCACTGCTGACTTACAGCGCCAGGGACCTGAGTTTGATTCCTGGTTTGGGTCTGTGCGGAATTTGCATGTTCTCCCCGTGTCTGCGTGGGTTTCCTCCGGGCGCTCCGGTTTCCTCCCACAGTCCGAAAGACGGGCTGGTTAGGTGCATCGGCCGTGCTAAATTCTCCCTCAGTGTACCCGAACAGGCGTCGGAGTGTGGCAACTAGGAGATTTTCACAGTAATTTAAGCCTACTTGTGACACTAATAAATGAACATAAACTCATGCAGCCCACTCACTCAGTTTAGTTTTCCCATCATTGAGCATAGAATCCATAGAATCCCTACAGTGCAGAAGGAGGCCATTCGGCCCATCGAGTCTGCACCAACCACAATTCCGCCCAGGCCCTGTCCCCATAGCCCCATGCCTTTACCCTAGTGAGTCCCCCTGACACTAAGGGGCAATTTAGCAATGGCCAATCCACCTAACATACATCCATCGAAACCATTGATGGTGGGACTCTCTTTTCTGGCAAAACCTGTTTTCTGAAGAAAATTATATCCTGGCAGTCAAGATTCCTTGGAATGCGACTGCTG
Organism: Mustelus asterias; assembly: GCF_964213995.1. Taxonomy (NCBI): domain Eukaryota; kingdom Metazoa; phylum Chordata; class Chondrichthyes; order Carcharhiniformes; family Triakidae; genus Mustelus; species Mustelus asterias. The sequence goes on along the minus strand of NC_135818.1, from coordinate 10,347,685 downwards.
CAAAATGCTACAATGCTGGTTGGGTTTCAACGTTTGAGCATTTGATCGCTCCGCTGGCCATCCGCTTGCACGCGTCGCGAGACCGTCTCCAAGACATTAAACCCCAGCTCCATCCTGCGTCTGAAAGACAGTCGCAGCTGTTTGCTATCACAGGAATGAAATAAGGTCAATACGTAGCAGAAACCTGCTGCAACAGATTATGGTGTTGCAATATGGATGATATTAGTGGCTTTTGAAGTGGAGGAAAGGAGACAGGGGCTGGATGGGCTGACTTATATCGGCTAGTTTGCAAATATTTTTGGAGATCTACCGGATTTCAACAGAGGGTAGAATCAAATAAAATAAATTCCAATCTCCATCTGAAATTACGTCAGCCAAACTTCAAAAGGAAAGCAAAGCGATGAAACAATGGTGTAGGGTTTAACCATCTCTATCCGTATACTGATTCCATCGTTAGGCTCTGGAAGGTCGTGAATGTAGCCCAGTCCATCACGCAAACCAGCCTCCCATCCATTGACTCTGTCTACACTTCCCGCTGCCTCGGAAAAGCAGCCAGCATAATTAAGGACCCCACGTACCCCGTACATTCTCTCTTCCTTCGGGAAAAAGATACAAAAGTCTGAGGTCACGTACCAACCGACTCAAGAACAGCTTCTTCCCTGCTGCTGTCAGACTTCTGAATGGACCTACCTTGCATTAAGTTGATCTTTCTCTACACCCTAGCTATGACTGTAACACTACATTCTGTTCTCTCTACTTTCCTTCTCTATGAATGGTATGCTTTGTCTGAAACAATACTTTTCACGGCATACAAATACATGTGACAATAATAAATCAAATCAAATCAAAATGTTATTAAGGACTGAGAGATAGGGGAGGTGAAAGGAGGTGAGGTTTGACTGGCAGTACTTGGCTAAGACTGATAAGAGGTTGTACATGTTAGTCACTTTGATATAAGGTGGCACATAACCTCATTTCCCTTGCATCTCTCCTATGCACCACAGAAAGCATCCTTTCCCTAGGTATCACAGCTTGGTATGGCTCCTGCTCCGACCAAGACCGCAAGAAACTATAAAGGGTTGTGAACGTAGCCCAGTCCATCACGCAAACCAGCCTCCCATCTATTGACTCCCTCTACACTTCCCACTGCCTCGGAAAAGCAGCCAGGGAGGCGATGGTCTAGTGGTATAATCGCTACACTATTAATCCAGAAACTAAGCTAATGTTCTGGGCATCTGGGTCCAAATCTCGCCGCAGCAGATGATGGAACTCGAATTCAATAAAAAATATCTGGAATTAAGAATCTACTGATGACCATGAAACCATTATCGATCGTCGGAAAAACCCACCTGGTTCACTAATGTCCTTTAGGGAAGGAAATCTGCCATCCTTACCTGGTCTGGCCTACATGTGACCCCAGATCCACAACAATGTGGTTGGTTCTCAATTGCCTTTGGGAAACTAGGGATGGGCAATAAATGCTGGCCCAGCCAGCGATGCCCATGTCCCCCGAATGAATTTTAAAAAAAACAAGGACCCCATGCGCCCCGGACATTCTCTCTTCCACCTTATTTCAAAAGGAAAAAGATACACAAGTCTGAGGTCACATACCAACCGACTCAAGAACAGCTTCTTCCCTGCTGCTGTCAGACTTTTGAATGGACCTAACATATATGAAGCGGATCTTTCTCTACACTCCAGCTATGACTGTAACACTGCTTTCCGCACCCTCTCCTCCCTTGGTCAGAACATTGAACATTGCTGTTGGACTTTAACCTGGTATTGTGAGACTTCTTACAGAACATTGAATACAGGAGTTGGGACTTCCTGTTGAAGTTGTACAAGGCATTGGTAAGGCCACACTTGGAATACTATGTACAGTTCTGGTCACCCTGTTATAGAAAAGATATTATTAAACTAGAAAGAGTGCAGAAAAGATTTACTAGGATGTGACCGGGACTTGATGGTTTGAGTTATAAGGAGAGGCTGGATAGACTGGGACTTTTTTCCCTGGAGCGTAGGAGGCTAAGGGGTGAACTTATAGAGGTCTATCAAATAATGAGGGGCATAGATCAGCTAGATAGTCAATACCTTTTCCCAAAGGTAGGGGAGTCTAAAACTAGAGGGCATAGGTTTAAGATGAGAGGGGAGAGATACAAAAGGGTCCAGAGGGGAAATTTGTTCACACAGAGGATGCTGAGTGTCTGGAACAAGCTGCCAGAGGTAGTAGTTGAGGCGGGTACAATTTTGCCTTTTGAAAAGCATTTAAACAGTTACATAGGTAAGATGGGCAGAGAGGGATATGAGCCAAACGTGGGCAATTGGGACTAGCTTAGTGGTTTTAAAAAAAGGGACGGCATGGACAAGTTGGGCCAAAGGGCCTGGTTCCATGCTGTAAACCTCTATGATTCCCCTTTTCCCTATGTACTCTATCAATGGTATGCTTTGTCTGCATTGTGCGCAAGAAACTGTACTTTTCACTTCAATACATATGACAATAATAAATCAAACCAAATCAATTCTCAGTAGCACTCGCAATGGCACTGCAGTCTGTTCACCTTCTCGGATGAGTAATGGGAATGGGATAAGATGTAAAGAAACTGAAAGGCTGGAACTGGATGGTGCAATGGGTAATAACAAAAAACTTTGTTTCTGAAACGAGGCTGAGCACTTCAGACTGAGTTGAGGAGAAATTTATTCACTCAGAGGGTTGTGAATCTCTCGCATTCTCTGCCCCTGAGGGTTGTGACTGCTCCATCGTTGAATACATTGAAAGGCTGGGATAGAATCGAGGGATGTGGGGCACGGGCAGGAAAGTGGAGGTGAAACCCAATATCAGCCATGATCATACTGGATGCATGGTGGCAAGTGGTTAGCATGGTGACACAGTGGTTAGCATGTTGGCACAGTGGTTAGCACCGCTGCTTCTCGGAGCCAGTGATCCGGGTTCGATTCCCGGCTTGGGTCACTGTCTGTGCCGAGTCTGCACTTTCTCCCCGTGTCTGCGTGGGTTTCCTCCGGGTGCCTCAGTTTCCTCCCACAGTCCGAAAGACGTGCTGGTTAGGGTGCATTGGCCGTGCTAAATTCTCCCTCAGTGTACCCGAACAGGCGCCGGAGTGTGACGACTAGGGGATTTTCCCAGTAACTTCATTGCAGTGTTAATGTAAGTCTACTTGTGACACGAATAAATAAACTTAACGAATGGTGGAGCAGGCTCGACAGGCCACCTGGTCTACTCCTGCTACTATTTCTTGTAGCTCAATTCAGCCTGGGCTGAAGGGATAAAAGTCCCATGGTCTTGTAGTTACGTGGGTCCCCCATGTAGACTTATCGGGTGTCCGATGGAACACATGGAAATAAAAACACCCCATTCCTCCAGTGGGAAGGTGATTTTAATGTCAGGACTAAAACAAGTATGTACATTTTTGGGTTGTAAATCTCTACCCCAATCATACAACACCCGGCATCAAAGAACCGGGAGGAATATAATAGCAACTCGTGATTTTCAAACAAATATATTTCTTAAATATAAATGCTGGAAAATTACATGACGTAATCGAGGAATACTTTGGGAACACTGTGTCAAGTTATATTAAAAAATAAAAACAGATGGGGCTTCATGTTTCCTGCCAGGATTACGGGGAGATGACTCCTAATACAATGATTCAACTCCATGCATTGATTTAATTTTCCTTCCACAATTCCAGCGTATTTGCCTCTTAAGATTTAAAAGGACAAAGTCATCGTCCATTCCTGGGCTGCGAGCCAGACATTTTTCATCCAAATACATGATTCTCAATGATTCACTCAGCATAGTGTGGGGGAGAGGGGGGTGCAGTGAGGGGACACTTCGGTCAAGCAATGTGATGGGCTCATGCCTATATGACCGATGCAAAAAGGTTGTATGAGTATCTTGTAGTGCGATCGGCATTGTTCGTTATCCACTGGAAGTGCCACGTTTCTCAGGGGGGCCAAGGAATTTCGGCATGTCCGCTACGGCTATCACCAATTCTTACAGATGCACCATAGAAAGCATCCTTTCCGGATGCATCACAGCTTGGTATGGCTCCTGCTCCGACCAAGACCGCAAGAAACTACAAAGGGTTGTGAATGCAGCCCAGTCCATCACGCAAACCAGCCTCCCATCCATTGACTCCGCCTATACTTCCCGCTGCCTCGGGAAAAGCAGCCAGCGTAATTGAGGACCCCACACACCCCGGACATTCTCTCTTCCACCTTCTTCCATCGGGAAGGGGACGTGATGGCCTTGTGGTGTTATCGCTAAACTATTAATCCAGAAACTCAGCTAATGTTCTGGGGACCCAGGTTCAAATGGCGTCACGGGCAGATGGTGGAATTTGAATTCAATAAGAAAAATGTGGAATTAAGAATCTACCGATGACCATGAAACCATGGTCAATTGTCGGGAAAACCCATCTGGTTCACTAATGTCCTTTAGGGAAGGAAATCTGCCGTCTTTACCTGGTCTGGCCTACATGTGACTCCAGAGCCACAGCAATGTGGTTGACTCTCAACTGCCCTGGGGCAACTAGGGATGAGCAATAAATGCTGGCCAGCCAGCGACGCCCATGTCCCACAAATGAATAAAAAAAAATACAAAAGTCTGACGTACCGACCGACTCAAGAACAGTTTTTCCCAGCTACTGTCAGACTTTTGAATGGTCCTATCACATATTAAGTTGATCTTCCTCTACATCCTAGCTATGACTGTAACATTACATTCTGACTCCCTCCTTTCCTTCTCTATGAACGGTATGCTTTGTCTGTATAGTGCGCAAGAAACAATGCTTTTCACTGTATACTAATACATGTGACAATAATAAATCAAATCAATTCATCCGCCATTCCCCTAAAGGGAAAATGGGACGTGAATGAGTTATAAATATCATATAATAACCTCGGCTGAGAAAAATACCCTTTATGTACAGCAGCAGAACCAGATAACAAGGGCAGCACGAAAAATATCAAGTGCATATTTCTCAGTCATCGCCACATGTTTGTACAGGAAAGCTGTGCACAGTAACAACAAAACACAAAGGGAAAGAACTCATGAAAAGACAGCCCCAACATCAAAAGGAATTGAAAGGATAGAGGGGGAAGATAAATCAGGGATCTGAGGATTCGGAAAGGATAAAGGAACAGTGAAGGACAGAGAAAGAAGACACAGGGAGTAAGGCAGAAAGCAGGGGGGGGGGGGGGGCGGGGGAATGAGGAGTGTGAGAGAGGGAGGGCAGATAACAAAGGGAGAGAGTGCGCGAGAGAGGGAAGAAGGGTGTGGGTCAGGGGGCGGGCGAGAGAGGGGGAGGGGGCGGGCGAGAGAGGGGGAGGGGGCGGGCCAGAGAGAGGGGGAGGGGGCGGGCCAGAGAGAGGGGGAGGGGGCGGGCCAGAGAGAGGGGGAGGGGGCGGGCCAGAGAGAGGGGGAGGGGGCGGGCCAGAGAGAGGGGGAGGGGGCGGGCCAGAGAGAGGGGGAGGGGGCGGGCCAGAGAGAGGGGGAGGGGGCGGGCCAGAGAGAGGGGGAGGGGGCGGGCCAGAGAGAGGGGGAGGGGGCGGGCCAGAGAGAGGGGGAGGGGGCGGGCCAGAGAGGGGGGGAGGGGGCGGGCCAGAGAGGGGGGGAGGGGGCGGGCCAGAGAGGGGGGGAGGGGGCGGGCCAGAGAGAGGGGGAGGGGACGGGCCAGAGAGAGGGGGAGGGGGCGGGCCAGAGAGAGGGGGAGGGGGCGGGCCAGAGAGAGGGGGAGGGGGCGGGCCAGAGAGAGGGGGAGGGGGCGGGCCAGAGAGAGGGGGAGGGGGCGGGCCAGAGAGAGGGGGAGGGGGCGGGCCAGAGAGGGGGGGAGGGGGCGGGCCAGAGAGGGGGGAGGGGGCGGGCCAGAGAGAGGGGGAGGGGGCGGGCCAGAGAGAGGGGGAGGGGGCGGGCCAGAGAGAGGGGGAGGGGGCGGGCCAGAGAGAGGGGGAGGGGGCGGGCCAGAGAGAGGGGGAGGGGGCGGGCCAGAGAGAGGGGGAGGGGGCGGGCCAGAGAGAGGGGGAGGGGGCGGGCCAGAGAGAGGGGGAGGGGGCGGGCCAGAGAGAGGGGGAGGGGGCGGGCCAGAGAGAGGGGGAGGGGGCGGGCCAGAGAGAGGGGGAGGGGGCGGGCCAGAGAGAGGGGGAGGGGACGGGCCAGAGAGAGGGGGAGGGGGCGGGCCAGAGAGAGGGGGAGGGGGCGGGCCAGAGAGAGGGGGAGGGGGCGGGCCAGAGAGAGGGGGAGGGGGCGGGCCAGAGAGAGGGGGAGGGTTTATAAGTTTATTTATTAGTGTCGCAAGTAGGCTGACATTAACACTGCAATGAAGTTGCTGAAAATTCCCTAGTTGCCACACTCCAGCACCTGTTCGGGTACACCGAGGGAGAATTTAGCATGGCCGATGTACCGAACCAGCACGTCTTTTGGACTGTGGGAGGAAACCGGAGCACCCGGAGGAAACCCACGCAGACACATGGAGAATGTGCAGACTCCGCACAGACAGTGACCCAAGCCGGGAATCGAACCCGGGACCCTGGCGCTGTGAGGCAGCAGTGCTAACCACTGTGCCACCGTGCGGGCAGGCGAGGCATGGATAGAGAAAACATGAGAGAGAGAGAGAGAACAGGAGCGATGGAGAGAATGCAAGAGGGAGAACAATTTAGCATTCTGCCAGTTTGGTTTCATGCAATGAACGATTACTGATGCTGTTGGCAGGAATGGGTTTCTTTGTTGCTGCCAAAAAACTATTAATTAGTGCTGGAGCCAAAAATTAATTTAATAATTGTTTTCATTGGTGCCTGAAAAATTGTCATGAACAATCTGGCACATTTGTGTTTGCAGTTTGCTCTGCTTTCAATATTTCACTGAATAAAATTCGTCCCGTTTAATCTTCAGAAGCTGAAATGTTTCGAACATTTTTCACGGAAACTCGATAATGAACAGACTCAAGCACCTTCAGGATGATTCAGACTTGGACTCATTCTGGGAATAATTAGTTAAAGAACCACACATCTGTTAGAGAGACAGAACATATAGTAACAATTCAGAATCTAAATCCATAAACTAGTTAGGAAGGCAAATGCAATGTTCGCATTCATGTCGAGAGGGCTAGAATACAAGAGCAGGGATGTACTTCTGGGGCTGTATAAGGCTCTGGTCAGACCCCATTTGGGGTGTTGTGAGCAGTTCTGGGCCCCGTATCTAAGGAAGGATGTGCTGGCCTTGGAAAGGGTCCAGAGGAGGTTCACAAGAATGATCCCTGGAATGAAGAGCTTGTCGTATGAGGAACAGTTGAGGACTCTGGATCTGTACTCATTCGAGTTTAGAAGGAAGTGGGGGATCTTATTGAAACTTATTGGATACTGAGAGGCCTGGATAGAGTGGACGTGGAGAGGATGTTTCCACTAGTTGGAAGAACTAGAACCAGAGGGCATAACCTCGCACTAAAGGGATGATCCTTTAAAACAGAGATGAGGAGGAATTTCATCAGCCAGAGAGTGGTGAATCTGTGGAACTCTTTGCCGCAGAAGGCTGTAGAGGCCAGGTCATTGAGTGTCTTTAAGACAGAGATAGATAGGTTCTTGATTAACAAGGGGATTAGGAGTTATGGGGAAAAGGCAGGAGAATGGGGATGAGAAAAATATCAGCCATGATTGAATGTCGGAGCAGACTCGATGGGCTGAGTGACCTAATTCTGCTCCTATGTCTTATGGTCTTAATCAATTCTCTATTCAATTCAAAATCCTTCCATTGACGCAAAATGCTGGTTAGCTCACAGGAGTCTGGCGATGTTCTCTTATCAAACCCAAGTTCAGAAGCCAGCTCTGCTAAAGAGAGCAAAGTGCCTCTGTATGTGCAGGAAATTGATTCACCCTCAACTGGAGTATTGCAGATTGAGAAGATTGAAAGAGTGCAGAAAAGATTCACAAGAATCTTTCCAGGGCCGAGGAAGTTCAGCTCACATGGAAAAAAAAAGCCAAGATGCACTAATTCCTCCAAGGGTGAGATTCTCCAGCCTCCAAGCCACGTGCATCTCGACAGCGGGAGGTGGCGTGCTGTTTGCTCGCGGTGGGATTCTCTGGTCCCGCCGCTGCCAATGGGAATTCGTATCAACGTTACCCCCACACCGGCGGGAAATCCACGGGTGGGAGTGTGCTGCCAGCGGGACTGGAGAATCCCGCCGGCATGAACGGCCGGAGAATTCCAGCCTTTAAAGAATCATAAGAATGCCAGGACTGGATAAACTGATTACTAACGAGAATGAAGGAAGCTGGAAAAACCCAGCAGGGCAGTTACTCAGATGAAGACCTGGATTGTGAGAATTCCAGTTCCTTCAGGATTTAAAGTTGTAGAGATCACGGAGAGAAATGGCTCAACTCATCCATGCCCTCCCAGGTTTCCTAAACTGAACTAGTCCCATTTGCCTGTGTTTGGCTCATATCCCTCTAAAGCTTTCCCATCCATGTTCCTGTCCAAACGTCTTTTAAATGTTGTAATTATACCCACCTCTACCACCTCCTCTGGCAGCTCATTCCATACACGCACCATCCCGTCTGAAAAAGTTGCTCTTTTAAATCTTTCCCCTCTCACCTTTCACCTATGCCCTCTAGTTTTGGGCTCCCCCTACCAAGAGGAAAAGACCTTGGCTGTTCACCTTATCTACACCCCTCATGAATTTATAAACCTCTATAAGGTCAGCCTTATTTGGGATCCAGTTTAGATTTTCAGCTTGCAAAGTTAATGAACTCATTTATTCCACAGTTCCAAACAAAAATCAGCTAACTCAGAATTCCAAAATGGCAGCCACCCCAATTGCTTTTAATTGTTTTACATTTCCATACCTCTCAGTCTGTGGGGAAAGAAATACCTGTATTTACACAACACATTTTTAAGACCTCACGATGCCCCAAAGCTTTTTTCAGCTTTTTGACGTGTGGTAGCTCTTCAGAACTTTAGTTCGGCCACATTTGCAATACTGCATTCAACTCTGGTCGCCACACTACCAGAAGGAGATGGAGGTTTTGGAGAAGGTACAGAAAATGTTTACCAGGATGTTGCCTGGTTTGGAGGGTATTAGCTATGAGGAGAGATCGGACACACTTGACTTGTTTTCACTTGAACGTCGGAGGCTGAGGGGTGACCTGATAGACATTTACAAAATTCTGAGAGGCACGGTTAGACAGAGTCCTTTTCCCCAGAGTGGGAATGTCAATGACTAGGGGACATGGGTTTAAGATAAAAGGGGGAAAGTTTAAAGGAGATGTGCGAACATCCTCCCATCAGCTCAGATACACGCACCTCGGTGGGGCTTCCAAGGCAGTGACCCACAACCACGCATCACAAATGTGTGGGGGAGGCGATGGCCTAGTGGTATTATCACTCGCTTATAAATCCAGAAACTCAGCTAATGTTCCGGGGATCCGGGTTCGAATCCCGCCACGGCAGATGGTGGAATTGGAATTCAATCAAAAAAACATCTGGAATTAAGAATCTACTGATGACCATGAAACCATTGTCGATTGTCGGAAAAACCCACCTGGTACACTAATGTCCTTGAGGGAAGGAAATCTGCCATCCTTACCTGGTCTGGCCTACATATGACCCCAGAGCCACAGCAATGTGGTTGACCCTCTACTGCCCTCGGGTAGCTCGAGGTGGACAATAAATGCTGGCCAGCCAGTGACTCCCATGTCCCACGAATAAAAAAAAATGAACAGGTCCAACATATTAATGGGTATTTTCTTCATGTGCTCCCTAGTACAACACTCATCCTGCCACCACTATAGACCGGCTAAGTGTCACTCATTTGGAGTTCCAGCTGTTCAACATTTCAGTTAAAAGATCACAGGGTCAATGTCACAGCACAGGAGGAGGCCCATCAGCCCATCAGGTTGGTACTAGCCCTCTTTAGGAGCAATTTACCTCCCTCGCCTTCTCTCCATGGTCCTGCATGTTCTACCTCCCCAGGTAATGACCAATTTTCACGAACATTGCTTTACTTTTTAAGCAGGAAAGGGGAAGAGTTGTTTACATTTGATTAGGCAGCAATCGCCCACTCCGATAATCTTTCCCGCTATCCTGCCTGGGTGAAGACAACCCATGTACAATAGGCTGATCCTCACAGTGGCAGCTGCTGATCTTAATGCAAGCGTTACTCAATCGTGAGTTATGCTTTAAAAAAAAATCTAAAGCACACCACATCTATAATGATTGAAACCATGAGACATTTAAGGAGCATAGTTTAGAAAGCCAATTCTGAGAGCATCCGATCTCTTTCATGACAGCCCTGCCACAAAGCAACATCAGCAATAACTCAATCACAACGAGGAAAGTAAAGTATATACATCTTTAGAATGAATTTTGATCATGCGTTTACAGTTCCTGTTGTAAAATAAATCATACACACGATAACAATCCTTTGAAACAATTATTCAAAAACTCTGTGTTGTAGAGTGGCGCGCAAATGAGATGAGCTGCCAGAGAAAGCGGTTGAGGCAGGTACAATAGCAACGTTTAAGGGCACAGTGGTTAGCACTGCTGCCTCACAGCACCAGGGACCCAGGTTCGATTCCTGGCTTGGGTCGCTGTCTGTGCGGAGTCTGCACATTCTCCCAGTGTTTGCGTGAGTTTCCTCCGGGTGCTCTGGTTTCCTCCGACAGTCCAGAAGAGGTGCTGGTTAGCTGCATTGGCCGTTCTAAATTCTCCCTCAGTGTATCTGAACAGGCGTCAGAGTGCAGCAACTGGGGGGTTTTCATAGTATCTTCATCGCAGTGTTAATGTAAGCCTAGTTGTGACACGAATAAATAAACTTTAAAAACTGAAGCATTCGGCTTAGTACATGGATGGGAAAAGATTAGAGGGATTTGGGCCAAACATGGGCAATTGGGACTAGCTGGGAAGGCATCGCGTTGGCATAGTGGTTTTAGCACTGCTGTCTCACAGCACCAGGGACCCAGGTTCGAATCCCAACTTGGATCACTGTCTGTGCGGAGTCTGCACGTTCTCCCCGTGTCTACATGGGTTTCCTCCGGGTGCTCCGGTTTTCTCCCACAGTCTGAAAGACGTGCTGCTTAGGTGCATTGGCCATGCTAAATTCTCCCTCAGTGTACCCGAACAGGCGCTGGAGTGTGGCGACTACGGGCTTTTCACAGTAACTTCATTGCAGTGTTAATGGAAGCCGACTTGTGACACTAATAAGTAAATAATAAACAAACAAACCATGGTGGGCATGGAGCGGTTGGGCCGAAGGGCCTGTTTCCGTGCTGTATTGCTCTGAGACTCTATTGTTCGAGTAGAGATAGAGCACGATAGAAATGACTGTGTGACCGGGACAGAAGATTGAAAACTTTGTTCGAGAAAGTAATCTTAACTTCGACTCTGCGCAGCTTCTGTTAAATTAACCCAGAGACAGACAGAACAGTGATGGCACTTGTTTGAAATCAAAACCAGATTCTGATGTGGTTTGAAATAATTACGCACAGATCAGTTCAAAAACAAACCTTTTAAAGTGCGTTAAAGTGCAAGGCATTTTAAAAGCTTCCCGGATTAAAAAGCTGTTTACACATAAAAGAGACAAAAGTACACTTTTACATGACTAAACGGGAACCAATAGATGATAAATAAATCATCCAATTACCAATGCAAAAGATGTTAGTGCTTAATAAAGTGAGGTGTTCTTATAATGTCTTCTGCAGATCAAAAGCGGTACCGTAGGTTCTTGAATCACCACATGTGGCATGGGCTTGCTTTTGCCCTACTGGCGAATAATTAAAAACCATAATTCCAGCGTGTTTTATCTCGAGGAGCTCAAACCTCTGCATCTTTTGACTCTTTTTCTAGAGGGAAACATTCCGGGACATTTGCTCAAACCCCATTAAGCCTATTTAAATAATCAGTCGCGGCATGGCCTCCGATTCCTAATCTGATAGATTTAATGGCAGTGGTGACTTATTTTGTCGGCGAATAGAAAGCGAAGGAGACACCAATTTGAAACCTCGCTTGGCGTTAATGAGGGAGTGTTGGCGGCAATGTCACGAAAAGCCAGGAAAGTTCAAAATCAGGAACCACTATCGGGTGAAAACTGGCAGGCAATCCAGTTTTTAATCAACGCGGCTAATCTACCGAGCCCCTGCAGCTTCAGCGATCAACCTCAATCGCTTGCTTGCTTCCTTGCTAATCTGAGGAGCTGTGCCCTGCCCTCTGATTCATCAAGATGGTTGATGCTCTCCATTTCCAAACCCAGTGACCAGTTAAAGTAACCTGTATTTCCACCCCTTCCTGCTATCATCAGCTGGATACTGGAGACACAATTTTAGATTCCACTGTCACACTTTGTTCATTCGCTTTTCAAATTAACATTCTTCCAGCCCCACAGCAAACAAACTTTGCAAATTACATCTGCGCCTTTCTTTCTGTATTCTTTCACAGGATGTGGGCATCGACGGCAAGGCCAGCACTTGCTTGCCCATCCCCAATTGCCCCTGAACTGAGTAGCTTGCTGGGCCATTTCAGAGGGGCCATTAAAGAGTCAACCACGTTGCTGTGGGTCTGGAGTCACATGTAGACCAGACCAGGTAAGGGTGGCAGATTTCCTTCCCTAAAGGAGATAGAATCATAGAATCCCTTCAGTACAGAAGGAGGCCATTCAGCCTGTACCGACCACAATCCCAGCCAGGCCCTATCCCCGTAACCTCACACATTTGCCCTACTAATACCCCTGATACTAAGGGACAATTTAGCACGGCCAATCAACCTAACCTGCACATCTTTAGACAGTGGGAGGAAACCTAAGCACCCGGAGGAAACCCATGCAGACACGGGGAGAATGTGCAAACTCCACACAGACAGTCACCCGAGACTGGAATTGAACCCAGGCCCCTGGCGCTGTGAGGCAGCAGTGCCATCGTGCCGCACCTGATGGGGGTTTTACAACAATCGCTGATTGTTGCCATGGCCACCATTACCGAGACTAGCTTCCAATTCCAGATTATATTAATTGAATTTAAATTCCACCAATTGCCATGGTGGGATTTGAACCTACGTTCAAGGTGATGGCTTGGTGGTATTATCGCTAGACTATTAATCCAGAAACTCAGCTAATGTTTTGGGGACCTGGGTTCAAATCCCAACACAGCAGAGGGTGAAATTTGAATTCAATAAAAAAAAAAATCTGGAATTAAGAATCTACTGATGACCATGAAACCATTGCCGATTGTCGGAAAAACCCATCTGGTTCACTAATGTCCTTTAGGGAAGGAAATCTGCCGTCCTTACCTGGTCTGGCCAACATGTGACCCCAGAGCCACAGCAATGTGGTTGACTCTTAACTGCCCTCAATCAACGAGGATGGACAATAAATGTTGGCCCAGCCAGCGATGCCCAAGTTCCAAGAATGAATTTTTAAAATTGTCCCCAGAGCGTTAGCACGGTCCACCGCATTACCAATCTAGTGGCATTATCACTACACCACCATCTCCCTCCTACTCACCTGTTTGTAGGTGGCTGCATGATTTAATCTTGAAGTGATGGCCCCGTTTCATTTCCCACTATGAATTTCCCCGACACCAAAAGAATCATGTGCCTCAGTAGCAGGTCGGTAGTAATTAGACAAACTATCAGGAGGACAAACTCCGACAGAGAACATCAGCTAGGCTTCGATGTTGAATGTACCATTGTGTGGACATTGAGCAAGCGCGGGTCAGGGCGTGACTATGATATTGGGAGAGTCCACCAACACACATGAATAGTGGTCAACTGAGCTTGGTACCAATGTTGTGAAGTTGCATATATAAGGTTAAAAATGTGGTGTTTGGCAAATGTAAATATTGAAAAGAAGTGCTAAAACCAAAAGAAAAAAAATCATATAGCATTGTCTCTTTAAAAAGCATGTGTCTGTGTGCTTGGGATTTTAAACTGCAGAAAGCAGGCTGCAGCAGCCAATTTTGCAACAGTTGTATCCAAAGCAGCAGCCAGAGTTCCAGCAGAGCAAAACAGGCTTTTGAATTGGACCAATGATTTTTTAAAACAAGCACTCAAAGACACAGAAGCAATTGCATTCAAACTTGAGTGTTGTTGACAGCCTCAAGCCACTCAAATTGCAGGAAGGCTGTGGGGTAATTCTAGGTATTTAAACCCGGACAAGGGGAAGTAACGGTTAGAGCAACCTTGCCACCTCTTTAGAGCGAAGGAGGGAGAGGAGAGTCTCTCATATGAAATCCTGCAGTAATATAGATAGCTTCATCAAATCACCATCTAAATAGAAGAAGAAACCAACTTAGAAAGTATCCCAGACCGAAGCATCGGAAGAAAGTTCATACTTCCAACAGATGCCTGGTATTATATTATTTGAGGGTGACTATATTCTTAGATCATAGAATCATAGAAACCCTACAGTGCAGAAGGAGGCCATTCGGCCCATCGAGTCTGCACCGACCACAATCCCACCCAGGCCCTACCCCCATATCCCTACATATTTACCCGCTAATCCCTCTAACCTACACATCTCAAGACACTAAGGGGCAATTTTTAGCATGGCCAATCAACCTAACCCGCACATCTTTGGACTGTGGGAGGAAACCGGAGCACCCGGAGGAAACCCACGCAGACACGAGGAGAATGTGCAAACTCCACACAGACAGTGACCCAAGCCGGGAATTGAACCCAGGTCCCTGGAGCTGTGAAGCAGCAGTGCTAACCACTGTGCTACTCTGCCGCCCATATTTTGTAAGGATTTATTTTATTATTCCTGAATGAGTCTTGTAGCATTCTACTGGGGAGTTTATTCAGTTTGTTAATTGTCTTAATAAAGTTGTCACCAATTATAGAGTCATAGAGGATTACAGCATGGAAACAGGCCCTTCGGCCCAACTTGTCAGGCAATACAGCAGGATATAGATAGGCTGGAAAATTGGGCGGAGAGGTGGCAGATGGAGTTTAATCCGGATAAATGCGAAGTGATGCATTTTGGAAGAAATAATGTAGGGAGGAGTTGTACAATAAATGGCAGAGTCATCAGGAGTACAGAAACACAGAGGGACCTAGGTGTGCAAGTCCACAAATCCTTGAAGGTGGCAACACAGGTGGAGAAGGTGGTGAAGAAGGCATATGGTATGCTTGCCTTTATAGGATGGGGTATAGAGTATAAAAGCTGGAGTCTGATGATGCAGCTGTATAGAACGCTGGTTAGGCCACATTTGGAGTACTGCGTCCAGTTCTGGTCGCCGCACTACCAGAAGGACGTGGAGGCGTTAGAGAGAGTGCAGAGAAGGTTTACCAGGATGTTGCCTGGTATGGAGGGTCTTAGCTATGAGGAGAGATTGGGTAAACTGGGGTTGTTCTCCCTGGAAAGACGGAGAATGACGGGAGATCTAATAGAGGTGTACAAGATTATGAAGGGTATAGATAGGGTGAACAGTGGGAAGCTTTTTCCCAGGTCGGAGGTGACGATCACGAGGGGTCACGGGCTCAAGGTGAGAGGGGCGAAGTATAACTCAGATATCAGAAGGACGTTTTTTACACAGAGGGTGGTGGGGGCCTGGAATGCGCTGCCAAGTAGGGTGGTGGAGGCAGGCACGCTGACATCGTTTAAGACTTACCTGGATAGTCACATGAGCAGCCTGGGAATGGAGGGATACAAACGATTGGTCTAGTTGGACCATGGAGCGGCACAGGCTTGGAGGGCCGAAGGGCCTGTTTCCTGTGCTGTACTGTTCTTTGTTCTTTGTTTGTCCATGCCGCCTTCTTTTTTAAACCCCTAAGCTAATCCCAATTGCCCGCGTTTGGCCCATATCCCTCTGTACCCATCTTACCCATGTAACTGTCTAAATGCTTTTTAAAAGACAAAACTGTACCCGCCTCTACTACTACCTCTGGCAGCTTGTTCCAGAAACACACCACCCTCTGAGATAAAATTGCCTTTTGTATCTTCCCCTCTCACCTTAAAAATATGCCCTCTAGTTTTAGACTCCACTGTCTTTGGGAAAAGATATTGACTTTCTAGCTGATCTGTGCCCCTCATTATTTTATAGACCTCTATAAGATCACCCCTCAATTCTAAAATAAAGGCCTGTTAACTGTTCATGATAGAGAGTGTCAGATCTTGCTTTAATTTACCTAAACTAGTAACTTCCTACCATCTCACACACACTTACATAAGATTACGAAGCAAGGTGTATCCATTTGGGGGGGTTCCAAAATCGCGCAGAGAGAGACATCACCTCCGTGTCATAACACCAATGCCCAAAACTTGTCAAATCACACTATAGTGAGATCTAGCATCATCAGGATGAAGAAAATAAAACTGAGAAATAAGCCACACTGTGACCCAAAATAACTTCTACTTTTCATAGAATCCCAATGGTGCAGAAGAGACCATGCGACAACCTCCCTTTTAAATTCAAAATCTGTTATAACCAACTCAGGGGTGGGACAAAAGAGAAGTTAGCTCACCCTTGCGGACGTGGTTGCAACACTATGGGTGGGATTTCATGGCCTCGCTTGACCCGAGACGGAAAATCCCGCCCGAAGTCAATGGGCAATTCTATTGCCCGCCCTCGCCCGCTCCAATTCCGTGGCGGTAGAATTCCAGCATACATTATAAGTTCGTAAGATATAGGAGCAGAATTAGGCCATTCGGCCCATCAATTCTACTCCGCCATTCAATCATGGCTCTTCATCCCCATTTTCCGCCCTTCTCCCCAACAGCCCTTCTCCCCATCACAAACTTAAAGTATTACACATAAAACATTGAAGCAGATTTGCAGAAGGACCAATTTATTCATATATTCCTCGATTAGAATGAAAGATTTAGTGCCAATATGCCCTGTTTTCTTTGCTGCTGTAAAATTCTAAGTAACGGCTGCAAGTAAGAAGTTCCAGCTGGTCAATAAATTACATTTTCCTTGATTTATTCTAACTAATTTACTGGCACAAACCTCATGTGGTGGTGTCTGACATACATTATACAATCATAATATTCATGTCCTGTTAATACAACACAAGGGAAATAATTGACAGTTGCTTCAGGACTTAAAAATAATTCTATCAAAATGATATTAACAGCATCTCTCTGTGTTAGACAACTGATCCAAAATATAATCTCGATTAAGCCTTCATTTCCTTTGGCTGAAAAGACTGAAATGATCTCCTTCACCTGCCCCCACCACCATAAACTCAATATACCCTTCACACCAAGCCACGTTCCTCCATAGTCAATGTCTCAGGTCGAACCAGGCCATTTATAACATGGCCCCCCCCTATCTGACCATGTACTGAGCCTCAGATTCCATATCGTCTCTGTCACAAAGTCTGCTGACTTCCAATTCCAGAGTATCAGCTATCTCCACTTCCATATCAGCTGCTACCAAAACCCTTACCCATGCCTTGCCAGCCTGGCACCCTCCTGGTGCCAGACTTCATTCAACTCATTCAAAATCCACCTGGATGTCCTGCAGACCCATAATTACTGTCCAAACTGACCTACTGCAGTGGTTAGCACTGCTGCCTCACAGCGCCAGGGACCCGGGTTCGATTTGGGTGACTGTGCGGAGTCTGTACGTTCTCCCTGTGTCTGCGTGGGTTTCCTCCGGGTGCTCCAGTTTCCTCCCACAGTTCAAAAGATGTGCAGATTAGGTAAATTGGCCATGCTAAATTCTCCCACAGTGTACCCGAACAGGTGCCGGAATGTGGCGACTGGGGGATTTTTCCAGTAACTTCATTGTGGTGTGAATGTAAACCTACCTGTGACTAATAAATTAACTTTGGACTTTGACTTGTACACATTTATGGTTCAGTATTGACTCCTAATTATTTCATTTGATTTGATTTATTATTGTCACATGTATTAGCATTAGAAAAGTATTATTTCTTGTGCGCTATACGGACAAAACATACCGTTCATAGAGAAGGAGAGGAGAGAATGAAGAATGTAGTGTTACAGTCATAGCTAGGGTGTAGAGAAAGATCAACTTAATGCAAGGTAGGTCCATTCAAAAGTCTGACAGCAGCAGGGAAGAAGCTGTTCTTGAGTCGGTTGGTACGTGACCCCAGACTTTTGTAACTTTTTCCCGATGGAAGAAGGTGGAAGAGAAAATGTCCGGGGTGCGAGGGGTCCTTAATTATGCTGGCTACTTTTCCAAGGCAGTGGGAGGTGTAGACGGAGTCAATGGATGGGAGGCTGGTTTGTGTGATGGACTGGGCTACGTACACGACCCTTTGTAGTTTCTTGCGGTCTTGGGCAGAGCAGGAGCCATACCAAGCTGTGATACAGCTAGAAAGAATGCTTTTTGTGGGGCATCTGTAAAAGTTGGTGAGAATCGTAGCGGACATGCTGAGTTTCCTTCGCCTCCTGAGAAAGTGGAGGTGTTGGTGGGCTTTCTTAACTATATAATAATGATAATTCTTATGATCTTTGCAAGCATGTGAACAATATGCAGTAACTTTGTCATGCGTTGCCATATTTAACAATATTATCTATCAGTGCTCTCAATAAGATATAGTTAAGCTACCGAGTGGAGCAGCCATATGTTTGAAAATGTAATGTAGAATGCCAGAAAGACTTAGAATCATAGAATCCCAATGATGCAGAATCAGGCCATTCGGCCCATCGAATATGCACCAACCACAATCCCACCTAGGCCCTATCCCCATAACCCCATGCATTTATCCTAGCTAATCACCCTGACACTAAGGGGCAATTTAACATGGCCAATCCATCTAACCTGCACATCTTTGGATTGTGAGAGGAAATCGGAGCACCCGGAGCAAACCCTCATAGACATGGGGAGAACGTGCAAACTCCGCACAGACAGTGACCCAAGCCGGGAATCGAACCCGGGTCCCTGGCGCTGTGAGGCAGCAGTGCTAACCATTGTGTCACCGTGCTGCCCTCTTGCAGAAACTTGCAGAATTTTGAAACTAATTGCTGGAAGTTACTGCTAATCTCTGTTCGCTGCTTTCCCCCAGTTTGGAAATGGTGTTGAAGTAGCTGGATCTTTTATTTACTGCCTCATGGTCGCCGTGTAATGGTGCCAACCTCGAACTCGGGCTGTGGGCTATATTGAAAGATGTGCTCGCTAACTATTGAATTTTGCCAGTAGTGCGTGCTTCTCTGCCTTTGATTGGAAGAGCTTGTGCCTTTTTCAAGTTTTGCCCGCCCCTCCACAATTGCCGCTGGGTTCTTTGACTCTGCTGCTGGATCGGGATTTTGCAAGGACCACCGCGTGCCCTTGCAGTAAGCTAAATTGTTGATTTCTCTCCCTGCCACTCAGCCTCCATGTCCCAGGGTCGGGAACATCTGGGAGCTTTTGCGAGGAGGGTGGAATCGAGATCTCGGGGAATAGGCCGGGTGAGGAGGGAGGTGTGGAGGTTACTGGGCCTTAGTTGGGGCAAGGGCAGGCTTCAGATTTGAGGTCCTGCCCATCCCAGCGCCAAATCGCAACCAGGCCAGGACGGGCTGGATCCCAGAGGGAATCCCCTCCATGCAGTTTCACCCTCTATCCAACCTCCACTCATCCCCACCTCCAAACCTGCCAGAGGGAGAAGCGGGGAAGGGGTAGAGAGAGGGAGATGGGAGAGCAAAGTTCTGGCCAATGTTTTGAGTCAATCTGTTGAGTATTTCCATCATTTTCCCCTTTGTGTCTCAAAATTCCGACATCCACAGTATTCTGCTCTTAAATTTTCGAATCTATTAAGTTTGATGATATGCAGTGACCTCCATCTCTTAACCAAGAGCTTAAAAAAATTCCAAAAGAATGCCAAGACTCCACAATTTGCCATTGCACCAGGAATTTATCCTGCAAGTTAAGTCTTTTTCTGGAAGGGAGTACTTTGGTCAAGTACATTGCTTTCCCTGTTTTATGACCACCCTCCCTGTCTTTTATCAGCATTGTTAATATTAGCTGTAGCTGTATTTGGTACAACCACAAATCAGTTAGCATCTGTGCGATTTGAAAAATTATAAATCTCAGTGATACTTTTCCAAATACACAAAAATAAATCTGGCTTCTTCCCAGGATTAATATTTAGCACCATAACGGCCTGATCCCCTCCGGATCAAGTCCAGTGTAAAATCGGAAACACAGAATACAGAGTAAACAGAGAGTCTGTGATCTCACTGCCGTTCTCATGACTTTAGACCACATTAGTTTGATATCTTTATAAATTATCTATGCCCTGGCATTTCACTCGATGTTGGTACTTCATGCACTTGTGCGGACTTGCGTGAATGAGAAAGTTCTATATACAGAATGTTTCTTTTGAAAAAAAACCCCACAATTTTCCTGCATTTGGAATTTTGTTTAGAAGTGTTTTTCATTTTTTTCTAGTCTACTTTTCGTTTTGAGAAAAATGAAATTATTAACCAGTTAATAATGAGCCTATAGAGTCTGATAAAAAGGAGGAAGGATGAATGAAAAATGATCATAATTGTTACTAATTAGTGCTATTTGACTTCAGACAATTCAAATACCAGACGGATGTGGAGGCTTTGGAGAGGTTACAGAAAAGATTTACCAGGATGTTGCCTGGCATGGAGGGCATTAGCTATGAGGAGAGGTTGGAGAAACTTGTTTTGTTCTCAGTGGGAGGACGGAGGTTGAGGGGGTGACCTGAAAGAAGTCTACAAGATTGAGGGGCATGGACAGATTGGATAGTCAGAAACTTTTTCCCAGGGTGGAAGAGTCAATTACTAAGGGGCACAGGTTTAAAGGAGATGCAAGTTTTTTTACACAGAGGGTGGTGGGTGCCTGGGGAGGTAGCGGAAGCAGATACAATAGTGACTTTTAAGGGCGTCTTGACAAATACATGAATAGGATGGGAATGGAGCGATATGGTGCCCGGAAGGGTAGGGGGTTTTAGTTCAGTCGGGCAGCATGGTCGGTGCAGGCTTGGAGGGCCGAAGGGCCTGTTCCTGTGCTGTAATTTTCTTTGTTCGTTGTAAATATGAACAACAACATCTCGAATGTGCTAGAAACTAGGCGTGGTCATGAATCATCATTGCTGTTCAATTGCTGCAGACACAATGGACGGGACTTTACGGTCTCGGTCGTCCTGAAACCATAAAGTCCCGCCTGAGGTCAACAGACCTTTCTATTGTCCGCCCCTCGCCCGCTCCGATTCCCGTGGCGGCTGGGACGGTAACATTCCAGTGAATTACTTTGCTTTTGTTGAATAGCAGTACTGATTCTTACCTAATGATTCTGATATGTAATTATCCTAGATATTGAAATATTCCAAGATTGTATTGAACTGGAATGAGTTGAGACTTGTTAAAAAGTTGATTTGATTTATTATTGTCACATGTATTGAGACACAGTGAAAACTATTGCTTCTTGCACGCTACACAGACAAAGCATATCGTTTATCGAGTACATCGGGGAGAAGGAAAGGAGAGGGTACAGAATGTCATGTTACAATCGTAGCTAGGGTGTAGAGAAAGATCAACTTAATATAAGGTAGGTCCATTCAAAAGTCGGATGGCAGCAGGGAAGATGATATCCTTGAGTCGGTTGGTTTGTGATCTCAAACTTATGTATCTTTTTCCCGAAGGAAGGTGGTGGAAGAGACTAATTCTGCACAAGTACCACGAAAGAGACCTGATGGACACTGAATGATTTTATTTCTTTCTCTCTCTTCCCTTTGTCAAAGGGCATACTGGAACAGTAGCTAAGGACTGAGATTGGGTGCAAGTCTAAGTGCAAATCACTTGTGTTCCACGTAAGAGTGTTGGCTGAAGCATCTCTTAACAGTTGTGAGTGGGAGAAGCAGAGCAGTTCCATTTTCGAAGATCATAATTGCCACCGTACTTAAAGCAGATTCATGTAGAACACTGAGCGTCAAACCAAAGTGTTGGGAGTGTTCCCTTTTTAGCTTTTTTTCCCCCCTTTTGAGTTGGTTCATAGAACCATAGAATCCCTACAGTGCAGAAAGAGGCCATTCAGCCCATCGAGCCTGCACCAACAACAATCCCACCCAGGACCTATCCCTGTTACTCCACACATTTACCCTACTAATCCCCCTGACACTGAGGGGCAATTTAGCATGGCCAATCCACCTAACCCGCACATCTTTGGATTGTGGGAAGAGACCGGAGCACCCAGAGGAAACCCATGCAGAGACGAGGAGAACGTGCAAACTCCAACACCGACAGTGACTCAAGCCGGGAATCGAACCTGGGTCCTTGGCGCTGTGAGGCAGCAGTGCTAACCACTGTGCCACCGTTACTCTAATTCTCAAGAGCCTGCCGCAGACTGCTGTAACAAATGTACACCAGCATGTTTTCATTTATCGTGCCTTTACATTACTATTGTCAAGTGAACATCTATCTACATGTGATAGAGAAGACTCTGGCTGTTGCACGAATGAGCGAGAACACTTTGATGAGCGACCAAATTTGATTTCTTTCAGGGAGCACATTCCACAACTCTGCTGAGGATAGTTTTCTTTGTGGCCAAAGAAATCCTATTCTGTTTTTATTAAAAATATCATGAGATTTTTACTGGTGCTTTGAGATTGTGATCCAGAATCTCATCAGTATTGCACCAAACAGTACTAATCATGACCTTTCATATCAGATTTAAATTGTACAGTCATAGAATCCCTTCAGCGCAGAAGGAGGCCATTCGGCCCATCGAGTCTGCACCGACCACAATCCCACCCAGGCCCTATCCCCGTAACCTCACATATTTACCCTACTAATCCCCCTGATTCTAAGGGACAATTTAGGATGGCAAGTGGCACAGTGGTCATGCTCCAGGGACCCAGGTTCAATTCCAGCCTTGGGTGACTGCCTGTGTGGAGTTTGCACGTTCTCCCCATGTTGCGTGGGTTTCCTCCGGGTGCTCCAGTTTCCTCCCACAGTCCAAAGATGTGCAGTGGATCAGCCATGCTCAATTGCCCCTTATTATCAAGGGGACTAGCAGGGTAAGTAGGTGGGGATAAGGCCTGGGTGGGATCATTGTCAGTGCAGGCTTGATGGGCCAAATGGTCTCCTTCTGCACAGTAGGGATTCTATGATTCAATCAACTTAACCTGCACACTCTTTGGAGTGTGGGAGGAAACCGGAGCACCTGAAGGAAACCCACGCAGACACGGGGAGAATGTGGATACCCCACACAGACAGTGATCCGAGGCTGGAATTGAATCCGGGTCCCTGGGGTTGCGAGGCAGCAGTGCTAACCACTGTGCCACCGTGCTGCCCATTTTGCCATCATTTATATTTCACTGCAAAGCTCCACAATATGTATGCAAAATGTGGGATAATCTGCATCTTTTACCAATCAGATATAAACTAATATTTTACAATGAGATAAACCAACATTATGATTCAACTTTACAAATATCTAGACAGTTCATTTTATCCACTTGGTTCACATTGTAATGTTGTACTGCAGACTATCTAGGTCAACTCATACCGGTAATTCCATCTCAAGTTTGATCCTAATTGGTTTCTGGACAGAGTTCTTTCCGATCTGCTTCCTGTACAACTTTGCGAACTCGTGTCTCTGACAGAAGCTTCTGTTTTGATGGATTGCCCATTCTCTGAACCCATCTTAGCCATGGAACTAGCCACAGCACTATGATTCCAGCAGCTGCCTGCTAGATCAATCTATTTTCAGTAAATATTGGGTGAGTGCCATTTTCTAACCCAGAAAGCTAAACAGACCTCATCTAGCCCACCCATCACTGACGAGCAGTAGCAATTGTCAACTGCAATGGTTGTGAGTGCCTTCTATTTCCTGGTATAGGTATGTAGGGGATTTTCACAGTAACTTCATTGCAGTGACACTAAGAAATAAACTTTAAACTTAGGTTAAGCAATTCTTCTATTTTTCGAAGACTTAACTAATTGGTCCAAAGATGTGCGTGTTAGGTGGATTGGCCACACTGAATTGACCCGAGTGTCGGGGGGACTATCCAGGGTAAATGCATGGGTTGTGGGAATAAGGCGTGGATGGGATTGTGGTCGGTGCAGACTCAATGGCCCGAATGGCCTCCTTCTGCACTGTAGTATTCTATAATTCTATGATTTCTCCTTCACTCAGGCAAGGAACGGCACGGTGGCACAGTGGTTAGCACTGCTGCGTCACAGCGCCAGGGACCTGGGTTCAATTCCCGGCTTGGGTCACTGTCTGTGCAGAGTTTGCACGTTCTCCCCGTGTCTGCGTGGGTTTCCTCCGGGTGCTCCGGTTTCCTTCCACAGTCCAAAGACATGCTGGTTAGGTGCATTGGCCATGCTTAATTCTCCCTCAGTGTACCCGAACAGGCGCTGGAGTGTATCGACTGGAGGATTTTCACAGTAACTTCATTGCAGTGTTAATGTAAACCAACTTGTGACAATAATAAATAAACTTTATTTTAAAAAGTAGATATCAGTTGCTTTAAATGTTTGAAATGTAAAAAGGATATTATAAATTTGGGAGTTAAAATTCTTGCACGTAACAGGCAGGATATTTTTTAATTCATTCATGGGACATGGGCGTCGCTGGCTGGTCAGCATTTATTGCCCATCCCTACTTGTCCGAGAGCAGTTGAGAGTCAACCACATTGCTGTGGTTCTGGAGTCACATGTAGGCCAGACCAGGTAAGGACGGCAGATTTCCTTCCCTAAAGGGCATCAGTGAACCAGATGGGGTTTTCTGACAATCGACAATGGTTTCATGGTCATCAGTAGATTCTTAATTCCAAATTTTTTTTTATTGAATTCCAATTCCACCATCTGCTGTGGTGGGATTCAGACCCGGGTCCCCAGAACATTAGCTGTGATTCTGGATTAATAGTGTCGTGATAATACCACTGGGCCATCACCTCCCCTTAACTGGCAGGGATGAGAATGTGCAAGAGTGAATAATGGATAAAGGAGCAACATGAAACAGCAACTATTCGAAACGGAAACTGGAAAATGCTGGAAAACGCAGGAGGTCTGGCAGCATCCGTGAAGTGAGAAGTAGGTGACGGGATTCTCTGGCCTCCCCGCAGTGTTTTTCTCGGTGAGGGGAGGTGGCGTACCACTCACTGGTCACGGGATCCTCTCGTCCCGCCGCTGTCAGTGAGAATTCCCATTGAAGCCACCCCACTCTGCAGGGAAACGCGCCCGGGGGAGGTGGGGGCAGTGCCATCTGCGGGATCAGAGAATCCCATAGGCACAAACAACCGGAGAACTCTGGCCAGAGTTAACGTTTCGAGTCTGTCTGATTCTTCCTCGGAGCTAAAGAGTGTTCGGAACTTTCCACATATCTGGGTCAAATTTGTGTCTGCGACAGAATGTTTGTAGCGGGAAGTTCAGTGTCTAAAACTGTGATCCATTCTAATCTCGTGATCGAGTAATCCAACAGACACGATTAAACAACACTACTGCTGCCTTGACATTGGAATGGGCTGATGGGATGTTACAGTAAACAAGATGGCGGCTATGCTATCATTAGCACAACCTGGTTCCCACTGATTACTTCAAATATTTCCTGAGGGAAATGATTTTTTCTTTATCTGAATATTATTTGTCTAAAATTAAAGGGGGTGCGGGTCGCACTGTTGGCTAGATGGCTAGCACGCGCTTCAGCCAACAAGGGTTCAATTTCTTTCATTTGATTTATTATTGTCACATATATTAATAGAATCATAGAATCATAGAAACCCTACAGTGCAGAAGGAGGCCATTCGGCCCATCGAGTCTGCACCGACCACAATCCCACCCAGGCCCTACCCCCACACATTTTACCCACTAATCCCTCTAACCTACACATCTCAGGGGCAATTTTTAACCTGGCCAATCAACCTAACCCGCACATCTTTGGACTGTGGGAGGAAACCGGAGCACCCGGAGGAAACCCACGCAGACACGAGGAGAATGTGCAAACTCCACACAGACAGTGACCCGAGCCGGGAATCGAACCCGGGACCCTGGAGCTGTGAAGCAGCAGTGCTAACCACTGTGCTACCGTGCCGCCCCGTGAATATCCAGTGAAAAGTAGTTTTTCTTGCAGGCTGTACAGACAAAGCATGCCGTTCATAAAGAAGGGAAGGAAAGAGTGCAGAACATAGTGTTACAGTCATAGCTAGGGTGTAGAGAAAGATCAGCTGAGTGTGAGGTAGGTCCATTCAAAAGTCTGGTGGCAGCAGGGAAGAAGCTGTTCTTGAGTCGGTTGGTACATTACCTCAGACTTTTGTATCTTTTTACCTACGGAAGAAGGTGGAAGAGAGAATGTCTGGGCTGGCGTGGGGTGCTTTATTATGCTGGCTGCTTTTCCAGGGCAGCGGGGAGTGTAGAGTTCAATGGATGGGAGGCTGGTTTGCATGATTGACTGGGCTTCATTCACGACCCTTTGTAGTTCCTTGCTGTCTAGGGCAGAGCAGAAGCCATTCCAAGCTGTGAGGCAACCAGAATGGATGCTTTCTATGACTTCCCATGTTGGGTAGGCTTGGCACCTGCCTCCTCACCTGCCCAAACGCTTGATGCGGACTGGATGGCCCTTGAGTTTGACAACCAATTATCTCTCTCTATTAGAGAGACACTTTGGCTCCCTCCTGGCTGCAGCTAATTACCGCCCTGCCTAAAATGAGGTTTCCCTTCATTCTTTCGTAGGATGTGGGTGTCACGGATCGGGCCAGCATTTGTTGCCCATCCCCGATTGCCTTTGGAAGGCAGTTGAGAGTCAACCACATTGCTGTGGCTCTGGAGTCACATGTATGCCAGACCGGCTAAATTGCCCCTTAACATCGGGGGGGGATCAGCAGGGTAAATCTGTGAGGTGATGGGGATAGGGCCTGGGTGGGATTGTTGTCGGTGCAGGCTCGATGGGCCAAATGGCCTCCCCCTGCACTGTAGAGATTCTATGATTCTTTCTTAACAATTGCCTCTGGCCCCAAATGGCCTGTTTATCTTTGCATTTTCCTTGAAAAAGCTTATACTCATTAATTTTTTATCATTAGACAAGTCACAAATTTCACATCTCCTGTCAAAAACCAGATTCAAATCACAAGCAAAGGGACTTTAAGGTTCTTAGGGTATCTCTCATGCCCCAAGAATGAAAAAAATAATAAGTCATCAACTGGGGTAAGAAGTGTAAATAGAGTTGGTTTGAATATTTTCGATTGGTTAAATAGGATCATTCACGATCCTCTGGAACAAACCCCCACACTCTCCTTCCAGCGAAACTCAGGCCTCGAGTTGGACCAGAGATGGTTTTCTAACCTGCCTTTCTTGGCAAAACAACAGATTCTTAACCAAAAGGAAAGCAGAGCTGCCAACAATCTGTGCGCTGCCGCTGAGGCCGGAATCATGAAAGCTGTGAAAATGCTTGCATGCCATCTGCCAAGGTGCTGGTGGGGTTAGGCCCCATCTGGGGATGTTCAGCTGGGTTTTGAGGGAAAAGGCAAACTCATTCAGCATTCTCTTTTCCACCAGAGGTGAACAGAATTCAGTTGTGATGACTGAAAACTTGCTGAAATCATGAGAAGTGCCCGACTCTCTCCTTCATATTTTCACGTTATCTTTTTACTGCCATGACTATAGATTCCAGTGCAGAAGGAGGCCATTCAGCCCATCGTGCCTGCACCAACCACAATCCCACCCTATCCCCGTAGCCCCACATATTTACCCTGCTGATCCCCCAGACACGAGGGACGATTTAGGATGGCCAATCAACCTACCCCGCACATCTTTGGACTGAGAGGGGAAACTGGAGCACCCAGAGGAAACCCACGCAGACACGGGGAGAATGTGCAAACTCCACAAAGATAGTGACCCGAGGCCGGAATCGAACCCGAGTCCCTGGCGCTGTGAGGCAGCAGTGCTAACCACTGTGCCACCGTGCCGCACTGGGCATTTAAAAATATCTCTATTACTTTAGCCCCATTAAAAATATCAGGCTCTTTTATCCTCGTCAAGATAACTGGCTGTGTGTTTCACTCTCATAGAATCCCTACAGTGCAGGAGGAGGCCATTTAAGTTTAAGTTTTTATTTATTAGTCACAAACAAGTAGGCTTACATTAACACTGCAATGAAGTTTCTGTGAAAATCCCCTAGTCGCCACACTCTGCCACCTGTTCAGGTACGCTGAGGGAGAATTTAGCATGGCCAATACACCTAACCAGCACGTCTTTCGGACTGTGGGAGGAAGCCGGAGCACCCGGAGGAAACCCACGCAGACACGGGGAGAATGTGCAAACTCCACACAGAACAGTGACCCAAGCTGGGAATTGAACCCGGGTACCTGGCGCTGCGAGGCAGCAGTGCTAACCATTGTGCCACCGTTCTACAATGATACCAAAGTTTATCTCATTTAACTATTCGAAACACAGTCTTAACTGACAATTAACTATACATTTCCAAAAAAACCAACTGCTTTTGTTCAGGGAATAGCACCTGATTGAATTAGCAGATCAGAAAGTTCAAACTCCATGGAATATTTTGTTATCCCACAACGTGGCTTTCTGTGAGAAATAGAATATCCCAATGGATTTTATTTCCATTATAGCACTGAGACCCATTGGTAATCAGCAGATCTTTAAGATTTGATATGCATTATATTTATTTACACAAATACTGCAAAAATAGAAATGTTTTTGTCTCAATGGATTATGAAGTGATGGTTTGTTCTGAAAGATTACCAAATAGGGCAGAAGCTTGAAGTTCCTGCAGGATCTCACCATAACAAATATGTGTCCTTTCCTTGAGAAAACTGCACGATAGTGGGGAAAGGAATCCAACCTCAACAAGGCAACATCGCACAAACAGTCCCCCAAGGGCTTGTGCGAGCAAGGTCTGTACTATTAGACGTGAACACTGAGAAATTGAATAAAACCCTGGAGTGGCACGGTGGCACAGTGGTCAGCACTGCTGCCTCACAGCACCAGGCACCCGGGTTCGATTCCCGGCTTGGGTCACTGTGTGGAGTTTGCACATTCTCCCCGTGTCTGCATGGGTTTCCTCCGGGTGCTCCGGTTTCCTCCAAAGATGTGTAGGTTAGATGGATTGACCAGGCCCCTTCGTGTGCCAAAATGTGTAAATTAGGGGGATTAGTGGGGTATGCACATGGGGTTACAGTGATAAGGCCTGGGTAAGATGCTCTGTCAGAGAGTCAGGGCAGACTCGTTGGGCCGAATGGCCCGCTCTGCAGTGTAGGCGTTCTATGATTCTACAGGGTTTGATTGGAAATCCAGTGATCTATTTGTTTACGCACTGATTCTCCCTCCCGTTCCAGCCACTGGCTTACACAGCTGGCCAATTCTTAGCAGACCAATAGTACAATAGCCAAATACCTTCCTCTATCACCTCATTACTAACATGCCCCTGTATGGCTGATCAAACATAAAACCGAACGCCTTGGTGAGCAATCTATAGAGAAAAGAGACAATTTATGACGTCTGGCTGCTCAGAAGATGCTTATCATAATCCTCAGGCATTTCTTTCTGCTATGTTGTTATGTTAAGATCCACGCAGCTCAGTTCAACAATTTTTATAAGACTAGTTAAGCAAAAGACTATGTCAGTGAGGCCAAGGTGAGGATTTTCAGAGAGTAGAATCCATAGAATCCCAACAATGCAGAAGGAGGCCAATCGGCCCATCGAACCTGCACTGACAACAATCCCACCCAGGTCCTATCCACATAACCCCATGTATTTACCCTAGCTAGTCCCCCTGACACTAAGGGGCAATTTAGCCTGGCCAATCCACCTAACCCGCACATCTTTGGAGTGTGGGAGGAAACCGGAGCACCCGGAGGAAACCCACGCAGACACGGGGAGAATGTGCAAACTCCGCACAGCAGTGACCCAAGCCGGGAATCGAACCCGGGTCCCTGGCGCTGTGAGGCAGCAGTGCTAACCACTGCGCCGCCCCAATTGGATTGAATTGGAAATTGATTTTTTAGAGCAAGCAAGGAATGGATTCAGGTTTGCCCGGTCCACTCTCAGCATTGGCTTTCTAACTTTAAGGACGGAATTTTAAAAAAGGACACATTAAATCCTGTTAATACTCCTATCAATGTAGTCAGCAGCGAAAAGGCATGTCAGAGGGCGGCACGGTAGCACAGTGGTTAGCGCTGCTGCTTCACAGCTCCAGGGACCCGGGTTCGATTCCCGGCTTGGGTCACTGTCTGTGTGGAGTTTGCACATTCTCCTCATGTCTGCGTGGGTTTCCTCCGGGTGCTCCGGTTTCCTCCCACAGTCCAAAGATGTGCGGGTTAGGTTGATTGGCCATGATAAATTGGCCCTTAGTGTCCTGAGATGCATAGGTTAGAGGGATTAGTGGGTAAATATGTAGGGATATGGGGGTAGGGCCTGGGTGGGATTGTGGTCGGTGCAGACTCGATGGGCCGAATGGCCTCTTTCTGTACTGTAGGGATTCTATGATTCACAGAACCGCTCCCAATAATACGACTCAGTCCTGGATCCTGTGGCAGAACACTGTTGAATGTGAAATCTCATTTGTTATTGAAAAAGTGATACATTGCAAGGTGTATTGCCCACATACACCAAAGATTTCAACCTTTTTCCTCTGTTGGTGCCAAGTGTTGAGCTGCCAGTCATTCCGAAAAGTGGCCAAACCGTAAGTATCCCGACAAAAGGCCACTGTTTGCTTTTTCTAACATTTGATTCCAGTCTGCCCATTGAAAGAAGCTGGTCTTTGTGGAAGGGAATACTCTAAAGGTAGCAAGGTTACTGGTGGAATCCGTTCCTGTAGAATGACTTCAGGCATGTGTCTCAATCCATCAACTTTAAAAAAAAATCATTTGTGGGACATGGGTGTCGCTGGCTGGCCAGCATTTATTGCCCATCCCTAGTTGCCCCAGAGGGCAGTTGAGAGTCAACCACATTGCTGTGGCTCTGGAGTCACATGTAGGCCAGACCGGGTAAGGATGGCCGACTTCCTTCCCTCAAGGACATTAGTGAAGCAGATGGGTTTTTACAACAATCGACGATGGTTTCACGGTCATCAGTAGATTCTTAATTCCAGATTTTTTTGACTTGAATTAAAATTCCACCATCTGCCGTGGTGGGATTCGAACCCGAGTCCCCAGAACATTAGCTGAGTTTCTGGATTAATAGTTTAGCGATAATACCACTAGGCCATCACCTCCCCGTCCACTGCTGTCCATTTGATGTCCTGCATCTCTGCTATTCAGAGACGCAGGACATCAAATGCACAGCAAACTCTGATCAAGAGTCCCAGCAAGCTTTGCAAAGTGACAATCGTTAAAAAGAAAGTGCCACAATACTGCAGTGAGAGGTTTGGACATCATCGTGTAGCCCAGTAAAGAATACTGAGGAAGTTGTCCCCTCGCAGGCTAACACATCCTGGGATAAACATTCTGCACCAATTGAATCCTGATGCCCTGAGAGAATTTCACTGAGTTTTTCCATCTTTGCCAATCGACTCCATCTTATTAAAATGGATACAGTCTGTTTTATTATCTCATGGCTCCTTCGTGAAACTATGTAGCCGTACAGAGCATTGGTAAGACAACATGGAATCCATAGAACCTCTACAGTGCAGGAAGAGGCCATTTGGCCTATCGAGTCTGCACCGACTCTCCAAAAGAGAGACCTGGCCCTCCCCTCCGTCCTATCCCCATTACCTCACGCACTTACCCTGGGTAATCCACCGAGCCTACACATTTTTGTGGCTGAGCCGACTTCTCCCAGAATGTTCCTCTGCTGCCTCTGTGGGATGCTCTTCCTGCTGTTTATCACTCGGGGGAGGGGGGGGGGTCTTCTGCTACCCACTTTTCAGTCGAGGTGACTGAGCCAACTTCTCCCAGAATGCATCTCTGCCACCCATTCTCCATTTTACCTCGGCTAAGTCCTCCCACATCTCTCTCTCCCAGTTTGCCACATCACTCTCAGCACTGATTAAAATTTCTCTCCAATGCTCACAACGCAATTCTACTTCTCATAATATGCCTTTAAGGATAAGCAGCATGACATCACTGGAAGGGAAGTGTGTCACGTGATCCAGTCTCAGTTTCACTTTGGCCGGGGAGCTGAACACAGCACAGACAGCCGCTGCTGCCGATGTCTTCAAGCTTCCTATCCGTG
Organism: Mustelus asterias; assembly: GCF_964213995.1. NCBI lineage: Eukaryota > Metazoa > Chordata > Chondrichthyes > Carcharhiniformes > Triakidae > Mustelus > Mustelus asterias. The sequence continues at coordinate 10,315,640 of NC_135818.1, read as the reverse complement.
TATATATGTTCACATGTGCCTGGTCTCAATAAATAAACCCACAACATGTTTACAGAATCCTGTATGAGTGATTGGTGCATTTATATCATTATACAAACACAACACTAGTATCAGTCAGATTTCTGATGGAGTAATCAAGTTAGACTAGTTACTATAAAAGGTCACATTTCTTATTTTTTTACAAAAATGTTTGCTTGTTTTGTCCCCCCCATAAAGTGGTGAGCATCACAACAGCACAAACATCGGGCGGGATTCTTCAATCTTGTCCAGACGCTGCCAGCGAGAAGGGAGAATTTGGCATTCCGGCTAAAACTCCATGCATTTTCAGCGGCACTGGAGAATCCCAGCTGCCAACAGGGACAGACATTTTTCAGGCGATTGTGCCTCGAAGAATTGTGAAAAATACACCGACATATTCACCCTCGCACAGGGGAGATATAGAACAACAACTTGCATTGATATAGCCTCTTCGATGTGGTAAAATGTCCTCAGGCAACCCACAGGAGTGCAATCTGACAAGGATTAGCATTGAGCTCAAGGAGACGACATTCGGGCAGTTGGGCCAAAGAGGTTAAAAGTTAAGTTACAAGAAGTCGTCTCACAACACCAGGTTAAAGTCCAACAGGTTAATTGGAATCAAAATCCCCTAGTCGCCACACTCCAGCGCCTGTTCGGGTACACTGAGGAGGAATGACCAGTGCAACTAACCCACACGTCTTTCAGACTTGTGGGTTAGTTGGGCTTGGACTTTGTTGACCCTCGAATAATTGAGGATGCTTCCTGGAGAAGAGGTTTAAGAGGGAGGGAATTCCAAAGTTTGGGACCTAGGCAGCTTAAGACGGATGTACACCACAAAGATCTCTTTCTTCATGTACGCTGAGTTGATAAGCAGCAAGCTCAGGACATGGTGCAGCATATATACATCCTTGACAAAAGGCCTCATTTATGCCAATTCTACGACAAACAGAAATTTCTAGAACACATCTGAAATACTTTGTGGAACGCAATGACTCACTTCGGTTTTCACAAACTTGCAAAACAAACAAATCAGGGGGTTTTGGCAGGTATGTGCTTGTTATTATAATGTGGAGATGCCGGCGTTGGACTGGGGTAAACACAGTAAGACGTCTAACAACACCAGGTTAAAGTCCAACAGGTTTATTTGGTAGCAAACGCCACTAGCTTTCGGAACGTGCTGCTCCTTCATCAGGTGGAGTGGGAGATCTGCTCACAAACAGGTCAAGAGTTTTACCAACACCACGTTAAAGTCCAACAGGTTGACTGACGAAGGAGCAGCGCTCCGAAAGCTAATGGTATTTGCTACTGAATAAACCTGTTGGACTTTAACCTGGTGTTGTTAAAACTCTTACTGTGTTTACCCCAGTCCAACGCCCGCATCTCCACATCAAACAGGGCATACAGAGACACAACCTCAATTTACAGAATAATGATTAGAATGTGAGTCTTTACAGCTAATCAAGTCTTAAAGGTACAGACAATGTGAGTGGAGAGAGCATTAAGCACAGGTTAAAGAGATGTGTATTGTCTCCAGACAGGACAGCTAGTGAGATTTTGCAAGTCCAGGGGGCAAGCAGTGGGAGTTACAGATCGTGTGACATGAACCTAAGATCCCGGTTGAGGCTGTCCTCGTGTGTGCGGAACTTGGCTATCAGACTCTGCTCAGCGACTCTGCGTTGTCGTGTGTCGTGAAGGCACCTTGGAGAACGCTGACCCGAAGATCAGAGGCCAAATGCCCGTGACCGCTGAACTGCTCCCCAACAGGAAGAAAACAGTCTTGCCTGGTGATTGTCGAGCGGTGTTCATTCATCCGTTGTCGTAGAGAAAAGAATAGAATTGGACTCCTCCGGAAGGCCGCTGCCCTCGACCTGACATGTATGCCCAAGCCATCAGGAGGTGCGTCAACACCAAATTCATCAGCCGCACTCACAAGACAGCCCCGAACATCACCCAAGCACAACGCAACGCCATCCACGCTCTCAAGACCAACCGCAACATTGTCATCAAACCAGCAGACAAAGGAGGGGCCATCGTCATACTGAACAGAACGGATTACTGCAAAGAAGTGTACCGACAACTGAACAACGAGGAACACTACAGACAGTTACCCGCAGATCCGACCAAAGAACACACCCGTCAACTCAACACTCTGATCAAGACCTTTGATCCGGACCTTCAGAGCACCCTCCGTGCTCTCATCCCACGTACTCCCTGCGTTGGAGATCTCTACTGCCTCCCGAAGATACACAAGGCAAACACACCCGGCCGTCCCATCATATCGGGCAATGGGACCCTGTGCGAGAACCTCTGGCTACGTCGAGGGCATCCTGAAACCCATTGTACAAAGAACCCCCAGCTTTTGTCGCGACACTACGGACTTCCTACAGAAACTCAGCACACATGGAGCAGTTGAACCAGGAGCACTCCTCGTCACAATGGATGTCTCGGCACTCTACAACAGCATCCCCCACGATGATGGCATTGCTGCAACTACCTCAGTACTCTACGCCGACAACTGACAGTTTCCAGATTTTACAACTCATCCGCTTCATCCTGGACCACAATGTCTTCACCCTCAACAACCAGTTCTTCATCTAGACACACTGAACAGCCATGGGGACCAAATTTGCACCTCAATATGCCAACATCTTCATGCACAGGTTCGAACAAGACTTCTTCACCGCACTGGACCTTCAACCGATGCTATACACTAGATACATCGATGACATTTTCTTTCTTTGGACTCATGGTGAACAATCACTGAAACAACTATATGATGACATCAACAAGTTCCATCCCACCATCAGACTCACCATGGACTACTCTCCGGAATCAGTTGCATTCTTGGACACACGCATCTCCATTAAGGACGGTCACCTCAGCACCTCACTGTACCGCAAGCCTATGGATAACCTCATGATGCTCCACTTCTCCAGCTTCCACCCTAAACACGTTAAAGAAGCCATCCCCTACGGACATGCCCTCCGTATACACAGGATCTGCTCGGATGAGGAGGATCGCAACAGACACCTCCAGACGCTGAAAGATGCCCTCATAAGAACAAGGGATATGGCGCTCGACTCATCGATCGACAGTTCCGACGTGCCACAGCAAAAAACCGCACCGACCTCCTCAGAAGACAAACACGGGACATGGTGGACAGAGTACCCTTCGTCATCCAGTACTTCCCCAGAGCAGAGAAACTACGACATCTCCTCTGGAGCCTTCAACATGTCATTGATGAAGACGAACACCTCGCCAAGGCCATCCCCACACCCCCACTTCTTGCCTTCAAACAACCGCACAACCTCAAACAGACCATTGTCCGCAGCAAACTACCCAGCCTTCAGGAGCACAGTGACCACGACACCACACAACCCTGCCACAGCAACCTCTGCAAGACGTGCCGGATCATCGACACGGATGCCATCATCTCACATGAGAACACCATCCACCAGGTACACAGTACATACTCGGCCAACATTGTCTACCTGATACGCTGCAGGAAAGGATGTCCCGAGGCATGGTACATTGGGGAAACCATGCAGACGCTACGACAACAGAAAAATGAACACCGCTCGACAATCACCAGTCAAGACTGTTCTCTTCCTGTTGGGGAGCACTTCAGCAGTCACGGGCATTCGGCCTCTGATCTTCGGGTAAGCGTTCTCCAAGGCGGCCTTCACGACACACGACAGCGCAGGGTCGCTGAGCAGAAACTGATAGCCAAGTTCCGCACACATGAGTACGGCCTCAACCGGGATCTTGGGTTCATGTCACACTATCTGTAACTCCCACAACTTGCCTGGACTTACAAAATCTCACTAGCTGTCCTGTCTGGAGACAATACACATCTCTTTAACCTGTGCTTAATGCTCTCTCCACTCACATTGTCTGTAACTTTAAGACTTGATTAGCTGTAACGACTCACATTCCAATCCTTATTCTGTAAATTGAGTTTGTGTCTTTGTGCCCTATTTGTGAACAGAACTCCCACTCACCTGACGAAGGAGCAGCGCTCCGAAAGCTAGTGGCGTTTGCTACCAAATAAACCTGTTGGACTTTAACCTGGTGTTGTGAGACTTGTTATTAGAAACAGGACATTTACTTTTGTGCTCTATCCAGAGTGGAAGCAAATATTTGGTTCGGAGAATTTTTTCCATTGTTTAAACAGGGGAGCTGACTTCACCAAGGCCCACGAGCGAAGAGGGAAAGACCAACTGGTCCAGTGCACTCCCACCTCATTCAGCCATGAAGAAGCTGGAAAGCACCATTACCCCTCACCCATCCCGCAAGGAGATAGTCATCTGCAAGTGGAGGACATTCCCCTGTCTACAACAATGGCGACAAAGTGGAAATAATCAAGAGCTTCAAGTTTTTAGGTGTCCAGATCACCAACAACCTGTCCTGGTCCCCCCACACTGATACCTCTACTTTCTCAGGAGGTTAAGGAAATTTGGCATGTCCGCTATGATTCTCACCAATTTTTACAGATGCACCATAGAAAGCATCCTTTCCAGATGTATCACAGCTTGGTATGACTCCTGCTCTGTCCAAGTCCGCAAGAAACTACTAACGGTTGTGAATGTAACCCAGTTCATCACACAAACCAGTCTCCCATCCACTAACTCTGTCTACACTTCGCGCTGCCTCAGAAAAGCAGCCAGCATAATCTAGGACCCACACACCCTGGACATTCTCTCTTCCACCTTCTTCCATCGGGAAAAAGATACAGAAGCCTGAGATCATGTACCAACCGACTCAAGAACAGCTTCTTCTCTGCTGCCGTTAGACTTTTAAATGGACTTGGCTTGCATTAAGTTGATCTTTCTCTACACCCTCGCTATGACTGTAACACTACATTCTGCACTCTCTCCTTTCCTTCTCTCGTGTACTCTACGAAAGATATGTTTTGTCTGCATAGCACACAAGAAACAACACTTTTCACTGTATCCCAATACATGTGACAATAATAAATCAAATATTGTCACATAAACCCTCCAGAAAACTAGGCCAATTAGAATAATAGAATTCCTACAGTGCAGAAGCAGACCATTTGGTTCATTATCCGATGGAACATCCCACCCAGACCCAATTCCCTTAATCTCATGTATTTATCTAAATCCCTTTTATCGACACATGATGGGACAAGGAGGAGCAAGTTAGTACGGCCAATCCACCCAACCTACCAGAGCACCCGGAGGAAACCCACGCAGACATGGGGAGAATGTGTAGACTCTGCACAAACAGTGACCCAAGCCGGGAATCGAACCCGGGTCCCTGGCGCTGTGAGGCAGCAGTGCAAACCACCATGCCACCCAATCCAAGGATTCAAGATTTGTGGATTTTAAGAAGCACCATCTGAGGAACAGTGGATATATGAGAAGCAGTTAAATAATGGTGCCAGAGAGGGCACAATAGCAGTAACCCAGTCCAAAGACGTGTGGGTTAGGTGCATTGGCCATGCTAAATTGCCCCTTAGTGTCCCGGGATGCGTAGGTTAGAGGGATTAGCGGGGTAAATATGTGGGGTTACAGGGATTGGGCCTTGGTGGGAGTGTTGTTGATGTAGTCTCGATGGGCCAAATGGCCTCCCTCTGCACTGTAGGGATTCTATATACATTGGGGTTGCAATAAGTAATGGGGAGGTGAAATAAATATCCCAAATTGTATAGAAAATGCATTTGATGAGTAATAATTATTTTTTACAATTACGTGTATATTTTAACCGAATTGCAATACATTAAGAAGCGTATTGTAGGAAGGTGTGAATAACAACACCACACAAGGTGTTTTTTTTTTAGACCCTATTCTGAATTATCAGTCTGGTACGGACATCGACATGTAATTAAAAGCAGAGAACTGAAGTCGTGCGGGGAAAGGTTACTCCGCGTGCATTCATCAAGAATTTCTGTTGCACCATCTGTCAACAAGAATCTCATTGTGGCCGTTCCAGGCAGAACTTAATTCAAACTGTGGGTGAACGTGTACCCCCCACCCCCCCAACACCCCTCCCCCCACCAACACATCTCCCCACCACTGCCCCGGCCTAATGTTCATTGCAGACCACAATGAGCCTTATTTAGTATATCAGGTTGAAACAAACTTGAATGGAACACCAAAAACTGTAACAAGACATTCTTTTCAATATTCTCTACAGGGGGAAATTAAGCCGCTCACATTGAGAGGCTGTCAGAATGAATATCTCAATGCGCAAGATGCTTTCAAGATCTAGACATGGATACTTTAAGTGAAGGTTACTTGGCCTGTTTTCCATGCTTCCCCCTTTGACAAGTTTATCCTGTGCATGCCCACACAAGTGCCTTTGTGCAAGTGTACCTGTGTGTGTATTTCTCACATACTCTCGCCCTAGTTCAGTTCCTGTTTAAACTTTGTTCAGTAATGTCTTCTGGCTCTGCTCAATCGTCCAGGCTTTGGACACAAACTCATCCATTCTCCTCACAGTCCCGAAGACGTGCAGGTTAGGTGGATTGGCCATGGTAAATTGACCCGCACTCGCCCCGAAACCGGAAAATCCCACCCGAGGTCAACGGACATTTCCATGGTCCACCCCTCGCCCACGACGATTCCAGTTGTGGGCAGAACGGAAAAATCTGCTCCTCAGTGTCTCAAGATGTGTAAATTAGGTGAATTGGCCATGGTAAGTGTGTGGGGTTACAGGGACAGGGTAGGGGAGAGGGCCTGGGTCAGATACTCTGTCAGAGAGTCAGTGCAGACTCGATGGGCTGAATAGCCTCTTCTGCACTGTATGGATTCTATGATCCTATTGTAGGGATTCTATGATTCTACTGTAGTTTAAAGCTTTAACAGATCATAAAATCATAGAATCACGACAGTGCAGGTAGAGGCCATTCGGCCCATTGAGTCTGTACCGGCAACAATCCTACCCAGGCCCCATCCCTATAACCCCATGTATTTACCCTGCTAATCTCCCTGACACTAAGGGGCAATTAGGCATAGCCAATTAACCTAACCCGCACATCTTTGGACCATGGGAGGAAACCGGAGCACCCGGAGGAAACCCACGCAGACACGGGGAGAACACGCAAGCTCCACAGAGACAGTTATCCGAGACTGGAATTGAACCTGGCTCCCTGGCATTGTGAGGCAGCAATGCTATCCACTGTGCCATTGTTTTGCCCCATGTGATATGCTGATATGTAATGTAGATGATGATGTACTACTGAGAGAGAGGTTGGAACTCCATATCTAGGAGCAACATGCCTACTCTGTGACCTGTTTGGATATAGCATTAATAAACAAGTGTTATATATTAAAGCATGTGTATATTATATATATATATACATATATATACACAACATATATATATACCAAAGGCAGTAGTAGAGGCAGGAACAATTTTGTCTTTTAAAAAGCATTTAGACAGTTATATGGGTAAGATGGGTGTAGAGGGATATGGGCCAAATGCGGGCAATTGGGACTAGCTTAGTGGTAAAAAAGGGCAGCATGGACAAGTTGGGCCAAAGGGCCTGTTTCCATGCTGTAAATCTCTATGATTCTATGTCTATCAACCATGTTCCGCGTATAAGAGTCCACAGATAGAAGGACCACTTCAGAAGCCCTACCTACTTTGATTTGTGTTCCCAACAGTTCCTGCTTTAGCTTCAGCTAAATGAACACCGCTCGACAATCACCAGGCAAGACTGTTCTCTTCCTGTGGGGGAGCACTTCAGCAGTCACGGGCATTCAGCCTCTGATCTTCAGGTAAGCGTTCTCCAAGGCGGCCTTCACGACACACGACAGCGCAGAGTCGCTGAGCAGAAACTGATAGCCAAGTTCCGCACACATGAGGACAGCCTAAACCGGGATGTTGGATTTATGTCACATTATCAGTAACCCCCACAGCTTGCCTCCTGGACTTGCAGGCTATCCTGTCTGGAGACAATACACATCTCTTTAACCTGTGCTTAATGCTCCCTCCACCCACATTGTCTGTATCTTTAAGATCTGGTTGGCTGTAGGGATTTGCATTCTAATCAGTATTCTGTAACTTGATTTTGTGTCTCTGTGCACTGTTTGAGAGCACATTTCCACTCCATCTGACAAAGGAGCAGCGCTCCAAAAGCTAATGGTATTTGCTACCAAATAAACCTGTTGGACTTTAACCTGGTGTTGTTAAAACTCTTACTGTGTTCACCCCAGTCCAACGCCGGCATCTCCACATCTTAGTTTTAGCTATGCAGCATCTGTGGTATAATACTAAAATATTATAAGTGATTTTATATCTATGTTGGCCATGGACAGCAGATACCTCTTCATATTGCCGCAACAAAGGCTGAATAAACTATTTCAAAGCAACACAAAAGGACATTCCATTCCACAAGTTACTTTTAAAAAGGTAGCTTAACGACTCAACAATAATTGGTCGGCAAATCTACAATCACATTCACAACCTTAGACAAACTAGCAAGAAACAAAACAACTGCATCAGTTCTAGGGGCAGGGAGCGAGAAAATGAGATCTACAATTTTCTAAAGAGTGAAGCAAAAATTCTAAGTGATATTTTTTCACCAGTTATTCCACAAAGCCACTGCAACAAAGGAAGCTAAAATAAACTGCTTAAAGCACGTAGCTTAATGACTACCGAAGCTCTCCCGGCATCACACTACCACGAGTGTCAAAGGCAAATCTATAGCCCGCAAGAGCTAAGGTAAAACTCCAGTCCCGTTGGAAAATTTTCCATTGGGATATTTATTTTCTTCCGCAGGTTATACAAGGATACACAGAAGAGATTGGCTAGAAAACGAGGTACTTAGTGGGCCATTTTCACTGTGCAGAGTTCATTACACGTACTGATTGGTTTATATTGATGTCATTATCTAACCACGTATCCAACATGCAAAAAAATGAATTCGTACAACCTCCTGCAGAGTGCTCATCCGCGATTGCAAACTGATTGTACCTGGGACATGTCCTGAGGAAGCAGTACAGGCATCCAGATCAGGGTACGTGAACAGGTTGACACAGGAGCGTGCGACTTCACAGACACACTGCCTATTCAGCAGGTTACAGCCAGAGATCTCGGGACACAGGTCGTGTTGTGGTACCACATCTTCAATAAATTCTATCTCTGCAGGAGGAAGGAAAAATTGCAATTACAGATCTGGAGCACAATGCAGATGCTAAACATCAGCCATTCTTTACAGTGCTTATATTCATAGATACATAGAATCCCGACAGCGCATAGAACAAAGAGAACAAAGAACAATACAGCACAGGAACAGGCCCTTCAGCCCACCAAGCCGGAGCCAAAACACAGTTTCTATCCCTCTGTTCAACTCTAGTTCATGTGTCTATCAAGATACACCTTGAATGTTGCTAACGTGAAGAGGAGGCCACTTGGCCCTTCGAATCTGCACCAACTCTCTGACAGAGTATCTTACTCAGGCCCTCCCCCCGACCCTATCCCCGTACCCCCACACATTTGCCATGGCTAATCCATCTAACCCATACATCTTTGGATACTAAGGGGCAATTTAGCATGGCCAATCCATCTAACCTACACATCTTTGGACGCTAAGGGGCAATTTAGCATAGGCAATCTACCTAACTTGCACATCTTTGGACACTAAGGGACAATTTAGTATGGCCAATCCACCGAACCGGGACATCTTTGGACTGTGGGAGGAAACCGGAGCACCCGGAGGAAACCCACGCAGACACAGGGAGTATGTGCTAACTCCATAAAGTCACCTGAGGCCAGAATTGAGGCAGCAGTGCTAACCACTGTGCTTAATCTTTGCAAGGTTGAAATTACAAGAATGAAACATTGTTTAAATTCTTCAACTATCAACTATGGAAGGGGTTCCATAAATGTGCGTCGCAATGCCACCCTGAGGGGATGGCAGAGGTCACGTTTGGGGTCGTGGGTTATCCCTCCTGGAAGAGCACTGACGACCGTGGGGAGATGATGGCCCATTCTGTTGGCTCTGATCGGACAACACTGGACCGATGCTCCTATACAGGACGGGCTAGATGCCGAGGCCAAAATGATCTATAACTTCCAGAAGCACCTCTGGCGGCGAGTTCGAGTGGGCTCAGGATGTCTGTGCGCTAACTCAGGCCACTGAATTTCCGACTGAGGGAAAAACCGGGGTCTCCTGGTGTGAGTCTGGTGGGCGAGTGGCAGATTTAAACTTTGCATTTCCCATACAGGCACCTTACCCCAGGGTAACAACTCTGCTTCACATGGAAGACAGGATGGTGAGTGAGTGGGGTAGTTGGAAAGAGGTCTGTCTGTGTGTGTGCGTCTGTGCGCACGCATGCATGTGGAGGTGGGCAAAAGAGGGAGAGGGCCTTCACCGAGTCTTCTGTCACCAGGGAATATGGAGAGCATGGCTTTTTAAAATTTATTCACTCATGGGACATGGGCGTCGCTGGCTGACCAGCAATTATTGCCCATTCCTAGTTGCTCAAGAGTCAACCACATTGCAGTGGCTCTGGAGTCACGTAGGCCAGGCCAAGGATGGACGGCAGATTTCCTTTTCTAAAGGACATTAGTGAATGAAGTGTGGTTTTACGACAATGGCTTCATGGTCATCAGTAGATTCTTAATTGCAGATTTTAAACAAAATTGAATTCTAATTCCACTATCTGCTGTGGTGGGATTCGAACCCGGGTCCCCAGAACATTAGCTTAGGATCTGGATTAAAAGTCTCGTGATAATACCACTAGGCCATCACCTCACCGATGTAGGCTAAAACCTACACAAGAATATAAAGTAATAAGCATTTTTACAAGGTTCTTTAAAACAGATTTTAATATTTATTTGATGCATTATATCTTGATCTATAATACACAAACTTTAGTAATTATATACGGAGTGTTACTATTGCGGTTTTGTTTTTGCTGGCATCCGGGTCTCCACGATTGCCAGCAATCTGTCACTTGATGCTGAAATAAACACCCACATTGCGAAAGTTGCAGCTGTTGTGTCCAAGCTGAGTAAGCGAGCGGGAAACAAAAACAACCTGAGAACGCCAAATTGTGAGTCGACCCAGCCAATGACCTCAGCGCACCCCTCTAACTGGGCAACGTACGCCAAGCCGGGGAAATTACTGGGGAGTGGCACGGTGGCACAGTGGTTAGCACTGCTGCCCCACAGCACCAGGGACCTGGGTTCGATTCCCGGCTTGGGTCACTGTCTGTGTGGAGTCTGCACGTTCTCCCCGTGTCTGCGTGGGTTTCCTCGGGGTGCTCCGGTCTCCTCCCACAGTCCAAAAGATGTGCTGGTTAGGTGCATTGGCCGTGCTAAGTTCTTTCTCAGGTGTACCCGAACAGGCGCCGGAGTGTGGCGACTAGGGGATTTTCATAGTAACTTCATTGCAGTGTTAATGTCAGCTGATTTGTGACACTAATAAACAAACCGAGAAATCTTCGCTGCCTCAGATATCTCTTCAGCATCTCCTGGCAGGATGAGGTCACCAACTCAGAGCTCTGGGGCGTGCTGGTTCCATCAGGACACACTCATTCCGAAACATCTACCTCCGCACTGCCTCGGCAATGTTAATGTTGCCGTATACCCAAAGACCGTCTGTACAGTCAACTGGGACACGACCTCACGGGTGTCCATGCCTCCACCACAAGGACACTTCCAAACAAGATAAGTTTATGTTTCAGTTTATTTATTAGTGCCACAAGTAGGCTCACATTAACACCGCAATGAAGTTACTGTGAAAATCCTCTAGCCGCCACACTTCGGCACCTGATGTGAAGGTGGCGGCCATTGCTGACAGCTGTGATCTCTTGAGGCTGACAATTTGGAAGAGGTGAGAAAGTTCAGCCGGTTGAGAAGAGGACCCAGGGAAAACAGAGGCCAGCGAAACGGACACCTTCTGTCTTCCTCTCCAGTAAAGGTGGCAGAGACTGCCACGCCAGAGAGGAGCCCCGGCGATATTTAACCCAGGCCACCACCATAGCACAAACCATCATCTTGCATTGTGGAAAGCTGCCACCAGTGCCAAGTGGAGCTCCCATTTCTTTCTTTGAGCAAGAGTGACAACATGTTTTGGGACCAATTCCCTATCTAGGGTTATAAGCTCATCGACTTCAATACTTGGAACCCAGAGTACAATACTTGTAGTCGTTTGGTAGATGGTGGTGATGGTGTTCCCATACTTCTGTTGCCTTTATTGTTCCAGGTGGTAGAGCCGTGGGTTTGTAAGGTGCTGTCGGAGGGCTTTGATTAATTGGTGCACTGGAACTTGCAAATGGTACACCACTGCCACTATGGAGGAAGTGGGACAGCACGGTGGCACAGTGGTTAGCACTGCTGCCTCACAGCGCCAGGGACCCGAGTATTGTTGGGTCTTGAACTTGAGTTTTGCTGAAGAAAGAAAGACATCTTTTGTTGAAGCTTTTCATCTTGCACTCATCAGGAGAATCACATCGCATTCTTGCGACTGTCCTGATGAGTACAAGATGAAAAACTTTGGCAAAAATTGTCCCTTCTTTAAAGCAATACTACAATACTTGTGCTCAGTTAATTTATAAGTTAACACTGGAACAAGTAAAAGTTGTTTTGAAGGTTTGAGAGAGCAGGTACATTTAGGAAGACAAATTTACGGTTACACCGCATAGAATTTAATTCTGAAGGGACTCTTTCAAGGTGACAACTGTTCTTTTCAGACCAAAATTTACCTAGTGTAAACAGAGGTTTGACTTCCTCAATGGTACAAAGTAGTCATTGAAAACGTCAGCCTTGATGTTCAACAATCTTACCAACACCGAATCTACCACTGACTCAATTCCGGTGGGGATTAGCATTGCACAGAACCTCTAACTGGACTGCTCAAGTACTGTGACTCCTAGAGCAGCCTTCGCGACCTTCCATGTCGTATACCCAAAGACCGTCTGTACAGTCAACTGGGACACGACCTCACGGGTGTCCATGCCTCCGCCACAATGAGCGGCCTTCGCAACACACGACGCCGCAGAGTCGCTGAGCCGAAACTGATAGCCAAGTTCCGCACACACGAGGACGGCCTCAACCGGGATATTGGGTTCATGTCACACTATTTGTAACCCCCACAGTTGCCTGGGCCTGCAGAGTTTCACTGGCTGTCTTGTCTGGAGACAATACACATCTTTTTAGCCTGTCTTGATGCTCTCTCCACTCACGTTGTTTTGTTTCTTAAAGACTTGATTAGTTGTAAGTATTCGCATTCCAACCATTATTCATGTAATTTGAGTCTGTGTCTTTATATGCCCTGTTTGTGAACAGAATTCCCACTCACCTGAAGAAGGGGCTTGGAGCTCCGAAAGCTTGTGTGGCTTTTGCTACCAAATAAACCTGTTGGACTTTAACCTGGTGTTGTTAAACTTCTTACTCCTAGAGCAGACCAGAGGCCAGGAATTCTGTGATGAGTATCTCACCTCAGCTTCTCAAAATCTGTCCACTATCTTTACAAATGTGTAGGTTAGGGGAATTTACGAGGAGGTTATGGGGATAGGGTGGAGTGGGCCTAGGTAAGATGCTCTGTCGGAGAGTCGGTGCAGACTTCATGGGCCAAATGATGTCCTTCTGCACTATATGGATTCTATGATCTATAAGTCACAAGTCTAGTGGACTGAATGCAGCTCCAGTAACATTCAACAAACTCAACGTTCCAGAACAAAGAAGCCCACTCGATCAGTACCCAAGTTACCACCTAACATTGATTTATTAGTGTCACAAGTAGGCTTACATTAACACTGCAATGAAGTTACTGTGAAACTCCCTTAGTCACCACACTGAGGGAGAATTTAGCATGGCCAATGCATCTAACCAGCACGTCTTTTGGAGTGTGGGAGGAAACCGGAGCACCCGAAGGAAACCCACGCAGACACGGGAAGATTGTGCAAACTCTGCACAGGCAGTGACCCGAGCCGGGAATCGAACCCGGGTCCCTGGCACTGTGAGTCATGATGTGGAGATGCCGGCATTGGACTGGGGTAAACACAGTAAGAAGTCTCACAACACCAGGTTAAAGTCCAACAGGTTTATTTGGTAGCAAAAGCCACTAGCTTTCGGAGGGCTGCTCCTTCGTCAGGTTAGTGGGATTTCAGTTCACAAAGCAGCAGTGCTAACCATTGTGCCACCGTGCTGCCCCACTCCCTCCACAGTGGCAGCGGTGTACCAGCTGCAAGTTGCGCTGCAACACTTCATCAAAGCCCTCCGACAGCACTTTGCAAACCCTATATCTACCACCTAGAACAATAAAGGCAGCAGAAGCATGGGAACATCATCACCGCCATCTGCCAGTGTGCCTCCAAGCCACAGACCATCCTGCCTTGGAACTACATCGCCAGTCCTTCTCTGTGGCTGCAATAAAACACTAGAACTCTCTCCCGCTCTGCGTATATTTCTGCCACAAGGACTGCAGAGATTCAAGGAGGTGTCTCACCATCACCCCAAGGGAAATTCAAATGGACAATAAATATTGGCCTTGTCAACAGCACTAGGGAATTCATGAAAATAACGTCCCGGGCAATCAGAAGAAGTGGTAAATTTGTTCGCAAAGATATTCCATTCATAACGGGGCAGCACAGTGGTTAGCGCTGCTACCTTGCAGTGCCAGGGATCCGGGCTCGATTCCCAGCTAGGGACACTGTCTGTGTGGAGTTTGTACATTCTCCCGGTGTCTGCGTGGGTTTCCTCCCACAGTCCAAAGATGTGCGGATTAGGTGGATTGTCTATGCTCAAGTGCCTCTTAGTGTCAGGGGCCTAGCAAGGGTAAATGTATGGGGATAGGGCCTGAGTGGGGTTGTGGTCGGTGCAGGCTTGATGGGCCAAATGGCCTCCTTCTGCATTGTAGGTTTTCTATGAGAGAGTTCTTAACGATATTCAGCTCCAAGAAGGATCCAGAATGCCCCCAGAACTTAAGGCAGGAAATGAATGCTTACATTCAATAAAAAGCAAATAAAGGTCATATTAGGAGCAAATTGTCATTTTGCTGAGCGACAAACAGATGCGGGAAGGTTTTGCCGCATACCAATTTAATCAACAAGCATCTGAAACTTTGATTAGAGGAGAAAGTGGCTTAAACACCAAGGGAACAGTTTTAAAATGCACAATACATCTTGGAATCCATTAAAAGTAATCACAGATAATGCAGCATTATGAATTGTTTGAAGCAAAACTTTCTCTTTCATTTTCTCATGGGATGTGGGCATCACTGGCAAGGCCAGCATTTGTTGCCCGTCCCCCATTGCCCTTGAGTAGTTTGCTGGGCTATTTCAGAGGGTAGTTATGAGTCAACCACATTGCTGCGGGTCTGCATTCACAAGTAGGCCAGGTTAAGGACAGCAGATTTGCTTCCCGAAAGGACACGAGATGGGTGCTCACAATGATTCATAATGCTTTGTGGATCCATTACTGAGACTTTACAATTCCATATTTATTAATCGGTAAATTTAAATTCTACCAGTCCCGTGGTGGCATTTGAATCTGGGGTCTCTGGATTTCCAGGCCAGTGATATTATCAGAATGCCACCAACACTTCTGACAGAGTATTGCAGCAAAAGCCAATTTTGAGCCCCAAATTGTATTGCGACATTAGCACAAACCCACAGGCCCCGAAGTTAACACACTGCAATGAAGTTACTGTGAAAATCCCCTCGTCGCCACACTCCAGCGCCTGTTCGGGTACGCGGAGGGAGAATTTAGCATGGCCAATGTACCTAACCAGCGCGTCTTTCGGACTGTGGAAGGAAATCGGAGCACCCGGAAGAAATCTACACAGACACGGAGAGAATGTGCAAAGTCCACACAGACATTGACCGAAGCTGGGAATCGAACCCGGGTCCCCAGCGTTGTGAGGCAGCAATGTTAACCATGGATGGTGAGTGAGTTCTTGAACCGTTGCAGTCCATGTGGCGTAGGCACACTGATAATGCTGTTAAGGAGGGAGTTCCAGGATTTTGACCCAGCGACAGTGAAGGAATGGCCGATATATTTCCAAGCCAGGATGGTGAGTGATTTGGAGAGAAACTTGTAGGTGGTGGTGTTCCCATGTATCTGCTGCCCTTGTCCTTCTAGATGATAGTTTTCATGGGAGGTGCTGTCTAAGGTGCCTTGGTGAGTTCCTGCAATGTATCTTGCAGATGGTACACACTGCTGCCACCGATCGTTGGTGGTGGAGGGAGTGAATGTTTGTGGATGGGTTTGCAATCTAGCGGGGCTGCTTTGTCCTGAGTGGTTCCTGGTTTACTTATCCAGCAACAATCGCAGCACGCCATTGCTTCCCTAACTGAAATATGGAATAAAACGGAGCTGATACTTTCTCAGAAGACTAAGGAAATTTGGCATGTCAGCTACGACTCTCACCAACTTTCACAGATGCACCATAGAAAGCATTCTTTCTGGTTGTATCACAGCTTGGTATGGCTCCTGCTCTGCCCGAGACCGCAAGAAACTACAAAGTGAACGAAGCCCAGTCCATCACGCAAACCAGCCTCCCATCCATTGACTCTGTCTACACTTCCCGCTGCCTCGACAAAGCAGCCAGCATAATCAAGGACCCTACGCACCCCGGACATTCTCTCTTCCATCTTCTTCCGTCGGGAATAAGATACCAGAGTCTGAGGTCACATACCAACTGGCTCAAGAGCAGCTTCTTCCCTGCTGCCATCAGACTTTTGAATGGACCTACCTCGCACTAAGTTGATCTTTCTCTACACCCTAGCAATGACTGTAACACTACATTCTGCACACTCTCTTTTCCTTCTCTATGAACGGTATGCTTTGTATAGCGCGCAAGAGATAATACTTTTCACTGTCTACGAATACATGTGACAATAATAAATCAAATCAAATAAGGGAGACTGGAAAATCTACAATGACATCAAGCAAAGACAGTGGGATTTTACACTTCCGCGGGATGCCTGGGCTGAATTCCTCCCGTGTTGCCCACTGTTGGAATCGTAGCGGATGAGACAGATGACTCAGCAGACCACTTAAAGGTCTGTTCAGCTTGGGTGGGAATTTCTGGTCTTGGGGTGTGCTCGGCCAGAGAACACCGCCCCTGATGTCTTCTCAAACCAATTGGTAACAAAATGGACATAGTAATCTGTTTGCAGATATATTGCGCAGTAAGTGAATGAATTGCAAAGACTATTGCGTGACAGGTTTTTTTCCGCTCCCCAAAAGAAAACTTGCCAGAAAGTGTTTTTTTTATGAGAACAGTACTCTTTTAAAATCTAGGTCTCTCAAAAAGTGTTAATCCAGTTCATGCCAAGAGCTTCCAGAAGGGTCTGTGTGAAGTCTCTGTCTTTCTCTGTCGAACTTCTATGTGCCAGGGGTCCAAGTGTTTGCAATTTAAAAATTCTGCACTAGGCACATGACTGAGAGGCTGTGTGGAGAAAGTACATCGTGTGGCCAAGAATTCAAATGAAAATGTTATAGACGGTATGAGAAACCTCGACTGAACCACACAGGAGCTGCTGCAGGTTTGTGAAGATGTTGCAATCAGGCCTAATTATTGAAAAACTTATGGATTTTGTTTCTAAAGTTAGTCTTTGTGCTCACTAACTCCCAGCATTCCCAGCTAATGTCAAGTTGCAGACCACAGTGGCACAGTGGGCTAGCACGGCTGCCTCACAGCGCCTGGTTCGATTCCAGCCTCAGGTCACTGTCTGTGCAGAGTCTGCACGTTCTCCCCGTGTCTGGGTGGGTTTCCTCCGGGCGCTCCAGATTCCTCCCACACTCCAAAGATGTGCAGGTTTGGTTGATTGGCTATGGTAAATTGTCCCTTAGTGTCAGGGGGATTAGCAGGGTAATTGTGTGGGGTTACGGGGATAGGGCCTGGGTGGGATTGTTGTCGGTGCAGACTCGTTGGGCTGAATGGCCTCCTTCTGCACTGTAGGGATTCTATGACAATGCTCACATCAGAATTTAAGAAAAGAAATCCATCTATATCTCAAACATAATACTAATAGACAACAAAAATGTGTGCTGAGTTTTTTATTTGATTTGATTTATTATTGTCACATAGAACAAGGAATAAATAATAATATAGCATAGGAACAGGCCCTTCGGCCTACCAAGCCTGGGCCAAAACGCAGTTTCTCTCCCTCTGTTCGCCACCTGTTCATGTCTAACAAGATACACCTTGAATGTTGCTAACGTGTACTGGGATACAGTTAAAAGTATTGTTTCTTGCGCGCTATACAGACAAAGCATACTGTTCATAGAGAATATACGGGAGAAGGAAAGGAGAGGTTGCAGAATATAGTATTGTAGTCGCAGATAGGGTGAAGAGAAAGATCAGCTTAACATAAGGTAGTACCATTCAAAAGTCTGATGGCAGCAGGGAAGAAGCTGTTCTTGAGTCTGTCGGTCTGTGATCTTAGACTTTCGTGTCTTTTTCCCGACAGAAGAAGTGGAAGAGAGAATGTCCGGGGTGCGTGGGGTCCTCGATTATGCTGGCTGCTTTTCCTGAGGCAGCGGGAAGTGCAGAAAGAGTCAATGGATGGGAGGCTGGTTTGCGTGATGGACTGGGCTGCGTTCACAACCCTTTGCAGTGTCTTGAGGTCTTGGGCAGAGCAGGAGACATACCAAGCTGTGATACAATTGGAAAGAATGCTTTTTATGGTGCACCTGTAGAAATTGGAGAGAGTTGTAGCCGAATTTCCTTAGCCTCTGAGAAAGTAGAGGCGTTAGTGATGCAAGCTTGATGGGCTGAATGGCCTCCTTCTTCACTGTAGAGATTCTATGATTCGCATTTTAGTGCCCTGAATTGCTTGGATGTTGCACAGAATGATTTTGGAACCTTGAAGTAAAAGCGTTGTTAACAATTATTCACCCCTCGCTTTCTCTCCCCTCAGCCCACCCTCCCTCCACCCTCCCCCCACCCACTCTGCCCATTTCTAACATCAGAAAAGCGAAATTTCATGAAGCGATTTTCTGCCCAAAATGCCGACGCTCAAACTGACTACGCCAACTGTGCGATACACAAAGGCAACGTGTCGTCCTTCCTGAAATAGTCCTTTTCAGCATTGGCCGTCAGCCCTGTTGCTTTAGAGAGTGCCTCATTTACATAGCAGCGCTGCTGCTCCAGCAGTGTGTCTGACTTTACAACAATGGGTGTGTGTGCCAGTGCAACTGTCCAGGCCACTAAAACACCACAAAATAGGCAGCAGCCATGGCCAGACCAAGCAACCAAATCCAGGGGTTCAGCTAACAACACAAAATACACTCTGTGCCTCGGGACTCTGAGTACCTTGGGTGTAGGGCAGTGGGAAATGTGGCAAACCCATTGCATTCAGTTTTAAGTTTATTTATTAGCGTCACAAGTAGGCTTACATTAACACCGCAATGAAACTACTGCGCTGCTCCTTCATCAGGTGAGTGGAGAGATAGGTCCACAAACATGGCATATATAGACAAAGACACAATCGCAAGTTAATTACAGATTGGAATGTGAAGAATGGTTGCAGTGCGAGTCTTTACAGGTCCATCTCCGTAATCATAACCCAAGTTTTTATTTAGTGTCACAAGTAGGCCCACGTCTTTCGGACTGTGAAAGGAAATCGGAGGAAACCCATGCAGACACGGGGAGAAAGTGCAAACTCCGCACAGACAGTGACCCAAGCCGGGAATCGAACTCCGATCCCCAGGCACTGTGAGGCAGCAGTGCTAACCACTGTGCCACCAGTTACCTAACCGGATTTCTCAAGGTATTGACACAGAGTATGAAGAGGTCCATAATGTAGAGGCACAAAGAAAGTGTTGTGATGAAGCAGTGATGCACTTTCACCTCACTCTATCTGCCAGCCCTTCAGTGAGCACCCTAGCAGAAAGACTAGCTGGGATAAGTGCATGGGGTTACAGGGATAGGACCTGGGAGGGATTGTGGTCGGCGCAGACTTGATGGGCCGAATGGCCTCCTTCCGCAATGTGGGGATTCTATGATTCAAATATTTCCCGGGCATACAAAAAAATATTTTGGCTTGCTCTGCTATACCTCATTGTAGGTAAAAAAAAGCCTTAATTTCTGCAGCCAGGAATAAAGCTATAGCCCTCGAGTTGCATCCACTATTTGCTCCCTGTGATGTTACGAGTACAGCTAATATAAATATATACGTGCTTTTTTTTCTTTAAGGAGAATGTTTAAAATTTCAGATTTATTTTGCCAAGAGCCGGTGTGACTGGAAAATATTTCAGATCGAGGGGGTGAAGGCAAGTTAACTCATTTTCAGCTTGGAAATTGCTACTGAGATAGAGCTCATGGACTAGTGCTTGTATAAGATGTTCCCCTGGGATTCCTGATTAAAGTTGATTGACAGGGTCATGTGATAAACTGGGTCGGTAGCAGAGAGAGGGGAGCTTTTGCAGTTTTGGAGTTGTAGTTTTAGCTCAGAGTTTGCTGAAGACTGCTCTAAAACTCATTTTCTGTCTTAAAGCTTCAAGACCGTTAACACAATTTGTAGCAAGTATATTTGTGGTTGCTAACTGTATTTAAAGCGGCATTTAAGTCTCTAAGAGGAATGTTGTTTATTTAAACTCCGCACAGAGTGACCCAAACCGGGAATTGAACCCAGGTCCCTGGCATGGTGGCATAGTGGTTAGCACTGCTGCCTCACAGCGCCAAGAAGCCAGGTCCAATTCCTGGCTTGGGACACTGTCTGTGCAGTGTCCATACGGTCTCCCCATGTCCACGTGGCCTTCCTCCGGGTGCTCCGATTTCGTCCCACATTCCGAAAGACGTGCTGGTTAGGTGCATTGGCCATGCTAAATTCGCCCTCAGTGTACCCGAACAGGCGCTGCAGTGTGGCGACTAGGAGATTTTCACAGTAACTTCATTGCAGTGTTAATGTAAGTCTACATGTGACACTAATAAATACACTTCAAAAAAACTTGATGCTGTGAGGCAGCAGTGCTAAACATTGTGCCACCGTGCCGCCCCCAAGGAAGGAAGTCTTTCCCTGGTCTGGCCGACATGTGTACTCCAGAGCCACAGCAATGAGATTGACTCCTAACTGCCCTCGGGCAACTGGGGAATGGGCAATCAATGCTGATGTGGAGATGCCGGCGTTGGACTGGGGTAAACACAGTAAGATATTTAACAACACCAGGTTAAAGTCCAACAGGTTTATTTGGTAGCAAATGCCATTAGTTTTCGGAGCCCTGCTCCTTCGTCAGATGGAGTGGATCAATGCTGGCCAGCCAGTGACGCCCATGAACCACAAAGAGAGAAACCTGGTAGTTATTGAAATGTACCAATCCTAAACGTCTGGGAAACCATTTCCATTTCTCCCAGGAGAAGCATATTGCCTCTTAAGAGCCTCTCCGTATCCAGTCATGCTTTTATATCACTGCAGTAAATGGGGCTGTCACTCATTGAAGGGTTACGATGGCTTAACTTGGCCACTGACCCTGGATACTTGATTGAAGAATACTTTGTGTCTATGAGATGTGCCGCCAGTAGCAACAAGAATCAAAGAGGATGGGGCCCAGAATACACAAAATAACCGTCCCACCATTGCTTCGATAAGTTTGGCTGAAGGGAGCCGAACCTTTGTAAACCTCTGGCTCCGGCTCAGAGTCTGCACAGTACTCTATTGAAAATTGCTCCCACAGATATACAAATAGCCTTTTTAGGCAGGCAGGAGATAAAATGGCTGAGCAGCTGCCAATGTGTGGGTGGAGTGTTGGGAAAGTAAACAGCGGAGAGTCACTTGTGGCACTTTCTGCGTTCAAAAGGCACAAATATTTTCCTTGGCAGAAAACCGACAAATTTACTTCAGAATCCGACAACTGTTGATGCAAAATTGCGACACCGAGTTTGAAAAACACCACGGAAAGAAGAAGTAGCCCTGCTTTCCACTGTAGGAGGGCTTACTAATTTCCAAAGTCGATGCTCCAGAAAGGTCACTTTTGATACAAGGCCTTTGACAAGGTCGACAAGCCTGAGGCAAGTTCTGTACCTTTAAAGATAGTTAGACCAAGAATAATTTTATTTGCGATAGACAACAGTTAGATTCTGGGATTGTGGTCGGTACAGACTCGATGGGCTGAATGGCCTCCTTTTGCACTGTAGGATTCTATGATTCTACAGATAGCATTCTTTTTGATTGTATCACTTGGTATGGCACCTGCTCTGCCCAAGACTGCAAGGAACTACAAAAGGTCATGAATGTAGCCCAATCCATCACGCAAACCAGCCTCCCATCCATTGACTCTGTCTACACTTCCCACTGCCTCGGCAAAGCAGCCAGCATAATTAAGGACTCCACACACCCTGGATATTCTCTCTTCCACCTTCTTCTGCCGGGAATAAGATACAAAAATGTGAGATCGCGTACCAACTGACTCAAGAACAGCTTCTTCCCTGCTGCCGTCAGATCTTTGAATGGACCTACCTCGTACTAACTTGATCTTTCTCTACACCCTAGCTATGACTGTAACACTACATTCTGCACTCTCTCCTTTCCTTCTCTATGAACGGTATGTTTTGTCTGTATAGTGCACAAGAAACAATACTTTTCGCTGTATGTTAATACATGACAATAATAAATCAAATCTTTGCAGTGTGGGAGGAAACCAGAGCAGACAGACAGTGACCCAAGACCAGAATCGAACCTGGGTCTCTGGCGCTGTGAGACAGCAGTGCTAACCACTGTGCTGCCCCTTGAGCAAAGGGGATCAATAGAAACTATGGTAAATGTGCAAGATGCAGAGGGAGAAAACTGTGCAAAGATCCAGACATCCAATACAAATTTAAAACTAAATGTAAAAAAAGACTTGTATTTATATGGGCAGAATTCTCCGGCAGTTCACGCCCCGCTGCCAGAGGATGGAGAATTTGGCTATCAGCGGGAAGGGAGGATCCTACTGGCGTGAATGGCCGGAGAATTCCATAGTCCTCTTCCTGACCACTTCACAGCCAAGTGTGGTAAGGTAGGAAGTGGCTTTCACTCCATGAACGCCATTGATAGTGACCAGATTATCTGTTTTTAGAATTGACTGAGGGATAAATATTGGCCAGGACACTGGGAGAACTCCCTTGCTTTTCTTTCTCACATTACCTCATAGATATCATAGAAACCCTACAGCACAGAAAGAGGCCATTCGGCCCATCGAGTCTGCACCGACCACGATCCCACCCAGGCCCTACCCCCATATATTTTACCCACTAATCCCTTTAACCTACGCATCTCAGGACACGAAGGGCAATTTTAACATGGCCAATCAACCTAACCCGTAAATGTTTGGACTGTGGGAGGAAACCGGAGCACCCGGAGGAAACCCACGCAGACACGAGGAGAATGTGCAGACACCACACAGACAGTGACCCGAGCCGGGAATCGAACCCAGGTCCCTGGAGCTGTGAAGCAGCAGTGCTAACCACTGTGCTACCGTGCCACCCCTGGCAATCTTTAACATAGAAATCATAGAATCCCTACAGTGCAGAAGGAGGCCATTTGGCAGCCAGCATAATTAAGGACCCCACACACCCCGGACATTCTCTCTTCCACCTTCTTCCGTCGGGAAAAAGATACAAAAGTCTGAGGTCACGTCCCAACCGACTCAAGAACAGCTTCTTCCCTGCTGCCGTCAGACTTTTGAATGGACTTATCTTGCATTAAGTTGATATTTCTCTCCACCCTAGCTATGACTGTAACACTACATTCTGCGCTCTCTCGGTTCCTTCTCTCCAATGTACTCTATGAACGGTATGCTTTGTCGGTATAGCGCGCAAGAAACAATACATTTCATTGTATCCCAATACATGTGACAATAATAAATCAAATTAAAAATGTCAATTCATATCTATTACGTGTTTCTTTTAACCGTAACAATATAATTGACAAAACATTAAGGCAACAGGCCCACAGTACTACCGCGGGAGTGCCAGCCTTTTTTGAGATTGAATTCTGGGGAGAGAGGTGGAATCTTATGACTCAAAGCAAGAGTGTTACCCAGAGCCATGGCTGCTATGCTAAACAAGACATCTAGAATACAAACCCGACAGGTGTCTGGCCGCACGCCCGACAGGTGTCTGACCGCACGCCCGACAGGTGTGCAACAAGATGAGTCTTTTACAGAGAGTGTTTTAAGCCTTTTGAATGTTGTGACTTTTCAAAATGGACCTAAAGCAGGATTTCAGGCAAGTTCAAGAAAACGTTTATTCATCCTGAAATGTAAACTTAATGAAAAACATTCACTCCTTCACACACACACACACACACACACACACACACACACACAAAGTAAAGAAGAATTCTAGAGATGAAGCTTGCATTTAGTTTAACAGAAATATAAGGAGAAAATTGGATTTAAATTTAGTCCATTAAGATACACCCGATGCAGGTCTGGAATGGTTCTCTCACATATTTCTTTGGAGGAATAGAAGTTGGAAGCCTTTCGGATTCCAGACAAAAATATGGCTGAGTTTCCGTGGAGATGAACCTTTGCAGGCAAACTCAAATTAGAACATAGAACAGTACAGCACAGAACAGGCCCTTCGGCCCACGATGTTGTGCCGAGCTTTATCTGAAACCAAGATCAAGCTATCCCACTCCCTATCATCCTGGTGCGCTCCATGTGCCTATCCAATAACCGCTTAAATGTTCCTAAAGTGTCTGACTCCACTATCACTGCAGGCAGTCCATTCCACACCCCAACCACTCTCTGCGCAAAGAACCTACCTCTGGATATCCTTCCTATATCTCCCACCACGAACCCTATAGTTATGCCCCCTTGTAACAGCTCCAGCCACCCAAGGAAATAGTCTTTGAACATTCACTCTATCTATCCCCTTCATCATTTTATAAACCTCTATTAAGTCTCCCCTCAGCCTCCTCCGCTCCAGAGAGAACAGCCCTAGCTCCCTCAACCTTTCCTCATAAGACCTACCCTCCAAACCAGGCAGCATCCTGGTAAATCTCCTCTGCACTCTTTCCAGCGCTTCCACATCCTTCTTATAGTGAGGTGACCAGAACTGCACACAATATTCCAAATGTGGTCTCACCAAGGTCCTGTACAGTTGCAGCATAACCCTACGGCTCTTAAACTCCAACCCCCTGTTAATAAAAGCTAACACACTATAGGCCTTCTTCACAGCTCTATCCACTTGAGTGGCAACCTTTAGAGATCTGTGGATATGGAGCCCAAGATCTCTCTGTTCCTCCACAGTCTTCAGAACCCTACCTTTGACCCTGTAATCCACATTTAAATTTGTCCTACCAAAATGAATCACCTCACATTTATCAGGGTTAAACTCCATTTGCCATTTTTCAGCCCAGCTTTGCATCCTATCTATGTCTCTTTGCAGCCTACAACAGCCCTCCACCTCATCCACTACTCCACCAATCTTGGTGTCATCAGCAAATTTACTGATCCACCCTTCAGCCCCCTCCTCTAAGTCATTAATAAAAATCACAAAGAGCAGAGGACCAAGCACTGATCCCTGTGGCACTCCGCTAGCAACCTGCCTCCAATCTGAAATATTTTCCATCGACCACCACCCTCTGTCTTCGATCAGACAGCCAGTTACCTATCCAATCGGCCAACTTTCCCTCTATCCCACACCTCCTCACTTTCATCATAAGCCGACCATGGGGGACCTTATCAAACGCCTTACTAAAATCCATGTATATGACATCAACTGCCCTACCTTCATCAACACACTTAGTTACCTCCTCAAAAAATTCTATCAAATTTGTGAGGCACGACTTGCCCTTCACGAATCCGTGCTGACTATCCCGGATTAATCCACATCTTTCTAAATGGTCGTAAATCCCATCTCTAAGGACCTTTTCCATCAATTTACCAACCACCGAAGTAAGACTAACCGGTCTATAATTACCAGGGTCATTTCTATTCCCTTTCTTAAACAGAGGAACAACATTCGCCATTCTCCAGTCCTCTGGCACTATCCCCGTGGACAGCGAGGGCCCAAAGATCAAAGCCAAAGGCTCTGCAATCTCATCCCTTGCCTCCCAAAGAATCCTAGGATACATTTCATCAGGCCCAGGGGACTTATCGACCTTCAGTTTATTCAAAACTGCCAGGACATCCTCCCTCCGAACATCTATTTCCTCCAGCCTATTAGCCTGTAACACCTTCTTTTCCTCAAAAACATGGCCCCTCTCCTTGGTGAACACTGAAGAAAAGTATTCATTCATCACCTCGCCTATCTTTACTGACTCCATACACAAGTTCCCACTACTGTCCTTGACCGGCCCTAACCTCACCTTGGTCATTCTTTTATTCCTCACATAAGAGTAAAAAGCCTTGGGGTTTTCCTTGATCCGACCCGCCAAGGACTTCTCGTGTCCCCTCCTAGCTCTCCTAAGCCCCTTTTTCAGCTCATTCCTTGCTAACTTGTAACCCTCAATCGAGCCATCTGAACCTTGTTTCCTCATCCCTACATAAGCTTCCCTCTTCCTTTTCACAAGACATTCCATCTCTTTCGTGAACCATGGTTCCCTCACTCGGCCATTTCCTCCCTGCCTGACAGGGACATACCTATCAAGGACATCCAGTATTTGTTCCTTGAAAAAGTTCCACTTTTCATTAGTTCCTTTCTCTGACAGTTTCTGTTCCCAACTTATGCCCCCTAATTCTTGCCTAATCGCATCATAATTACCTCTCCCCCAATTGTAAACCTTGCCCTGCCGTACGGCCCTATCCCTCTCCATTGCAACAACAAAAGACACCGAATTGTGGTCACTATCTCCAAAGTGCTCTCCCACAACCAAATCTAACACTTGGCCCGGTTCATTTCCCAGTACCAAATCCAATGTGGCCTCACCTCTTGTTGGCCTATCCACATATTGTGTCAGGAAACCCTCCTGCACACACTGCACAAAAACTGCCCCATCCGAACTATTCGACCTACAAAGGTTCCAATCAATATTTGGAAAGTTAAAGTCCCCCATGACAACTACCCTGTGACCCTCACACATATCCATAATCTGCTTAGCAATTTCTTCCTCCACATCTCTATTACTATTTGGGGGCCTATAGTAAACTCCTAACAACGTGACCGCTCCTTTCCTATTTCTAACCTCAGCCCATATTACCTCAGTGTGCAGATCCCCCTCGAAGTGCCTTTCCGCAGCCGTTAAACTATCTTTGATTAACAATGCCACTCCTCCACCTCTTTTACCAGCTTCCCGACACTTAGTGAAACATCTATACCCCGGAACGTCCAACAACCATTCCTGTCCTTGTTCTACCCACGTCTCCGTAAAGGCCACAACGTCGTAGTCCCAAGTACCAATCCACGCCCCAAGTTCATCTACCTTGTTCCGGATGCTCCTTGCATTGAAGTAGACACACTTCAACCCACCTTCCTGTCTACCGGTACCCACCCTTGACCCTCGCTCTCTGGCTGCCTGGGTCAACTAGTGGTTCCAGTTCTATTCTTTCTGGAGGAAGGGTCCATCTTGCCATGTTGGTTTCCACACTGTTCAGCCTCTGGCTGCTTCTTGGTGTAATCTGAAGTCAGTTTTGATCATGTGACCACATGATCGATGCTGCTATTGGCCACACAGAGGATTCAAAGTTAGAAGCCATTGTTACAAAATGGGGGAATAAATAGTTGACATTCACACCTACTTGTGATAAACTGGTTTCCCTGCATCTCTCTTTAAACGTTCAGCGAGCAAACACCAAATCTGGGGAGGGTTATTGAATTTAAGTTTCGGTAAATACCCAGTCAAAAGTGTCACATCTGGGATGGGAAGAATGTGCAGTTTCTCTGGCTAACTACTCCATAGGTTGCACCATTAGTTTAAAAGTTTAGCTCACTCACCAAAATGGGGTGGCACGGTAGCACAGTGGTTAGCACTGCTGCTTCACAATGCCAGGGATGCGGGTTCAATTCCGGCCTCAGGTCACTGTCTGTGTGGAGTTTGCACATTCTCCCCATGTCTGCGTGGGTTTCCTCCGGGTGCTCCGGTTTCCTCCCACAGTCCAAAGATGTGCAGGTTAGATTGATTGGCCATGCAAAATTGACCCCAGTGTCGGGGGATTAGCAGGGTAAATATGTGGGGTTATGGGGAATAGGGCCTTGGTGGGATTGTGATCGGTGCAGACTTGATGGGCCGAATGCACTGTAGGGATTCTATGATGTTATGATTCTATGAAAATGGCCAATTATTTACTTCTGTTCGGATCAGAATAAAAAAGACTTTAATCAGACTTCTTCTGATAAAGTAAGTTGTAAGAATTGGTTACATACAATTGCGCTCTGGAAGTCTATTCATCTATCTCTTTTAAAAATGCCCCCACACACACTTCTGTTAGGTCATCTCTTCATCTTCCTTGACTTCCTGTCCTTGCAAACATTCCTTGGTTCATTGCACCCCCGCCAACTGTTGAAAACCTGAACGCTGCTTGAAGCTATCTGTGCTGCACCGTGTTTTCCGTTCCACAATGTCCTGTCCAACCCTACTGCCCTTCTATCCCGGTGCCCCATACAGAGCACTGACACGGAGCGGACATGCTCTGGATCAAGGAATGGGAGACTCGGGAACACTGACAGTGACAAACCCCATCTGTCGAGTGGCAGGCTTCAAACCACTACCACAATGACGCTGGTCATTGCTAAACATGCACCCATATAAACAAACAAAGGACAAGCAGATAGGGTCTCTGCAGAGATAGCTTTATAAACTCAAGGATAAGGTTGGGATGGTTTTGACGCTGTCGATCTGGAGTTTACTCATGTGTTCTCAGTAGATGTCTGGAGGTTCTCACCGTTGGAGCTTCGATGTGGAGGTGAATACAGCCAGAACAATCCCTCTTGCCTCAGTCTCTCAGGTTTGCAACAACAGACAAGTTCCACCAATTTGAGAATTCTTAAATGGATACTGCCAATTGCTTTCTTTCAGGCAAGGAAAATCGCACCCAAAATCTTTACTGGACATAACAACTTTAATAATGGTTTGCTCATGATTGCTTAATTTATCAGAGCATACAATGCTTCAAGTTAACTATCTGTAATTCCCAAGTTACGCTCGATATTATTACTGTTTTGAAGGGTAGGGCTAAGGTCAACATCATTTCAAGTTGAGTAGAATAAGCTTTCTTCTGTTACAATACATATTCAAGTTTAATCTGAAAGGTCTGGGGATGTACCATAGAATGAGTTTGTATGATCAATAAACATCTCCGATATTTTTAGCCATATTACAAACACAAGGTACCTTTCCATAATGCCATAGATAAACGGAAATGATTTTTTTTCGGTTATTTGTGGGACATGGACGTCGCTGGCTGGGTCAGTATTTATTGCCCATTCCTAGTTGCCCTTGGAAGGCAGTTGAGAGTCAACCACATTGCTGTTGCTCTGGAGTCACTTGTAGACCAGACTGGGTAAGGACGGCAGATTTCCTTCTCTAAAAGGACATTAGTGAACCAGGTGGGTTTTTCCAACAATCGACATGGTTTCATGGTCATCAGTATAGAATCATAGAATCCCTGCAGTGCAGAAGGAGGCCATTCAGCCCATCGAGTCTGCACCGAACACAATCCCACCCAGACCCTATTCCATAACCTATTCCATAATATTTCATATTTACCCTGCTAATCGCACTGACACTAGGGTTAATTTAGCATGGCCAATCAACCTAACCTGCACATCTTTGGACTGTGGGAAGAAACCGGAGCACCTGGAGGAAACCCATGCAGACACGGGGAGAATGTGCAAACTCCACACAGTCACCCAGAGCCGGAATGGAACCCCGGTCCCTAGCGCTGAGGGAGCAGTGCTAACCACTGTGCTGCCCAGCAGAATCTTAGTTCCAGATACTTTTTATTGAATTCAAATTCCACCATCTGCCGTGGTGGGATTCGAACCTGGGTCCCCAGAACATTAGCTGAGTTTCAGGATTAATAGTCTAGTGATGATACCACTAGGCCATTAGATTTTGTAGTCTTCGTCAGAGCTATAAGTGCAGGGTTTTACTTGGGCAGGACAAGTTGATCATGTAGAGTTGATGGATTTACTTGGGCACAGTAGAGGGAGCTTTCCCCTTCTGTTTAACTTTGGCTGCACCAGACTGGCAGAACTTCAAAAATAAATTAGCGACAGTAACTCAACAGCACCAAGTCCAACTTTTTACAAAAAGGACAAATAACTTTATAACAGAGTTATAACATTTGTGGCATAGAAAATGTGGTTTGGCCAGTAGGCCTGTTTTCATAGTCATAGAATCCTACAGTGCAGAAGGCGGCCATTCAGCTCATCGAATCTGCACTGACCACAATTCTACCCAGGCCCTATTCCCGTAACCCCATGTATTTACCCTAGCTAGTCCCCCTGACACTAAGGGGCAATTTAGCATGGCCAATCAACCTAACACACACATCTTTTGGACTGTGGGAGGAAACCGGAGCACCCGGAGGAAACCCACGCCGACATGGGGAGAAGGTGCAGACACCACTCAGACAGTGACCCAAGGCGGGAATTGAACCCAGATCCCTGGCACTGTGAGGCAGCAATGCTAACCACTGTGCCACCGTGCCGTCCCCGATAAGTCTGCAAGAAGCCAATTAAGCCTCACTCCCCAGTGTTTTCCCCACAAGCTTGGTCTTTTCTCCTTGGAGAGACGAAGGATGAGAGGTGACCTGATAGAGGTGTACAAGATGTTGAGAGGTATAGATCGGGTGGACTCTCGGAGGCTTTTTCCCAGGGCTGAAATGGCTGCTACGAGAGGACACAGGTTTAAGGTGCTGGGGAGTAGGTACAGAGGAGATGCCAGGGGTAGGTTTTTCACTCAGAGGGTGGTGGGTGAGTGGATTCGGCTGCCGTCAATGGTGGTGGAGGCAAACTCGATAGGGTCTTTTAAGTGACTTCTGGATGAGTACCTGGGACTTAATAGGATTGAGGGTTATAGGTAAGCCTATATATAGGCCTCGGTGGGTAGGGACATGACCAGCGCAACTTGTGGGCGAAGGGCCTGTTTGTGCTGTAGTTTTTCTATGTTCTAAGACTGCTAACTATTTTCCTTCAATAACATGTCCATTTCAAACTTCCAAAGGCACTTGTGGTTTCACTGATCTTTCAGGTCTTGTACATCAGATCTGACCAACCCTCTATACAACCAATAAAAAACTTCCCACTTCCTTTCAATTCTTTTGCCAAATATTTTAAATCTTTGGTTACTGATTCATTTGCCAGAGGAGACAGTTTCTCTCTACTTGTGCTCATCAAAAAAAACCCCAGCAAATATTTTTGATTTCCTAGATTTGGTCTCCCGTCAAGTTTTCTCTACTCAACAGAGGACGATCCCAACTTCTTCAATCTCTCAATAGTCCTTGGGATCATCCTGGTAAAACTCCTCTGTACCGCTTCCAATGTCGTCCTGAAATGTAGTGTTCAAAATTTCACTCAACATTCCAGCGAAAACCTAACCAGCGATTTACCTTTTGTATTCAGTGGCCCGAATTCTCAATGACAACACTCACCTCCTCACCCCCCCCTCCCCCGGCCCTAACCCCGTAACCCCACATATTTATCTCACTAGTCCCCCTGACACTAAGGGGCAATTTAGCATGGCCAATCCACCTAACCCACACATCTTTGGACTGTGGGAGGAAACCGGAGCACCCGGAGAAAACCCACACAGACACTGGGAGAACGTGCAAACTCCGCACAGACAGTGACCCGAGGCCGGAATCGAACCAGGGTTCTTGGTGCTGTGAGGCAGCAATGCTAACCACTGAGTTGATTTATTATTGTCACATGTATTAACATACAGTGAGAAGTATTGTTACTTGCGCGCTACACAGAAAGCATGCCATTCAAAGAGAAGGAGAGGAGAGGGTGCTACTGTAAAGAGTTTAATGTTTATGTATTAGTTTCAAGTAGGCTTACATTAACACTGCAATGAAGTTACTGTGAAAATCCTCCAGTCGCCACACTCTGGTGCCTGTTCGGGTAGACTGAGGGAGAATTTAGCATGGCCAATGCATCTAACCCGCACGTCTTTTGGACTGTGGGAGGAAACCGGAGCACCCGGAGGAAACCCACGCAAACACGGGGAGAACGTGCAAACTCCGCACAGTCAGTGACCCAAGCCGGGAATCGAACCTGGGACCCTGGCGCTGTGAGGCAGCAGTGCTAATCATTGTGCCACTCTAAACTACAGATTAGGTCCAAATGCAGCAATGGAACCAACTGGAAAATAGGAGCTTTGATTTATTAAAATATTTTCAGCCAATTTTGTGATCAAATTGAATTGATCTTAGTGGTTGGATAAAATTTAAATGTTGAGACCCGGTGTTGACAAAACCCATTCCTGAGTTTGGTGCCACAGGAGTTAGGCAGAGGGTAAAACTCCCCTTTCAATGCCCAAGCAAATATTTCTCAATTCCACATCATAAACTCCCGCACTCCCATTTCCTTATGACCTCTCTGGGAAGGCCGACTGGAGCATATTTAGTTTTGCATGGATCTGCGCCCACTACAATCTGGGCCAAACCAGGCAAGCTTTGTTTTAGTTTGATCTCTAACTCGGGAATAGATCCAAACTTGGGTCCCAGAGATCATCAGTTCACAGAATCCCTACCAGAGCAGGAAGAGGCCATTCAGCCCATCAAGCCTGCACTGGCAACAATCCGACCCAGGCCCTATCCCTGTTACCCCACGTATTTACCCTGCTAATCCCCCTAACACTAAGGGGCAATTTAGCACGGCCAATCCACCTAACCTGCACATCTTTGGAAACTAAGGGGCAATTTAGCATGGCCAATGCACCTAACCTGCACGTCTTTCGGAGGAAACTGGAGCACCCGGACAAAACTCACGCAGACACGGGGAGAACGTGCAGACTTCACACAGACAGTCACCCAAGGCCGGAATCGAACCCGGGTCCTTGGCGCTGTGAGGCAGCAGAGCAAACCACTGTGCTGCCCACCAAGTCCCTTGTTGTTGAATCATATTGCTTCGTCTCTTTGGTATTTAAGAACCATTTCTCTATCTTGGATCAAACAATTACAGAAGAAGAAGAGAAAACGGAAATACATTTCGAATCTTACGCCAAACTGCAAATAATTATTTAAGTGAACTCTTTCAGAATTTGTGAAATGAAAATGAGATGTAATAATGAATGTGAAGGAGAGTGTATGAAGTAAGGTTTTATTGTCAAATGACGGATATTAATTAGACCATGAAGTAAAGTGGAGCCTAGAAAAGAAACCACTCTGGCAATGGGGAATCCAAAGAACCTTAAAATCTTTTGTAGGCTCATCACTGTCCTTCACATAACTTAAGTTTATTTATCAGTGTCACAAGTAGGCTAACAATAACATTGCACTGAAGTTACTGTGAAAATCCCCTCGTCGCCACACTCCGGCGCCTGTTCGGGTACACTGAGGGAGAATTTAGCATTCCAGTGCAGGTCTTTGGGACTGTGGGAGGAAACCGGAGCACCCAGTGGAAACCCACGCAGACACAGGGAGAATCCTGTGACCCAAGCCGGGAATTGAACCGGGGTCCATGGAGTTGTGAGGCAGCAGTGCTAATCACTGTGCCACCCTAAAATGAATGAAAGTAAAAATGAATGTACATATATTTCCCCTGCTCACTTAAACCTATCCATTTTAAAATTTCGTTCATGGGACATGGGTGTTGCTGGCTGTACATACTTTTGTATCTTTTTCCCGATGGAAGAAGGTGGCAGAGAGTATGTCGGGGGCGTGTGGGGTCCCTGTTTTTTTTTACTCATTTGTGGGACATGGGCGCCGGTGGCTGGCCAGCATTTATTGCCCATCCCTAGTTGCCTGAAGGCAATTGAGAGTCAATCGCAATGCTGAGAGTCTGGAGTCAGATGTTGGCCAGACCAGGTAAAGGCGACAGATTTCCTCCACTAAATGACATTAGCGAGCTCGATGGGCTTTTCCGACGATGGTTTCATGGTCATCAGTAGATTCTTAATTCCAGATTTTTTTTATTCAATTCAAATTCCACTACCTGCCGTGGCGGGATTCGAACCTGTGTCCCCAGAACATTAGCTGAGTTTCTGGATTAATTCTTGGGCAAGGTAGAGAACGGACAGACAAAACCTGCTTCTGGGTGCCTGCCAGTCGTGCTGCGTAATTGGCTACAAAGTAACGTCCAAAATGCCTGCCAATTTGTTTTTAATCTCCCTCCCTGTGGAGTTGACTTGGCTGCTGTAGAGCGCCTTCCCTCTCTTTGTCAGTCAGCATTAGGAACCCGTGTACAAAATGGTAAAGTGGCGCTGTTCTTAGACTTTTGTTTCGAGATCTAAATTAAGATCCTTCGCTTGTAAATAGGTAAATGTGGGGGAAAAGGCAAATTAAGCACAGCATTGATGTGGAATGCCAGGTCCCTAAAATAGGAAGGCAACGTCACTTTCAACTTTTACATATATGACCCCTGTACTGCCAAGAGGGACATTTGGAGCATCATCTGTCAAAGACAGCATAGATAAATGTATTCAAACTCCCTGGATCTTTACCAAAATCCAACTTTAACATTAAAAAGTTGCAATGGCGATGAAACTTTCGGCACCATAGAAAGCAATCTTTCTGGTTATATCACAGCTTGGTATGGCTCCTACTCTGCCCAAGACTGCAAAAAACTACAAAGGGTCGTGAACGTAGCCCAATCCATCACGCAAACCAGCCTCCCATCCATTGACTCTGTCTACACTTCCCACTGCCTCAGCAAAGCAGCCAGCATAATTAAGGACCCCACGCACCCCGTTTGCCATTCACCAAAGATCCTTAGACAGCACCTTCTGTGGTGAACCATCGTTGGTCCCCACTAGATAGTACTGAGCCAGGGTCTGGCCAGTACTACAAGTATGTATATATGTTGCTGTTGGGGTTAGGGATGGGTTGTTCTACTTGTTGCTGTTGGGGTTAGGGTTGGGCTGTTACACCTTGTATTATAGTTATTGTGGTACATCCCAGTCGGGCTCCGCCTCCTGGGAGAGGTATAAAGGTCACTGCTCTGTCTGGGACCCCTCAGTCTGGGATCGTGTATATAATTAGTAGCTTCGTTGTAACAGCGAATAAAAGCCTTTATTTCCTGAGCATCTCAAGCCTCGTGTGTGATAACGCGCATTACCTTCCAAACCCACCACCTCTTCCATCGAGAAGGACATGGGCAGCAGACACATGGGAACACCACCACCTGCAAGTTCCCCTCCAAGCCACTCACCATCCTGACTTCGCAGTTGCTGGGTCAAAATCCTGGAATTCCCTCCCTAACGGCATTGTGGATCAACCCACAGCACGTGGACTGCAGCGATTCAAAAAGGCAGCTCACCACCACCTTCTCAGGGGGAACTAGGGATGGGCAATAAATGCTGGCCAGCCAGCGACGCCCATGTCCCACGAATGAATAAAAAGAAATTCTCTCTTCCACCTTCTTCCGTCGGGAAAAAGATGCAAAAGTCTGAGATCATGTACCAACCGACTCAAGAACAGTTTCTTCCCTGCTGCCATCAGACATTTGAATGGACCTACCTCGCACTAAGCTGGTCTTTCTCTACACCCTATCATTGTAACACTACATTCTGCACTCTCTCCTTTCCTTCTCTATGAATGGTATGCTTTGTCTGTATAGCGCGCAAGAAACAACACTTCTCACTGTATCTCAAAAATGTGACAACAATAAATCAAATCAAAAAAACATCAAGTTGAATCGCACCATGTCAGGCAAAATATTCTTTAACATCATTACTCACAATCTGACAAACCACAAAGAAAAGGTCTCGGAGTATAAAGCTGAAACTACACGAGTAGGTTTCAAGCAAACATCTTGGACCATTCAAACCAGTATTATACATGGTGTATCTGGAGTCACACAGCACCTCCAATTTCCCTTTCTTTGTCACCATGTTTCCAGAAATAATTTGGTATATCAGCTATTTCTTGCTGCCATGGATGAATGTCTATGAGCTGTATGCATGTGTGTATGCGTGCATATAGAAACACAGAAGATAGGAGCAGGAGGAGGCCATTCGGCCCTGCTCTGTCATTCATTACGATCATGGCTGATCACCCAACTCAATAGTTGATCCCACCTCCCCATACCCTTTGATCCCCTTCACCTCAAGTGCTATGTCTAACT
This sequence comes from Mustelus asterias, assembly GCF_964213995.1. Taxonomy (NCBI): domain Eukaryota; kingdom Metazoa; phylum Chordata; class Chondrichthyes; order Carcharhiniformes; family Triakidae; genus Mustelus; species Mustelus asterias. Next base: position 10,279,543 of record NC_135818.1, on the reverse strand, counting down.
CAATGTTGTGGCCTCATCTATTTTCTGTGGTAGCAATTTCCATCGACTGACCATTCTCTAGATAAAGATATTTCACCACATCTCTGTCCTAAATGGTCTATCCTGCATCCTCAGACTGTCACCCCTGGTTCTGGACACCCCCATCATTGGGAACATTCTCCCTGCACCTACCCTGTCTAATCCTGTTAGAATTAGTATAGGTTTCTATGAGATCCCCCGCCACATTGAGCTTCAAGTTTTTAGGTGACCAGATTTCCAACAACCTGTCCTGGTCCCTCCATGCCGACGCTATAGTTAAGAAACCCCCCACGCCTCTACTTTCTCAGAAGACTAAGAAAAGTTGGCATGTCCGCTACGACTCTCACCAACTTTTACAAATGCACCATAGGAGCAGAATTAGGCCACTCGGCCCATCGAGTCTGCTCCGCCATTCAATCATGGCGGATACTTTTCTCATCCCCATTCTCCTGCCTTTCCCCCATAACCCCTGATCCTCTTATTAATCAATGACCTATCTATTTACCCCACTAATCCCTCTAACCTACGCAGCTCGGGGCAATTTAGCAAGGTCAATCCACCTAACCCGCACATCTTTGGACCGTGGGAGGAAACTGGAGCATCCGTGGGAAGCCCACGGGGAGAACGTGCAAACTTTACACAGACAGTGACCCAAGGTGGGAATCGAACCCAGGTTGCTGGAGCTGTGAGACAGCAGTGCCACCCAGAGCATTCACCAGAGCAAACTGACGTGGGCTAGGTTTACCATTTCACCCAACAGACGCCACTTCCGACAGCGCAGCATGAAGGCTCTAAACCATGAAGCTAAAACCAAGACACAGAGCTCTTCCTTACTGGGAGTTTATTGACTTGTTCAGTCTCACCGCTCTCTTCCCACACAATCCAGTGTCCCAGCCATCCCCTATTTATACTCTTAACCAGAGGGGAGGCAGCCCCTGGTGGGGCACTCTAAAACAAAACATCAAAGGAAGCTTATCTAAATTAAACTATCCCTTACTCATATGTGCTCATCAACATTCACAGATGCACCATAGAAAACATTCTTTCTGGATGTATCACAGCTTGGTATGGCTCCTGCTCTGCCCAAGACCGCAAGAAACTACAAAAGGCTGTGAATGTAGCCCAATCCATCACGCAAACCAGCCTCCCATCCGTTGACTCTGTCTACACTTCCCGCTGCCTCGGGGAAAAGCAGCCAGCATAATTAAGGACCCCACGCACCCCGGACATTCTCTCTTCCACCTTCTTCCGTCGGGAAAAAGATACAAAAGTCTGAGGTCACGTACCAAACAACTCAAGAACAGCTTCTTCCCTGCTGACATCAGACTTTTGAATGGACCTACCTCGCATTAAGTTGATCTTTCTCTACACCCCAGCTATGACTGTAACACTACATTCTGCACTCTCTCCTTTCCTTCTCTATGAACAGTATGTTTTATCTATATAGCACGCAAGAAGCAACACTTTTCACTGTATGCTAATAAATGTGACAATAATAAATCAAATCAAATCAAATCATTCTTCTGAACTCCAGCGAATACAATCCTCACTGTCATAGAATCCCTACAGTGCAGGAAGAGGCCATTCGGCCCATCAAGCCTGCACCGACAATAACCCAGGTCCTATCCCCGTAACCCCATGTATTTACCCTGCTAATCCTCCTGACGCTAAGGGGCAATTTAGCACGGCCAATCCACCTAAATGCACATTTTTGGAGTGTGGGAGGAAACCGGAGCACCCGGAGGAAACCCACGCAGACATGGGGAAAATGTGCAGACTCCACACAGACAGTGACCCGAGGCCGGAATTGAACCCGGGTGCCTGGTGCTGTGAGGCAGCAGTGCTAACCACCGTGCCGCCCCTATTCTGATTCAATCTTTCCTCATACACCATCCCAGGAGTCATACATACTGATATATGTGTGCATAAATCGCTAAGGCACACTCCTGTGTACTTTGAAGAAGTAACAATTGCAGTTTGGTTTCTATCTGGGAATTATTCACATCAAGATAATGCAAAGGATTGGTGTGGGAACATTTAATCATTTTTGGAACAGCAGGAACAGTTACATAGCCAGGCTTTTACTGTGCAAGGCAGTAACCAGAACATGTCTTCCACAATGCCTGGTTTACTGAGGCAACATAACTACGGTGGCTATGGAGCAAATAAAAATGTTTAAAGATCTTCCTGGATTCCAAAGATAGAAGCTTCAGGAATGGGAATGCTTAACCTCCATCACAATTCAATGTTGGCTGGATGACTTCTCCTCATGCACATCAACACTGTACTTGTTATATTCACTCACGGATGCGAGTGGCACTGGAAAGGTCAGCATTTGTTGCCCATCCCTGTACTACGATCTTGCCTGAGGGGGGACTAATCTTCAGGGCTTCAAGGGAAACTAGATTGTGCCAGCGTTGGGCCAAGGGGAAAGTAGCAAAGATTGACCCACAAAGCATAGTGGTAAACATTTAAACACTTTGCCACGGGTGATAAGGGGAGGGCAGGAGGACAGGATTTGGAGCAAGAATTTTGCTGAAAGAGAAACAGAAAATGCTGGAAAATCTCGGCAGGTCTGACAGCCTCTATGGAGAGAGAATCAAGCCAACGTTTCCAGTCTGGATGACCCTTTCTGTGGAGAGAGAGAACGGAGCTATCATTTTGAGTCTCAGCTCTGACGAAGGGTCATCCAGGAGTTAAGGTACAGGCCAGTTGAGATCTAACAATGGTAGAATAGGTTCGAGAGGTTTCCTGCTACAGTCCAAAGATGCGTGGGTTAGGTTAAATTGCCCTTTAGTGTCAGGGGGACTAGCTGGGGTAAATGCATGGAATTATGGGGATAGGCCTGGTGTGATTGTGGTCGGTGCAGATTCGATGGGCCAAATGCTTTGTAGGATTCTATGATTCTATGATGTTGATTTTCTCCCTAACATTCACCACAAAATATTGACTAATTTATCAACCAAGGGCAACTTATAAACATAATAATGACCCCTTGTACTCTGTATTGCCCTTCCAGTTCGAAGTATAGCTTTGCATTCAGGGTATGGGTGGCACAGTGGCACAGTGGTTAGCACTGCCACCTCACAGCGCCAGGGACCTGGATTCAATTCCTTCCTCGGGTGACTGTCTGTGCGGAGCTTCTTCCCATATCTGCGTGGGTTTCTTCGTGGTGCTATGGTTTCATCCTTCAGTGCTGGTTAGGTGGAACGGCCTTGCTAAATTGTCCCTTGTAGTGTCCAAAGATATGTAGGTTAGGTAGATTGGCCATGGTAAATGCATGGGGTTACGTGGATAGGGCAGGGGGTTGGGTCTCGGTAAGAAAGTTGTTGCAGACTTGATTGGCCAAATGGCCCCTTTCTGCACTGTAGGGGTTCTATGTGATTCTATGTATGAATATCATTTGTATGGAAGCCTTGTGCCATCTCTGCGGATCTGAACACAAACCCTCTGGATCGATCCTGCACCAACATAATCTCAAGTAATGAAAGTTGCTAAAGCCCCAGAGGACCATGGGCTGCTCTTCCCCTCAAAGGGTCACCTCACCTCAGGCGAGGGTTAAGGTGGCTGGGCCTTTGAGAATAACCTCAGCCGGTACGGGAATTGAACCTGCGCTGTTGGCGTTGCTCTGCATCACGAACCAGCCAGCTGAGCTAACTGACCCCGACTGACTTTCAAGCACTGCCTCGGGGGGAGACATCCATAAATGTTTACACAAAATTTGTTCCAGATTGGTAGAAGTCATAAATAAGCTATCAAGCAGCCAATGTGAATAAATCTGGAGTGAATTGGGAGCCATTATGCACAGTGTACCATAACCCCACACAAATCAGTAATGCATTTGCCTTATCAGTAATACTTATTAAAGAAAAGATATGAAAAGTGAGTAGGAGTATGTTTCACGGAGATTGAATCTTAAAAAAGAAATGGTGATAACATATTACAATGTGAGCAAATAATGGAGGTTAAAATAAGTTCAACTTGATCCACATTACAATAAATTTACCATGATGGAAAACATCAGTAGAACTTTATTCATTTTGAGCCATATCAAGTTTTAATGCAGGTTGCTTCAAGAGGCGGCTAGATGTAGCACTTGGGGCAAATGGGGTCAAAGGTTATGGGGAGAAAGAAGGATTAGGCTATTGAGTTGGACGATCAGCCATGATGGTGATGAATGGTGGAGCAGGCTCGAAGGGCCGAATGGCCTCCTGCTCCTATCTTCTATGTTTCTATGCTTTACTCACTGAAGATTTGCAACACGTGAGATTTATTCCACAGACTTTTCTGAGTTAACCAAGTCTCAGGAAACAGAGGTCATTTTAAAATAGTCCACATTTGTATTTGTGGAGATTACAAATAAGGCATAGCTTTAAGCAGAAACTAATGGCAAAACTCTTGCACTTTTCCAGCATATTCTGTTTTTGTTTCAGATTCCACCATCCAGGATATTCTGTTTTTATTATAGCTCAAAGCAAGTCGTGGTTCTGAATTTGAAAGGGTTAATGACTTCGGTTTGGTTCAGATGCCTCTGTGGCAATGAAAGTTTACCACAGGAAAGCAAGCAGAGTTTAATGGAAAACTAGGTTGTTGCTTAGCAACCAGGGGCCACCCTAGGACAGGAGATAACATTTGAATTTAATTTTAGGCTGGACCGGACCATGGAACTGAGAGAAGAAAAGACTTCCCAAAGGCAATTCCAAAAACCAGGAAATTGGGACAAAAGTATGTCTCTGCATGACAGTCAAGTTAAAGGAACAAAGAACAAGAGGTTGAACAAGGTGCTGTTGGGTAAAGTTAAAGTAAAAAGCAGGCAAGTGCTCCGAATTAAAGAGACAGCTGCAAGAACCAGATTTAAAGTCAGATGGGTGAGAAGTCAGACATCCAATGTAAATCAAAAGTTTGGTGACATCTTAATACATCCTGGGAAGCAGTGATGTTCTGATGGCATGACTAGGTACCTGAGGGTTCTGTGGAAGCTGGAATGCACGTGACAATGCAAGGCAAAGGAATACCAAAAGGAGAGATTGAAATCCTGGAAGTGGATCCTTGGTGAAGGCATCCGAGAGAGAGCATTGTTTGGGAGAAGATTCCAAGGCATTCGAGAGTGGCATTTGGCAACCCCTCATGTGAAAGTCAAAGTTCCCATGATACCAGTTGGCTCACTGTGTGACAAGCATCTGGGGGGGGGGGGGGGGGGGGGGGGGGCGGCGGTGGGATTTGATGAGAAATCCACAAAAGTTGTTTCAGGTGGCATCTACCACTTGGTTTCAGAGTGTTGTGTGTCTGACCATTTTGCCTAATGGTTTACATGGACTGTGTACCTACTGAGAACATGGGGGTACAAGGTCTATTTTGTAACGCGTGTTATCCTTACAAACCTGTGTACATCCGCAAAGATATAGATGGGATGAAGGAGCTGTGCATTGTACTTAAATCTTTACTTGTTTAATCAACGTTTTACTCTTTTCTTAAGAGTTAATTGCCAGTCCTGCTACTCTATTCATCCACATCTCTGAACAAAATTAAAGTTCGGATCTATTGAGCCAGGGTTCTGGTCTGGGGACCTGGGTTCAAATCCCACCACTGCAAGGGGTAAGGACATGTAGGCCCCCGCACTATATTGGGTGCCAAGGTGTCCATTTTACACCTGTAAAACAGGCGTCAGGCTAATGAATTTCTGGTCCCCAGTGTACAAGGTCCAAGATCATTTGAGTTTTGAACATTAGAAACACATCGCTTCATGGGGTGTGGCCTACACAGGCATGGAAAGCATTTGTTGCCCATTGCTAATTGCCCTCGAGAAAGTAGTAGTGAACCATCTTCTTGACCATTGAAGTTCGTTCTACGGTGGTTGGGACAACAATGTGCTTTGTGTTTCAGGGGACATTTAAGAGTGAACCATATTTGCTGGAGTCACCTGTAGGCCAGACCAATAAGGACAGCAAATTTCCTTCCCTAAAGGACAATAGTGAACCAGATGGGTTTTTATGATGGTCAGTGATAGTTTCTTGGATACCATTCATGGAGACTAGCTTTCAACTCCAGTTGGCGGTACGGTGGCACAGTGGTTAGCACTGTTGCCTCACAGCGCCGGGGACCCTGGTTCAATTCCAGCCTCAGGTCACTCTCTGTGTAGACTTTGCATGTTCCCCTCGTGTCTGCGTGGGTTTTCTCCGGGTGCTCTGGTTTCCTCACACAGTCCAAAGATGTGCAAGTTAGGTTGATTGGTCATGCTAAATTGCCCCATAGTGTCAGGGGGATTAGCAGGGTAAATGGGAATATGGCCTGGGTGGGATTGTGCTTGGTGTAGACTCGATGGGCTGAATAGCCTCCTTCTGTAGTGATTCAATAATGAACTGAATTTGAAATTCCTTTAACTGCCATGGAGAGATTTAAACATGTGTCCCCAATTGCCTGGGCTGATGGATCACTAGTCCAGTGGCATTACCATCATGCCACCATCTTTGAAGGCTGCCTCGGAAAGATGTCACGGATGTACACAAGGCACAAACAACTTGAAATTCAGTGCGGCGTCTCAAACCTCCAGCAGAAGACTAGCAGAATTCCTAACGTTATCTCAAGAACCCCAGAGTACACCAAGTTTTTGTCATTTTTGATCAGAGACCACGAGAAATCATAGAATCCCGACAGTGCAGAAGGAGGCCATTCGGCCCATTGAGTCTGCACCGACAGCAATCCCACCCATGCCCTATTCCCGTAACCCCACATATTTACCCTGCTAATCCCCCTGACACTAAGGGCCAATTTATCCAGGCCAATCCACCTAACTTGCACACCTTTGGAGTGTGGGAGGGAACCAGAGCACTCGGAGGAAACCCACGCAGACACGGTGAGAACGTGCAAACTCCACACAGACAGTGACCCAAGCCGGGAATCAAACCCGGGTCCCTGGCGCTGTGAGGCAGCAGTGCTAACCACTGTGCCACCGTGCCGCCCCAAACACCCATCATATGTCAGAACCACGATATTTAATGATATAGTCAGTCCGAGAGGATGACAGATGTGAAATTTCCTTCTCTTTTCCCCTGAAGGGGGAATTTTTATTTTTGCACGGTTATAATTTATGTTAGACAGCCTCTGGCAAGAAAAATCCAATTCTTCTCATTTTACCAGCAAGGACTCCCTAAAGCTTTGCCATTAAAATTAAACCATAACTTCCACATTGAAGATTTTCCTTCAGACTGCGGCTGCAGCTCAAGGAGGTTCAGCGCTCCTCTGACGGGCGGCGCGTCATCGCGATTGCTGAAGCTACAGTTCGAACATAATAACAGAACTTGAAACGAGAAAACTGCGCAAGATTGAGAGAATTTTCCATTCAACGATGAGCTCAAAATCCTTGGAGGCATCGTCAACTCCAGAGGATCAAATGAAATTTTGTCAACCGTTGCATTGCAAATTTAATTGGTACAGCTTATAAAACGGCAAAGAGCATCGTGTATACTGTAACTGTGCTTCTCTTAAGAAACGCTGTTTGTTGAAAATGCTACTCGATTAATAAGAATGTTCAAACTAATTCGGGATGGTGGGCATTTTTGTTACCAAGAGAAAAACAGATGTTCGTAATCCTACAGATGGTGACAATCTGAATTTCATGTTCAGATGTCACACAAGCTACAGATGTTGGACACACAGTACAGCGGTTGTGTGTAGTTAGCCTCTTCCTGCTTCACTCCGGTCAATACTTTGTTTTTATTTAAAAGACTATTTTTCAGTCCTTTAAATAGAGGTGAAAGCTGGCCAGCTGTCCTGGTTTACTTCAGGGAGAACACGGTTCAACAGAAACAAAGAGAAAAACAACACCAACTCGCATTTATGCAGCACCTTTCAAGAACTGAGGATGTCCCAGAGTGCTCAATAGTCAAAGAGACACTTTTGAGTAGAATCTCTACAGTGCGGAAGGAGGTCATTCGGCCCATCGAGTCTGCACCGACAACAATCCCGCCCAGGTCTTATCCCTGTAATCCCACGTATTTACCCCACTCATCCCCCTGATAATAAGGGGCAATTTATCTTGGCCAATCCACCTAACCCGCACATTTTTGGATTGTGGAAGGAAACAGGAGCACCCGGAGGAAACCCACGCAGACACGGGGAGAACGTAGAAAGTCACCCAAGGCCAGAATCGAAGCCGGGTCCTTGGTGCTGTAAGGCAGCAGTGCTCACTACTGTGACACTGTTGTACTTCACAAAGAGGGTGGTTAGCACTGCTAACTTGCAGCACCAGGAACCCAGGTTCAATTCCCAGCTTGGGTGACTGCGCAGAGTCTGCACGTTCTCCCCGTGTCTGCGTGGGTTTCCTCCGGGTGCTCTGGTTTCCTCCCACACTCCAAAGATATGCGGGTTAGGTTGATTGACTTTGCAAAATTGTCCCATAGTGTCCCAAGATATATAGGTTAGAGGGATTAGAGGAGTAAATATATGGAGTTACGGGGTAAGCCTGGATAAGAGTTGGTGCAGACTCAATGGACTAAATAGCTTGCGTGGGTTTCCTTCAGGTGTTCCGGTTTCCAATCCAAAAGGTGTGCTGGTTAGATGCATTGGTCTTGCTAAATTCTCCCTCAGTGTACCTGAACAGGCGCCGGAGTGTGGCGACTTGGGGATTTTCACAGTAACTTCATTGCAGTGTTAATGTAAGCTTATTTGTGATACTAATAAATAAACTGAGAAACCTTCGCTGCCTCAGATGTCCTTTCAGCATCTCTTGGCAGGACGAGGTCACCAACTCAGAGCTTCTGGGACGTCAGCACACACTCATTCCGAAACCATCTACCTCTGCACTGCCTTGGTAATGTTAGTGACGGCCGTAAAGCCAAAGGCCGCCTGTACAGTCAACTGGGTCACGACCTCACAGGTGTCCAACTTCTAAACTAGAGTAGTAAATGGCCATTACATTCAACCCAGAAGAGTGGCAGCTTCACCAAATTATTCACAAATACTCATTAACGGTTAGTTTTATGAGGCAAGAGCGAGACACTATCATCTTACAACAGCTCCTGAAAATGGATAAGGGGAGAATAGGAGAAAGCAGGGAGCATTAAAATTAATTAAACACTTTATATGGATGATGTTGAGCATCCTGTTTCCATACAGTCTAAACGATGTGGGCACTTCATTATCATGTCCCGCATTATCAGCTTATATTCCGTTCCACAGAATGCCAGCTGGGTGACATTTGAAAGCATACTGAAAATTATCAATGCAAATTAATATCAGTTTTATTGACAAAATTTCATACCCATTCTATCACTCTCAAAAATCAGGCTTAAATTAATCCGACATGACGTTACAGACTGGGCCAGACTGTGTGGCCAAATTCCCCTCCAACTTGATTTTCAAGTTTGCTGACGACACCACCGTAATGGGTCAGATCTCAAACAATGACGAGACAGAGTACAGGAATGAGATAGAGAATCTGGTGAACTGGTGCGGCAACAATAATCTCTCCCTCAATGTCAACAAAACGAAGGAGATAGTCATCGACTTCAGGAAGTGTAAAGGAGAACATGCCCCTGTCTACATCAATGGGGACGAAGTAGAAATGGTCGAGAGCTTCAAGTTTTTAGGTGTCCAGATCACCAACAATCTCCCCTGATCCCCCCCATGCCGAGACTATAGTTAAGAAAGCCCACCAACGCCTCTACTTTCTCAGAAGGCTAAGGAAATTCAGCATGTACACTACGACTCTCACCAACCTTTACAGATGCACCATAGAAAGCATTCTTTCTGATTGTATCACAGCTTGGTATGGCTCCTGCTCTATACAAAACCGCAAGAAACTACAAAGGGGATGAATGAAGCCCAATCCATCACTCAAACCAGCCTCCCATCCATTGACTCTGTCTACACTTCCTGCTGCCTCGGCAAAGCAGCCAGCATAATTAAGGAACCCACGCACACCAGACATTCTCTCTTCCACCTTATTCCGGTGGGAAAAAGATACAAAAGTCTGAGGTTACGTACCAACCGACTCAAGAACAGCTTCTTCTCTGCTGCCATCAGAATTTTGAATGGACCTACCTCACATTAAGTTGAACTTTCTCTAGCTATGACTGTAACACCCTACATTCTGCATTCTCTCCTTTCCTTCTCTATGAACTGTCTGCTTTGTCTGCATAGTGCGCAAGAAATAATACTTTCCACTGTATCCCAGTACATGTGACAATAATCAATCAATTTGCCGAGAGTCAACCACATTGCCCTGGCTCTGGAGTCACATGTAGGCCAGACCGGGTAAGGGCGGCAGATTTCCTTCCCTAAAGGACATTAGTGAACCAGATGGGTTTTTGCAACAGCCGATGACAGTTTCATGAAACAAAAACAGAAAATGCTGGAAAATCTCAGCAGGTCTGACAGCATCTGTGGAGGGAGAACATTTTGCCTGCGCCTGCCGCACAGTCTGTTTTAACCCTTATACAGTGGACAAAGAATTGCGAGTAGACTTCTAGTTAGTGCAATAATATTTATTCACACACACCATTGATATTAATCACCCACACAATCAATACTAGGTTATTTACAGAATACTAATGTTCAAGTCCAATACTAGACCTTGACTTAACTTTTGCATGACTGGCAAGTACCCAGGCAGACTTTGGCCTTTATCTGCGTGTTGGTCTCCATAGTCCTCTGCATAGTCTGGTCCTTTGTCCTGGTCTGATACTCTGGCTCTGGTCTTCCTTCCTTCTTTGGTGTGGTGGCTCTCCTCATTGCTGGCAATGGTCACCGTTGTGGTTCGTTCGTTGGGGAGAGAGAGAGAGAGAAATTCTTCTGTTGTGCAGCACCCTTTATACCTTGTTGGTTTCCCCCCTTTTTGGTTATTGCCAATGAATTGATCAGAGCTTGGATAAAGTTGGATAAAGTCCAACTGCCATGTCTGTAGGTGCCAAAGGCATGTACATCACATACCTCCCAAATAAGGGATTAGGGCGCCCATGTGTCTGGTAAACAACTCCGTTTGACCAGAAAGTGTCCTTTGTCCTTGAGATGGCCTATATTCTGTGTACTCCAACATCTGTAGCTGCAGCCTGTTTACCTCTGTTCTTTGAACTGCAGCCTGTCAGTTACTGTACTCGGCCAATTATCCCAGCATGCTTTGTAAATCGCCATCTTAGGTGGCCCGTTTGGCCACATGAATCAGGATGTTTTGTTTCAGATTCCAGCATCTATTGTATTTTGCTTTAATGATAGTTCCATAGTCATCATTAGACTCTTAATTCCAGATTTTTATTGAATTCAAATTTCACGATCTGCCACGGTGGGATTTGAACCTGGGTCCCCAGATCTTGCTCTGGATTACTAGTCAAGTGGCAATCTCACAGCGCCACTGTCTCCCTTACTATGAATATGTCAGAAGTGACACTGGGGTTTCCAAAGTCAAAGAATAAAGAACAGTACAGCACAGGAACAGCCCTTTAGCCCACAAAGTCTGTGCTGACATAGGTGCCTCTCTCTAATCTAATACTTTCTTGCCTCGATGTGGTCCACATCCCTCTGTTTCCTGCCTATTCATGTATCTATCCAGATGCCTCTTGAACGCTGTTGTAGAATCTGTTTCCACCACCTCCTCCGGCAGCGCGTTCCAGACATTCACCACTCTCTGTGTGAAAAACATACCCCTTACATCTCTTTTAAACTTTCCCCCTCTCACTTTCAACCTATGCCCCTGAGTAACTGACCCTTCGATCCTGGGAAAAAGACTCTGATTATCCACTCTATCCAAGACTGTCATAATCTTGTAAACCTCCATCAGGTCCCCCCTCATCCTCCGACGTTCCAATGAAAAGAATCCAAGTTTGTTTGACCTTTCTTCATCGTCCATCTCCTCCAAACCAGGCAACATCCTGGTAAATCTCTTCTGAACCCTTTGCGATGCATCAACATCCTTCCAGTAGTGTGGCGACCAGAATTGTACACAATACTCCAAATGTGGCCTAACCAAAGTCTTATACAGCTGCAGGTCAGTTCCAAAAACAAATTGTTTAGAATCATAGAATCCTACAGAAAGAGGCCATTCGGCCCATCGAGCCTGCACCAACCACAATCCCACCCAGGCCCTATCCACATATCCATACATATCTACCCACTAACCCCTCTAACCTATGGATCCCGGGACACTAAGGGGCAATTTAGAATGGCCAATCAACCTAGCCCGCACATCTTTGGAAACTCTGCTCATAAACTCAATTCCTAAGTCACCAATCCCTTCGCCCTCAGTGGAAGCAGGTTGAGGCTGATCACGGATTAGGGTTAGAATTGTGGATTTTTCCTTGCAACTTGTCTCTCCCTGTTTCCCAAGACCAAGGCCTGGAGGCTTACGACTGCTTCTATTTTCAATGTAAATGGGGGGAGGGAAGGTCCAAAAATGTGCATGTTAGGTGGATTGGCCATGCTAAATTGCCCCTTAGTGTCCAAAAATGTGCATGTTAGGTGGATTGGCCATGCTCAATTGCCCCTTAGTGTCCAAAAATGTTAGGTGGATTAGTTATGGTAAATGCGTGGGGTTACAGGGATAGGGTAGGGGAAAGGACCTGGATAAGACGGTCCGTCAGAGAGTCGGTGCAGACTCGATGGGCTAAATGGCCTCCTCCTGCACTGTCGGGGTTTTAGATGATCCCAACAGCGTTTGTATCGAATTCCTCGAGAGCACTAACAAAAGGTATTTCATCACGCAGTTTTTGTTTTAAAAAAGCTTCAAAATATCGCAATGGCGTCAGAATTTGCAGGACAGGTGATAGAATGGAGCAAATTATAAAGTCACAGGAACAACCTCCCTTTTGTGCATCTTTACTGGAAGAATTAAAGCTACACCAGACCCGCAGCTCCAGGCAAAACACGATGCTGCAGTGGCTGGAATACAATGGCAAGGAATGTGATTTACGCTTGTGTACAGCTCACACTGAGCTGAAAGAAATGATGAGGTGCGGGGAAATCCAAGACAACCTACTAACCTCAGCTTCCGTTTCCAAGAGTTTTACTCAGTCCGTAGGGAAGAGGAAAGTTAGGGAGGGCTTTACAAACTAGTTTGCACTTTACTCCACGTTTTGTGTTGATGCTTCACTTTGACACAATGCTGCCCATTTGCGGTCGCTTGGCAGAAAAATTAAGACCATTAAACAGATCGCCTCATACTGCTTTGCATTACGCCAGCTCCAATCCAACTGCAACTGGTGCAGAAGTGACACTTGAAAAGTTGCCAGCAGATTCAACGATAGTACGAAAACAGACAAATACCATTTCCGAGACTGCAACATGAACGGTGGCACAAGTGGTTAGCACTGCTGCCTCACAGCGCCAGGGACCCGGGTTCAATTCCCGGCTTGGGTCACTGTCTGTGTGGAGTTTGCACGTTCTCCCCGCGTCTGCCTGGGTTTCCTCCGGGTGCTCCGGTTTCCTACCACAATCTGAAAGACGTGCTGGTTCGGTGCATTGACCCAAGCAGGTGCCGGAGTGTGGCGACTAGGGGAATTTCACAATAACTTCATTGCAGTGTTAATGTAAGCCTTACTTGTGACTAATAAGTAAACTTAACAAAAAAAAAAGAGGAGCTCTCATAGAAACTTATAAAATTCTAACAGGGTTAGACAGGGTAGATTTAGAAAGAGTCCAGAACCATGGGTCATAGTTTGAGGATAAGGGATAAATCTTTCAGGACTGAGGCGAGGAGAAATTTCTTCACCCAGAGGGTGGTGAAGGTGTGGAATTCACTACCACAGAAAGTAGTTGAGGCCAAAACGTTGTGTGATTTCAAGAAGAAATTAGATATAGTTCTTGGGGCTAAAGGGATCAAGGGATATGGGGGGAAAGGCGGGATCAGGATATTGAATATGATCAGCCGTGATCAGAATGAATAGCGGAGCAGGTACAAAGGGCTGAATGGCCTACTCCTGCTTCTAGTTTCTAGCATTGGAATGAGAATGTTAAAAAAGTTGAGGGGTTGCTGAATTGGGAACCAATGCAGGTCAATGGAGGAGGTGGCGATAGGCGAATGGGGCTTGGTGTGGTGGGCAGCAGAGTCTTGGGTGAGGGCAATGAAAGGATGGCAGAGGGGTTAGGCTTAAGTTGAAGTTTATTTATTAGCGTCACAAGTAGGCTTACATTAACACTGCAAGGAAGTTACTGTGAAAATCCCCTAATCGCCACACTCCGGTGCCTATTCGGGTACATGAGGTGGAGATGCTGGCATTGGACTGGAGTGGGCACAGTAAGAAGTTCACATCACCAGGTTACAGTCCCACAGGTTTATGTGTAATCATGAGCTTTCGGAGCGCTGCTCCTTCATCAGGCGAGTGGCTACCACTGACACCGCAAACCGCCGCTCAAAGTGGAGAGGATCTCCCAAGAAGATTGCGCATATTGACACAGACATCAAGTTTCACTCACCTGATGAAGGAGCAACGCTCCGAAAGCTTGTGATTCCAAGTAAACCTGTTGGACTTTAACCTGGTGTTGTGAGACTTCTTACTGTGTTCGGGTACACTGAGGGAGAATTAAGCATGGCCAATTCTTAATCAGCACGTCTTTCAGAGGAAATGGGACACCCGGAGGAAACCCACGCAGACATGGGGAGAACGTGCAAACTCCGCATAGACAGTGACCCAAGCCGGGAATCCAAACCCAGGTCCCTGACGCTGTGAGGCAGCAGTGCTAACCACTGTGCCACCGTGCCATTTCCAGTCCAAATACTTACCGGCAGAAAATAAGTTTAAATAGCAGCAGTGCCAGTGCACGAAATGAGTTTTGGCTGAGATTAAAGCAGGCAGATGTATGAAAATTCTGTTTACATTACCAGAAAGTCAATTTCATTCCCACATTGTTAATTGGTTATAACAGCATCCTCTGTTGTTCCGTGTAATGAATAGAATCCCACTGTATTTTTTCAAGTTGATTATATGGAAAAGATAGATCTTTGAAGCAGTAGGTTTTTTTTAAATATATAAATACAACCACGGTTATAATGCACCATTATATTCCTCAAAGAATAATAAACTAAACCATCAGTTTTTCATAATAAGCATCTGAAGCCTTATCCATCCACAAATTGGCCTGTTAAATTCATGGATTTGTACTCTGCTTTGTTTTAAGGCTTTGCTAAATGAGATCATACAGCAGAGCCTTAAAGCTCACTTCATTTGCTAACACACTGTATACATTAGGGTTTTTTTTTATCCATCCGTGGGACATGAGCATTGCTGGCTGGGCCAGCATTTATTGCCCATCCCTAGCTGCCCTAGAAACGGAGTGCCTTGCTAGGCCATTTCAGACGGCAGTTGAGAGTCAAAGAACAAGGAACAGTACAGCACAGGGTCAGGCCCTTTGGCCCACCAAGCTTGCGCCAATCACATTGTCCTACCTAGACCAACCACCTGTATCCCTCTAAACCCCGCTTGTTCATGTGCCTATCCAGATAAGTCTCAAATGTCGCTAACATATCTGCCTCAACCACCTCACTTGGCCAATTAAGTCAGCCACATTGCTGTGGCTCTGGAGTCACATGTAGGCCAGACCAGGTAAGGATGGCAGATTTCCTTCCCTAAAGGATATTAGTAAACCAGATGGGTTTTTCCCACAATCGACAATGGTTCATCAGTAGATTCTTAATTCCAGATTTCTTTTTATTGAATTCAAATTCCACCATTTGCCATGACAGGATTCGAACCTGGAGGGTTAGCAGGCATTTAAAAACAAACTTTGTTGCATTAGTCTGTGGTGCAGGCTCGATGGGCAGAATTGCCTCCTTCTGCACTGTAAGGATTCTATGATTCTATGTTACAGGAGGGAAAATGTACAATTGTGTACTTCATTTACACAATACTAATCTAAAGTTTTAAAGTTTATTTATTAGTGTCACAAGTAAGACTTACATTAACACTGCAATGAAGTTACTGTGAAATTCCCCGAGTCGCCACAGTCCGGCGTCTGTTCGGGTCAATGCACCTAACCAGCACGTATTTTTGGACTGTGGGAGGAAACCGGAGCACCCGGAGGAAACCCACGCAGACACGGGGAGAACGTGCAAACTCCACACAGACGGTGACGCAAGCCGGGAATTGACCCCGAGTCCCTGGCGCTGAGGGGCAGCAGTGCCAACCACTGTGCCACCGTGCCGCCCAAATCTAAACACATTCCGCCCCCCCCCCCCCCCCCCCCCCCCCCGTATGTTATGGTCCCGGGTGGCACTTTTTCTCTCCACAGTTGTGAGCAGTGTTATTGTTGTAAGTTACACTTCCCACACCACTTGGATGATTTTATCTACAGTTTGGCCTCTCTCTCTTCCTAGACGCCGACAGCAAGCACCAGTTCGACTGGAACAACCTGGCCCGACAACACCTCCCCTCTCACTTTCACAGGGTATAAAGAAGCATGTTCAGAACTGGCTACCACCTCCACCTCCCCCCGCCCCCCCAACACGTTGGGGCCTCCACCAAGTGACGACTACCCAGCCCAAGACTACCCTCCAAAGTCAGAGGAGAATAAGAAATAGGGTAGGCCATTCAGCCCCTCAAGCCTGCTCCACCATTCAAAGAAAGATTGTGACTGATCCGATTGTGTCTTTAACCCCACTTTCCCAACTGCCAATGTTCCATACACCTCCATAACCCTCGACTCCTTGTCAGTCGAAAATCTATCCAACTCAACCTAGGATACACTCAATGACCCAGTCCCCGTTGCTTGCTGGGTAAAGGAACTCCAAATAGTCACGACCCACTGAAGAACAAATTCAACCTCATCTCTGCTTATATTAATACTGTGCCCCCTCGCTCGAGGTTCCCCCACGAGGGGAAACATCCTTGCAGCACTCGCTCTGCCAAATCCCCTCAGGATCTTGGGTTTCAGTAAGATCGTCTCCCATTCCAAACTCTGATGAATAAAGGCCCAACCTGTCTAACCTCATCTCAAAAGTAGTTCATGAAGATGGCACACCACCACCTTCTCAAGGGGCAATTAGGGATGGGCAAGAAATGCCAGCCTAGCCAGCAATACCCACATCCCATTAATGGGAATCAGTCTAGGATGAACCTTAAACTGAATCACAGCAAAACATCCCCTGGCTGCGATATCCAACAGGCATGCAAGGGACACCAAGCACTTCCTCAGCATTTTAAAATATTTAGTCGTATTCAAGTATGGTTAACCACCTACCCCCCCACCCCCCTCCCTTTCCCCTTCTCCATGGAGCTCAAAACCCAATAGAAGGCATTTTTATCTGGAGCCCAGCACTTTACAATGTTGGAAGAAAATGTCCCTCACAATCCTGATATTCTTTTTTAAAATTCATTCGTGGGACATGGGCGTCGCTGACTGGCCAGCATTTATTGCCCATCCTTAGTTGCCCTCGAACTGAATGGCTTGCCAGGCCATTTCAGAGGGCAGTCGAGAGTCAACCACATTGCTGTGGCTCTTGAGTCACAAGTAGGCCGGACCAGGTAAGGACGGCAGATTTCCTTCTCTAAAGGGCATTAGTGAACCAGATGGGTTTTTCTGACAATCAACAATGGTTTCTTGGCATCAGTAGATTCTTAATTCCAGATATTTTTTATTGAATTCAAATTCCACCATCTGTCGTGGCGGGATTCGAACCCGGGTCCCCAGAACATTAGCTGAGTTTCTGGATTAATAGCCTAGCGATAATACCACTATTGCCTCCCCAGCAGAAAACTGTGACAATGGAACATGTGGTACCCAAATCCTTCCACCTTATAGACAAGTAACCAGGACTCACTAATAACTAATAAGGGCATGTAGTTAAAAAATCCCACTGTACCTTTTCAAGTTGATGATATGGAAAGGATATATCCCAATGAATTCAAACTAGAATTGAAACTGTTCAAAGGGCAGTTAAGATACTATAATAACAATAGCGAGTGCCACCCGGATATCTGACAGGCAGATACATCATTGCTCAGTCTGCTTTCCTCATTACGTTTGCAGTTACATAGTTAAGTTTAAAGTTTATTTATCAGTTAGATGTAGGCTTACATTAACACTGCAATAAGTTACTGTGAAAATCCCCAAGTCGCCACACTCCAGCGCCTGTTCGGGTACACCGAGGAGAATTTAGCATCACCGATGCACCTAACCAGCGCGTCTTTCGGACTGTGGGAGGAAACCGGAGCGCCCGGAGGAAACCCACGCAGACACATGGAGAACGTGCAGACTCCGCACAGACAGTGATCCAAGCCAGGAATTGAACCCGGGTTCCTGGCGCTGCGAGGCAGCAGTGCTGACCAGTGTGTTGCCCACACCACTGCGCCACCATGCCATGCACAACTGAGCACAGGGAAAACAGAAAGATGAGTTGAATGTGGCAACTGCAGGTGAGCCAAGTCGGAACAGGCGCGCGAGAAACGATGAGGGACTCTACCTCTTGATAAGGGAAATTTGTAAACGCCGCCAAACATCATGTGATCCAATCTCCAGGATTAAAGCCACTTAGCGTTGGCAACCCTAGCTGTGTGGGATCAGGAACTTGCTGTGGGAAGGACTCCCAACCATTGAGAAAAGGGCTTGACCAAGATGCAGCGCCAGTCAACACCCAAGGACTGTCGCTGTGTATTTCGACAAGAGATCATTTGGGAGTTTATATAACTCATATACACGTTAGTGACCTCTAATCTTTCATCATATTCAGCTGTTCAGCTGTATTCCAGCCTTCTTGTTGACATTTTTGATAACTTCATAGCTTATCAAATAGACCAGTAATTGCCAAGCTTAAATGTCTGATTGTTAATTTAATAGAAGAGAGATTGTTTCAACTTTACAAGCGCCCAACTAAAAATAATTTCCAACGCAACACCGTGCGTATGTAAAACAACCATTTTCTCTGTCGCCAGGGGCAACCATCTCAAATTAAATCAATTTTGGAGTTAAGAAAATATTTGAATGGAATGCAGATTGAACTAAAAATCTCTTCTGCCCAATTTGTGATGAGGAAAATCCAAATCCACAAGTGGTTCCGAAGCCCTGGAACAGTGGTGGCACCAGCTACATTTACAATATCGTGTTCAATTCTGGTCGCCACACTAGCAGAAGGATGTGGAGGCTTTGGAGAGGGTACAGAAAAGGTTTACCAGGTTGTTGCCTGGTATGGATGGCATTAGCTACGAGGAGGGGTTGGAGAAACTTGGTTTGTTCTCACTGGCACAATGGAGGTTGAGGGCCGACCTCATAGAATCATAGAAAGAATCATAGAAACCCTACAGTGCAGAAGGAGGCCATTCGGCCCATCGAGTCTGCACCGACCACAATCCCACCCAGGCCCTACCCCCACATATTTACCCGCTAATCCCTCTAACCTACGCATCTCAGGACTCTAAGGGGCAATTTTTAACCTGGCCAATCAACCTAACCCGCACATCTTTGGACTGTGGGAGGAAACCGGAGCACCCGGAGGAAACCCACGCAGACACGAGGAGAATGTGCAAACTCCACACAGACAGTGACCCGAGCCGGGAATCGAACCCAGGACCCTGGAGCTGTGAAGCAGCAGTGCTAACCACTGTGCTACCGTGCCGCCCCATGGAACCTGATGGAAGTCTACAAGGTTATGAGGAGCATGGACAGAGTGGATAGTCAGAAGCTTTTTCCCAGGGTGGAAGAGTCAGTTACTAGGTGGCATTGGTTTAAGGTGCGAGGGGCAAGGTTTAAAGGAGATGTACGAGGCAAGTTATTTTTTTACACAGAGTGGTGGGTGCCTAGGAACTCGCTGCCGGGGGAGGTAGCGGAAGCAGATACGATAGTGACTTTTAAGAGACAAATACATGAATAGGATGGGAATAGAGGGATATGGTGCCCAGAAGGGAGGGGGTTTTAGTTCAGTCGGGCAGCATTGTTGGTGCAGGCTTGGAGGGGCGAAGGGCCGGTTCCTGTGCTGTAATTTTCTTTGTTTTTGTTCTTTGTACATGACTCAAGATGGTCTCTGATGATCACTGAACACCTCCTCACCTTTGCTGACAGACTCAACTGCAAACAAGGGCCGCGAGTAGATCACACAAAAAATGCTGCTCACATCCTGGCTGGAGGGTCGCAATTGGGTGGAGGATGAGGGGGCAAAGCCTCATTCACAATCACTAACACTGAATAAGCTTTAAAAGCAAAATACCGCAGATGCTGGAAACCTGAAATAAAAATAATAAAGGCTGGAAAAGCTCAGCCAATCTAGCAGCATCTATGGAGAGAGAGACAGAGGTAATGGGTGGGATTATCTATCAGAGAATCCCTACAGTGCAGAAGGAGACCATTTGGCCCATCGAGCCTGCACTGACAACAGTCCTACCCAAGTCCTATTCCTGTAACCCCATATATTTACCCGAGCTCATTCCCCTGACACTAAGGGGCAATTTACCATGGCCAATCAACATAACCTGCCCATCTTTGGACTGTGAGAGGAAACCGGAGCATCCGGAGGAAACCCACGCAGACACGGGGAGAACATGCAGACTCCAATTTAGCATGGCCAATCCACCTAACCCGCACATCTTTGGACACTAAGGGGCAATTTAGCACAGCCAATCCCCCTAACCCACACATCTTTGGACATTAAGGAAATGTGAGCACGTGACAGAATTATCATGGAATAAGATTTAGTTGCTGCAGAGAATTCAGCTGGTGAGGTACCACCCACCAACAACGCAACGCCAGCCCCCCCCCCCCCGCCCCCCCTCCGCCACCCCCCACCACAACAAGCCGGCTTGCCCCCCTCTCCCACCTCCTTTCTGATACAGCCACACAGCACCCAAGCTCATTCACTTAAGGAATGCCTCGGAAAGTTCATTTGACTTAAAAAAAAAGGAAACCGGCCAGTCAGAACTTACCTGGTGAAACGAACAAACACTGGAATTAACACACAGTCATTCAGTTAGTGTTTGGACAGAGAGAATCATGTTTTAGGTGCAGACCCACCCAAAGGAACATTTTTTGTTTCAAGATACTGATGCAGATTTGATGACAGATTAAGTAGGTAGTGTACAGTATCCTTTTCTACACAAACATCAGAGCGCCAAAACAATTCTCAGCAAAGGTGCAAACGTTGCCAAGTTTGCTACAAAACGTTATCTGTGTTCTTGTGTATTTGTGTGTGTGTGTGCACGCATGTATGTACGCGCCTCTTTCTGTCTGTGTCGGTAACACAAGGAACTTGCTATCATATCCCTATGCAAACAGTGGTATGGAATTTGAATATACATTGCCGAAGTTTCTCATCCTGCACTCGTCAGGACAAAGGCAAGAATGCCAAATTTCAAAAGTTCACAACAATTTATGTTCTGTAACCTCCTCTCTCTCTCCAAGAACTGTGCACTTCTTCAATTCTGACGTCTTGCATATCTGATTTTAATTACTTTGCCAGTAACATGCAGAGGCTCCAAGCCCTAGAGTTCCTCCCTATAGTCTCCCTACACCAGCTCCTTCAAGACACCCTTAAAAATGTACTTCTTCTGTCCTATCAACTTACAAGGTTCAATGGTAAATTTTGATTGGTAACTTTCAAAGAACAAAGAAAAGTGCATCACAGGAACAGGCCCTTCGGCCCTCCAAGCCCGTGCCGATCATGATGCCCTAACTAAAAAAAAAACCTTACTCGGTCCGTATCCCTCTATTCATGTACCCATCCACATGCCTGTTAAATGTTGTTAACGTGCCTGCTTCCACCACCTCCTCTGGAGGCGCGTTCCAGGCACCCACCACTCTCTGCGTGAAAAACTTCCCCCGCACATCTCCCTTAAACTTTTTCCCCCCTCACCTTGAACCTGTACCCCCTTGTAGTTGACACCTCCACCCTGGAAAAAAAGCCTCTGACTATCCACCCTGTCTGTGCCTCTCATCATTTTGTAGACCTCTATCAGGTCTCCCCTCAGCCTCCGTCATTCCAATGAAAACAATCCTAGTTTATTCAACCTCTCCTCATAGCCGATACCCTCGAGACCAGGCAACATCCTGGTGAACCTTCTTTCCACTCTCTCCAAAGCTTCTACATCCTTCTGGTAGTGTGGTGACCAGAACTGCACACAATACTCCAAATGCAGCCCAACCAAGGTTTTATATAGCTGCAATGTGATTTCCCAACTCCTGTGCTCAATGCCCCGGCTGATGAAGGCAAGCATGCCATAATCAGCTTGGCCACTTACGTTGCCACTTTTAGGGAACTGTGGACCTGCACGCCCGGATCCCTCTGTACGTTAATGTTCCTGAGAGTTCTGCCATTTACAGTATAATTCACACCTAAATTTGATCCTCCAAAATGCTTCACCTCACATTTGTCTGGATTAAACTCCATCTGCCATTTCTGTGCCCAAGTCTCCAATCTATCTATCTGTTGTTTCCTCTGACAATCCCTGGCACTATCAGCAACTCCACCAAAGTTCGTGTCATCCACAAATTTACTAATCAGATGACCCAGATCATTTATATATACTACAAACAACAGTCACAGCACTGATCGGTGCGGAACATCACTAGCTACAGATCTCCATTCTGAAAAACACCCTTCCATCGCTACTCTCTTCTTCCCTGTGAAGTTCCTTGGCACGTGGTGTTGTAATAAATGCAAGCTTTTGTTGTACATATTTTTTTTCCAGTCATGTTGCATGATGGAAACAAGTTTCCTCAGAAGTCCAAGGATGCACAGTGGTTAGCAGCCAGGGACCCGGGTTCAATTCCGGCCTTTGGGTCACTGTCGGTGTGGAGTCTGCACATTCTCCCCACGTCTGCGTGGGTTTCCTCCGGGTGCTCCTGTTTCCTCCCACAGTCCAAAGATGTGCAGGTTAGGTGGATTGGCCAGGCTAAATTGCCCCTTAGTGTCAGGGGGACTAGCTAGACTAGCATGGGACGATGGGGATAGGGCTTGGGTGGGATTGTGGTCGGTGCAGACTTGATGGGCTGAATGGCCTCCTTCTGCACTGTAGGGATTCTATGATTTCTGTTCTTTGTATCACTATATCACTACATATGACTGGGGTCAGCACGCGTGTGTGTTAGCGCATGTGCATATAGGATCCTAACTGAATGTTGCAAAAAGATAGCAGGAAACAGAAATGGAAAGAAAACACTGATTCAACGCACCTTCTATTCACGAATGCTCATTTTGCTTAAAGTAGCTGGACAAGTCTTCAACTCCCGGCTCAAGTCTTTACAGAATAGAATCTCAGAATGGTTACAGCACAAAAGGAGGCCATTCGGCCGGTCACTTCCATGCTAGCTCTCTGCAAGAGCTGCTCTGCCTGGTCCCACTTCTCCACCTTTTCCCCGTGTTCCTATAAATATTTTACCTTCAGATAATGAACCAATCCTCTAGTGAAGGGGATAACATGTTGTTCAGAAGTACAACGGCCAATACACTTTACCATCAGAATCAAACATTACTGAAAATCAAATCCTCGCAAGTCTGTGAAAGTAGTTTTGACATGTCACGGTCATTTTTTTTACGCTTTTACCACAACTAAATTAAAACTTCCAAACTGCCCACTTTTTCTTGCTGCTAACCGCCATATTTAAACAATGGACAAACCTCTCACATACGATAACAACTGAGTCTAGACTTTTTAAACTGGATATTCCAGAAGCGAAATTTGGCAAACTGACTTGGGGATGTAATTTGAGCATTTCAAATAAATTACTTGAATGCATTTAACTCCCTGTACATTTCATCAAGTTGTTTAATTACCATCCCATTTTGGTGGGACCATGTACAATTTCCCTTCCAATAGACTGCTAGGCCAATCGGAAGTTTACACCAATACTACCAACAATTTTCCCTGGTTAACATCCTATTTAGTTTTTCACACCTCGGAGAGGGCAGTACTGTAGTGATAATGTCATTGGACTTAGTAATTCAGAAGTCCTAGCTATTGCTTTGCGCACATGGGTTCAAATTCCACAATTGCAGCTGCTGGAATTTGAATTTGGTTAATTTGTGAGGGTGGCACAGTGGTTAGCACTGCTGCCTCACAGCGCCAGGGACCCGGGTTCGATTCCCAGCTTGGGTCACTGTGTGGAATTTGCATGTTCTCCCTGTGTGTGCGTGGGTTTCCTCCAGGGACTCTGGTTTCCTCCCGCACTCCAAAGATTGCCCCTTAATCAGGGGAACACATGGGGTTGCGGGGATAGGGCATGTTGTCCGTGCAGGCTAGATGGGCCGAATGGCCTCCCTCTGCACTATAGTGATTCAATGATTGTCGCAATGTTTAACTGTTAGAGCTGTGCACAGGAGAAGTATCACAGCAAATTAAATCATAGAATCCCTACAGTACAGAAGGAGGCCATTCAGCCCATCGAGTCTGTACTGAACACATCCCATCCAGGCCCTATTCCCCCAACCCTACACATTTACCCTGCTAATTCGCCTGACACTAGGGTCAATTTAGCATGGCCAATTAATGTAACACGCAAATCAGTGGTTAAGCAAAGGTTAACAAGCAAGCCTGAAAAAGACCTTGCAGTGTCAGAACCTCAATTTGACCGCAAGTTAAAAGAAATGGGACTAATTGAGGTACTGCCCAGTACAGCATTGGCAAAACCTAGAACCTGTTGCCGGCAATCTGCAGGTGAGCATTTTACTGCAGAGAGATTGAAATGCTTGCTATTCAGTGTAAACCTATACAAATAGGAATGAATTGTCTCCAACTTGTCTGTTGTGTCAGAGAAAGTTAACCGAGAAGTGTTCTAACTACGTATTTGAAGTTATTTCGTTTGATTATTTTTAGAATCAAACGATCAACAGATCTTTGGTCCCTGCAACCCCACTGGGAGCAGTGGCCTCACCTGGGACAACGGGAAGTCCGCAAAGTCGAGAAGCCATGGATCTGGAGATCCAAAGACGCATGGGTTAGGTGGATTGGCCAGGCTAAATTGCCCCTTAGTGTCAGGGGGACTAGCTAGCTCGAGTAATTGCATGGGGTCATGAGGATAGGGCTTGGGTGGGATTGTGGTCGGTGCAGGCTCGATGGGTCGAATGGCCTCCTTCTGCACTATCGGGATTCTATGATCTATGATTGTGTGTCGGGTACTGTGGAGGGTTTGGAGCCTTGGTTGGGCTTAGGATATCTGAACATGAGGTGATCTTCCCTCCACTCCCCACAATCCCTCCTCACCTTCAAGCCTACAGAAAGTCTGTCAGGCTCCACCTCATGGCCTCGCCACATGGTGTGGACACTTCTCTGCATAGCCGCAGAGGCAGGAGGAGGCCCGCGGGTTGCCTTCGAATGGCCAAAAGATTTGGAAACCGAGATAACTGCACAATGAAATGTGCTGAAATGTAACCGAATGGATTGACTTTCCCAACCAGACAAGACTCTTATTATTAAAATCTGGAGAGAGTTAGGGGATGGATAGTTACTGACACATGCTTCTTTGGACCTCCAGAATAGTCGCTGATTCAAGAACAAATTCAACGTCTAATTGCTAGCGAGGGGGGGAAATGATTTTGCGAATTAAGGTGAGGGCAAGAGACAAAAGCCTACAAACTCCAGGGAGCAATATTTCTGTCACAAAAACTTTATCCCTGGTATTCATTTAGTGCTTTTCTCTTTGCCATTGATCTCCAGAGCTGCTTTGGCAGCCTCATGCCACCCCCCCAAAAAAAATCCTGTTTATCCAGAGGCCCCACAACCCTGGAATATATGACAGAGAGAGAAAAAAAAATCCTCGCGATTCCAGTCATTTCAACTCATTCAGAAAATAGTTCACGGCAGTGAAAAAAAGAAATGTTTTGTGATGTGTCTCAGAGCCAAAAGAACTCTCTGCTCCTTATCCCCGTAAGGAACAAAGATTTAACTAAGAGTGGCACCACAGTACGGATTCCCCATTGAAAGGGAAGCTGAAACGTTCCATTCAAATCTACCAAACATAAACTGAATTTCGTGCCCCGTGTATAATATTTCCAGGAAAAGTGTATCCAAGCTAAGAGCATTGTAAGCAGCTCTATTTATCCTGGCCAGATCCCATACTTTGTCCCTTTTCTGTTCCAAAGATACAGATGTTGCTTATTTAACTCAATGTCCATCTCTTAAGACAGGCTGCCTTGCTGTCCAAGATGTTTATTTTATATTAAGAACACAGCATGACTCGCGTCCCAGTTAATAACCTGGCTACGTGTGGGGTCACGGTGGGGAGATAGGTGCACAGTGATAAGCTCCGATTCTTCCCTCGCGAACACGGCCAGGAACCTGGCCTACAGATCACCGGAAACTTTAATTTGTTTCAGGACAATGTGGTACATTGTCAACAGTATCTCATGACTTCTGTTACAACTTCTATTGTGTGAAAGTACGCGACAGGTGGAATTTGGCACTATTCCCTATCAATTGCATCCAGGATTCACAAATTATATTCAAATAACACGCTAAATATTTAAATCACCTCATCCCCTTTATGGGCGCGAGGCTGGCTTTGCCAGCACAACAGGGCTGGTAACATCTCGAGAGGTGGTAACCGGGCAGGAACCCCAGTTTTTTCACCTCTCACCCGATCTTAGCTGCTCGCCACTCCGATCGACTGGCATGACCGGTCTGTAAGATTGCCCCCTTTATAACTTTAAGCCACAATGCACCCGCCATTGGCTACCTGGACAGTAATCATCATTGATGGCCACCTGTACCAATGTACCAAGGGAAGCAACCAATACCACAACAACCAGCAACAGAATTATAGGATCCCGACAGTGCAGAAGGAGGCCATTCGGCCCATCAAGTCTGCACTGACCACAATTCCACCCAGGCCCTATCCCCATAATCCCATGCATTTACTTTGCTAATCCCTCTGACACCAAGGGGTAATGTAGCATGGCCAATCCACCTAACCCGCACGTCTTTGCACTGTGGGAGGAAACCTATGCAGACACTGGGAGAACGTGCAAACTCCACACAGACAGTCACCCAAGCCAGGAATGGGTCCCTGGCGCTGTGAGGCAGCAGTGCTAACCACTGAGTCACCGTGCCACCCTCAAGCTCATTCCTAATGTTGGTCATTCTCCCTAACCTGAAGATGGGTGGAATGGAAAATTCAACTTATGCTGAATTGTACTGATTTCTATTATACCGCCCCCACTCCATGCGTCCCCCGCCCACCCCCATGCCCCTCACCCACACGTCCCCTGCCCCCCTCCACACTCCCCACCCCCCCCAGAATTCCAGCCGAGAGCACCTACCAGATGGAGAAATGTACAGAGGAATCCTCTCAATACATAACCTTCTTGAAAAGTATACAGTGGATGGCACGTCAAAAATACTTCACTCACTGTAAAGTACTTTTGGGCATCTAGGGTCTAGTGCAAGGATATGTATGCAAGTCTTCTCTTTTAAGAAAACACTGGCATCAAAACTAAATGGACGGTGCAGCAGTAAACATCCTGAATTCATATTTTGCTTCATATCAACTTCATAGAATGAATCATAGAATCCTGACAGTGCAGAAGGAGACCATTCAGCCCATCAAGTCTGCATCGACCCTTCAACAGAGCATCTTACCTAGGCCCTATCCCCTTAACTCCATATATTTACCCTGACCTACACATCTTTGGACAGTAAGGGGCAATCTAGCATGGCCAATCCACCGAACCTGCAAATCTTTGGACTGTGGGAGGAAACCGGGGCACCCGGAGGAAACCCACGCAGACACGGGGAGAGAAAAGAGCTTTGACAAAGGGTCATCTGGGCTCGAAACGTCAGCTCTTTTCTCTCCCTACAGATGCTGCCAGAACCTGCTGAGATTTTCCAGCATTTCCTCTTTTGGTTTCAGATTCCAGCATCCGCAGTAATTTGCTTTTATCCAGGCACGGGGAGAACGTGCAAGCTTCACACAGGCAGTCAGCCGAGACCGGAATTAAACCCGGGCCCCTGGCGCTGTGAGGCAGCAATGCTAACCATTGTGCTGCCCTAAGTGCATCCTAATCCACTGAGTTACTTGCTTTTACCTGCATGAGTTGGGCTACACTTCCTCTCTTAGAAAGACAAAACAGAGGATTGTTTACAAGAAGGTGGAACCAGTATTTCAGTGCTTTTGGAATAAACATCCAACTCGCATACTTATAATCAGCCTATCTCATGTTAGATTAAAGCTGATGTGTAACCTCCTCTATTTATGTTGGATTTCTCCCAACTTGTTGAGACATCTTGGAGCTACTTGAACTATTGTTTTCTGTTTGATGATAGTTTGAGCTAATCCCATTCAAACAGATCCATGGCATCATTCTTTCTCCTTTTAAATTTGACTAAAAGGAAAACTAGGCAGGACCGTGGGGAAGGAACAGGGGGTCAGGGCTAAATGGAGAACACGTTCAAAGACGCAACATGTCGATGATGGCCTCCTGTGATGTATGATTTTACTATTGCTCACTAATCCAGATGTGTCGCTTAACCTATTCTATTTTTCGAGCTGTACTATTCCCCGCTTTAATCTCAGAACATGGTCAGTCAAATTGTCAATGCTTTGTCCTAAAATCTAATACCCGTCTTGTCCACACTCTTCCTGAACAAAGAACAAAGAAAAATACAGCACAGGAACAGGCCCTTCGGTCCTCCAAGTCTGTGCCGACCATGATCTTAGAATCCCTACAGTGCAGGAGGAGGTATTTGGCCCATCGAGCCTGCACCGACAATGATCCCACCCTGGCCCTATCCCCTGCTCCCCACATATTTACCCTGCTAATCCCCTATCACTAACGAGCAATTTAGCGTGGCCAATCAACCTAACTCCACATTGTTGGACTGTGGGAGGAAACCGCAGCACCCGGAGGAAACCCACGCAGGCATGGGGAGAATGTGCAAACTCCACACAGACAGTGACCCAAGGGTGGAATTGAACCTGAATCCCTGGCACTGTGAGGCAGCAGTGCTAACCGCTGTGCAATTCCCTCCCTATTCACGTACCCATCCAGATGCCTCTTAAGTGTCACTAATGTGTCTGCTTCCACCACCACCTCTGGCAGTGCGTTCCAGGCACCCATCACGCTCTGCATGAAAAACTTCCCCCGTACATCTCCCTTAAACTTTCCCCCTTCAACTTGAACCCGTGCCCCCCTTGTAATTGACATTTCCACCCTGGGAAAAATCCTCTGACTATCCACCCTTTCCAAGCCTCTCATAATTTTGTCGACCTCTATCAGGTCTCCCCTCAGCCTCCGTCTTTCCAGTGAAAATAATCCTAATTTATTCAACCTGGAAATCATGGAAACCCTACAGTGCAGAAACAGGCCATTCGGCCCATCGAGTCTGCACCGACCACAATCCCACTCAGGCCCTACCCCCATATCCCTACACATTTACCCGCTAATCCCTCTAACCTACACATCTCAGGACACTAAGGGGCAATTTTAGCATAGCCGATCAACCTAACCCGCACATCTTTGGACTGTGGGAGGAAACCGGAGCACCCGGAGGAAACCCACGCAGACACGAGGAGAATGTGCAAACTCCACACAGACAGTGACCCGAGCCGGGAATCGAACCCAGGTCCCTGGAGCTGTGAAGCAGCAGTGCTAACCACTGTGCTACCGTGCCGCCCTCTCCTCATAGCCTCTCCTCATAGCCAATGCCCTCGCGACCAGGCAACATCTAGCTGCATTCCCTGCACTTTCTCCAAAGCTTTCATGTCCATCTGGTAGTGTGGTGACCAGAACTGCATGCAATACTCCAAATACAGTCTAACCAAGATTTTATAGCTGCAACATGATTTCCCAACTCTTGTACTCAACATATGAGGGCCCTCGTACATCAACGCAGTCAGAGACAGGTACACCAAATGGGCGATTTTTCATAAGTTCATAAGATATAGGAGAAGAATTATTCCATTCGATCCATCGAGTCCGCTCTGCCTTTCAATCATGGCTGATATTCTCCCCATCCCCATTTTCCTGCCGTCTCCCCATAACCCTACAAGCCATTACCAATTAAAAATCTGTCGAACTCTCCCTCAAATTTACTCACTGTCCCAGCATCCACCGCACTTTGTGGTAGCGAATTCCACAGATTCACAACCCTTTGGGAGAAGTAGTTTCTCCTCAACTCTGTTTTAAATTTGCTACCTACCCCTTATCCTAAAGCTATGACCTCTCGCTCGAGAATGCCCCACAAGAGGAAGCATCCGCTCCACGTCTACTTTATCCATACCTTTTATCATCTTGTATACCTCAATCTGATCTCCCCTCATTCTTCTAAATTCCAGAGAGTATCGGCCTAAACTGTTCAATCTCTCTCCATACGACAAACCCCTCATCTCTGGAATCAATCTAGTGAACCTCCTCTGAACTGCCTCCAATGTCACTGCATCTTTCCTCAAATAAGGGGACCAAAACTGTGCACAATATTCCAGGTGCAGCCTCACCAATGCCTTGTATAGTTGCAACAATACTTCCTTACCTTTATATTCTATTCCTTTAGCTATAAATGCCAACATTCCATTCACTTTCTTTATTATCTGCTGTACCTGCATGCTAGTTTTAGTTTTTTAGTTCAATTTCTATTAAATACTAGTCAAAGTAAAGTAAAAGTTTATTTATTAATTAGTCACAAGTAAGGCTTACATTAACACTGCAATGAAGTTACTGTGAAACTTCCCTAGTCGCCACACTCCGGTACCTGTTTGGGTCAAAGCACCTAACCAGCACATCTTTCAGACTGTGGGAAGAAACCGGAGCACCCGGAGGAAACCCAGGCAGACACAAGGAGAATGTGCAAACTCCTCACAGACAGTGACCCAAGCTGGAAAATGAACCTGGGTCCCTGGCACTGTAAGGCAGCAGTGCTAACCTGCTAACCACTGTGCCAGCGTGCCACCCCGTAAATCAATGTCAGGCATGGGATTCAAACCAGCGCCTCCAGAGGAGACTGCAACCTGAACGCAGCGCCTTAGACCACTCGACCATCCTGACTCCCTTCATAGTGAGCCACCCCTGATCCGGACTGTATCTCAAAAGCATAGCTCTGGACGGTGATCTCTGGATCACTTCAGACTTAGTGGTGTTTTCTCTTTCAAAGTTTGCCATGTCGCTCTTTGCAATTTAAATCCCCCAAAATATTTAAAGTCAGAAGCAAATAAGACAGCAACGAAAGAGGTCATTGCAGGATGGGTCAAATCACAAGTCACGGGGAGTCCTTCAGACATGCCTGAAAACACTTTGGAAATAGTTGAACTCCACACCTGGAAATCTTATTGACTTTCTGTAAAAAGGTGAGTAAAATACATTAAGGGATGATGTGGATGAACCGAAGAATGTCTGGCTTCAGGGAGAACCATCATGTTATACGAACATTCCTCTTGTCAGAATTCTGCTGGTATATACTCCAAAGAATGCACAACGAGATAACCAGACCTTTGCTTACATTCACAATCTTGATTTATAGCCTAATGAAAAGGCAAGACTTGTTGACCAACATGAGGAGTTTGTTCGGTTTATGGCGGTAATGTTAACTGGAATATCTATTAAAAAGAAAAAAAATCTTCAATTGTACAGAGCATTGCATGCCCCAAGGATAGCTGGAAGCATCTTGCTGTCTGTAAAGTACTCTAAGAGTAATCGGCATTATTCAATGTAGAAACTGATTTGATTTATTATTGTCGCATGTACTAATATACAGTGAAAAGTATTGTTTCTTGCGCGCTATACAGACAAAGCATACCGTTCACAGAGAAGGAAAGAGTGCAAAATGTAGTCTTACAACCATAGCTAGGGTGTAGAGAAAGATCAATTGAATATATGATTTATTCTTGTCACATGTATTGGTATACAGTGAAAAGTATTGTTTCTTGCGCACTAGACAGACAAAGCATACCGTTCATAGAGAAGGAAACGAGAGAGTGCAGAATGTAGTGTTGCAGTCATAGCTAGGGTGTAGAGAAAGATCAACTTAGTGCGAGGTAGGTCCATTCAAAAGTCTGATGGCAGCAGGGAAGAAGCTGTTCTTCAGTCAGTTGCTACGTGACCTCAGACTTTTGTATCTTTTTCCCCGACAGAAGAAGGTGGAAGAGAGAATGTCCGGGGTGCACTGGGTCCTTAATTATACAGGCTGCTTTTCCGAAGCAGCGGGAAGTGTAGTCAGAGTCAATGGATGGGAGACTGGTTTGCCTGATGGATTGGGCTGCATTCACGACCTTCTGTAGTTTCTTGCAGTCTTGGGCAGAGCAGGAGCCACACCAAGCTGCGATACATCTGGAAAGGATGCTTTCTATGGCGCATCTGAAATCTGTGGGTTCCAATTTGGGAAAATCAAGATTCCCCCATCGACAAAGTGAGAATAATCACTAATCCTTTTAGTGACATTGGTTGGTAGATGAATATTTACCAGAACACAGGGGAGAACATCCTTCCTCTTCTGCAAAATAGTGCCAGGTGATCTTTTACATTCGCCTGACAATGAGAACATTAGAAATAGGAGTCGACCACATGACCCCTTGAGCCTGTCCAAATACAATCATGGGTGAACCTCAATCTCACTTTTTCATGCAATCCCCATATCTTCCAAAAATCTAAATGCTGTCCATGGAAACCACAGAAGTGTTGCAGTACAGTAGGAGGCCATTCGGCCCATCTTGTCCATGCCAGCCCGAGGACTCCCAAATGCCCTTTTCTAATCCCACCTTCCTGCATCCGGCCCATAGCCCTGTAGTTTACAGCACTTAAGGTGCAGATCCAGGTACTTTTTAGAAGAGTTTAGGATTTCTGCCTCCAGCACCAATTCGGGCACCTTCAGCGTAAAAAACGTTCTTCCTCATGTCCCCCCTACACTTACTGCCACTTATCTTGCATCTATGTCCCGAGACATAGGTTCTAGAATTTTCTACCAAGGTAAAGAATTTTATCCTGTCCACTCTATCTCTTCCCCTCAATTCTGTACACCTCAATCAAGTCACCCCCTCAGCCTTCTTTGTTCCAAGGAAAATGACCCCAACCCATCCAATCTCTCCTCTTAGTTACACTTTTCTATCTCTGGCAACATTCTTGTGAACTTCCTCTGCATTCTCTCCAAAGCAATTACGTCCTTCCTGTAATATGGGGACCAGAACCGGAGAGGCTAGCGGGCCAGGAGACTTCAGTCCTGAGCCCGCTCATGATATTCAAATTGTTTTTGAATCCTAATTTAATTAAATTATACAGCTCCGCACCGATTTCTGGCGCAGAGTTGACGGCGTCAGAAATCCGGAGACTCAGAGGCTGAGGTGCCCAATGGGAAGCCCAATAAACGGCCTCCGCTTGAGTCTCCCAGCCCGTTGCACTGCAAAAGCAACACAGCGGGCTGGGAAAATCGCCTCCTTAATCTTTACAGTACCTCATCCATAATAGCCTACCAACCTGATAATTATTCATTTATTCCTACTCTCACTTCCGGTCTTGTAACCAATTTTCTAACCTTGCCATTATACCGGCCTCAAATCCATGAGCCCTTAATTTGTTCAATAACCTTTCATATGGCATCGTACCAAACGGGCGGCACAGTGGTTAGCACTGCTGCCTCACAGCGCCATGGTCCCGGGTTCGATTCCTGCCTGGGTGACTGTCTGTGTGGAGTTTGCACGTTCTCCCCATGTCTGCGTGGGTTTCCTCCGGTTTCCTCCCACAGTCCAAAGATGTGCGGGTTAGGTGGATTGGCCATGCTAAATTGCCCCTTAGTGTCAGGAGGACTAGCTATGGTAAATGCATAGAATTATGGGGCCTGGATGGGATTGTGGTCGGTGCAGACTCGATGGGCCGAATGGCCTCCTTCGGCACTGTAGGGATTCTACACTTGCTGAAATTTCAAACCTACGACATCCACAAATTCCCCTTTATCCTCAGAAACGTGTAATAGTTTTGTCAACCATGATTTCTCTTTCATAATTGTTTTAAGTGTCCTGCTGCCACTTCCTTAATCATGGATGCTAACATTTCCCCCACTATCTGATGCCAGGTTGAATGGCTTGTAGTCCCCTGTTCTCCCTCTTCTGCCTTTCTGACAAGGCAGGTGTTGGCTTAACATCTTATCTGAAAATTAGCATCTCCAACAGTGTAGCACTCACTTAGTACTGCATTTGACTATCAATTTAGAATTAGCATATCGAGATAATGACAAAAGTATCTTACTTAAATTAAACATCAAAGTGGTAACTTATGCTATGTAATACTTGGTTATGTAATGTGCGGCACAGTGGTTAGCACTGCTGCCTCACAGTGCCAGGGGCCCAGGTTCTATTCCAGCCTTGGGTCACTGTCTGGAGTTTGCACATTCTCCCCGTGTCTGCATGGGTTTCCTCCGGGTGCTCCGATTTCCTCCCACAGTCCAAAGATGTGTGGGTTAGGTTGATTGGTCATGCTAAATTGACCCCAGTGTCAGGGGGATTAGCAGGGTAAATATGTGGGGTTATGGGGATAGGGCCTGGGTGGAATTGTGATCGGTGCAGATGTGATGGGCTGAATGGCCTCCTTCTGCACTGTAAGGATTCTATGAATACTCAATCCACCTTTAGAACCAAATTAATACTGCACCAGAACTTGCTGTCAAAATAATGGTGACTCCGATGGTTATTTATATGCAGATTGTACATCACTTTCAGACTGTTTTTAAATTTAAAGTTTATTTATTAGTCACAAGTAGGCTTACATTAACACTGCAATGAAGTTACTGTGAAAATCCCCTAGTCGCTACACTCCAGCACCTGTTTGGGTACACTGAGGGAGAATTTAGCATGGCCGATACACCTAACCTGCACATCTTTCAGACTGTGGGAGGAAACCCATGCAGACACGGGGAGAACATGCAGACTCAGCACAGACAGTGACCCGAGGCCGGAATTGAACCCGGGTCCCTGGCGCTGTGAGGCAGCAATGCTAACCACCGTGCCGCCCCATCACTGTACAGCAATTTCAGAGTCGATGCACAATTAAATGCCAAAATTAAAAACATTTCTAAGTGAGCCATTTGCTATTCTCCTTTTTCTGGAGTTCCCAGTCTGAAGGCAGGTCTGACCAACCTGCTCCGCCGCAGGTAGGCCAAGAAGCCATGTCCTAAATCTCCAACCAGAATGGGAATCGAACTCTGTGCTGTTGCCGCTGATCTGATCCGCACCAGCCATCCAGACAACTGAGCCAACCAGTCCCCCAAAGAGTCCAGGTTTCTGTACCATCTGTATCTCCATAACTTACATGTATGTCATAGCCTTAAGCTATGGATAGTGATGGCAAAGGCTCCAATGCTCCTTCCATCAAATAGCTGAATAGGAGTCTCTCCTGCTCTTACCGCCTGCCACTGGCTTGTTTTGGAAGATTTGCCAGTTGATACTTGACCTGTTATGAATGCATCTTACTTGGCCATCAAGTGCTGGGGTGGGACAAGGAGGCCACCAGACCTCCTACCCATTAATCATTAGCTTTGCAGAAATAGCATTCTGCTGTCTCACCATATAAATACATTAAAGGGCATGAAGATGGTGCCTTTGCACATTGGTTATGAACAAAACCCAGCACAGAAAGTGAAATCTTGTCATTTCGATGTATGTATCCTTTTAATGAAAATGATTAGTTACTGTAAGTCAACCTCTCTGACACTGAAAAAATAATTACTGCGGCATTTCATTCCCTTAACTAGCAAATTTTGGTTAGAGATTTTTAAAATGCAAATTTTAAACTTTTCCAAACTTCCTTTATGCCTTTTCATCCAATATTTCTTTCCCTCTCTATTTCGCTTTCTGTACCCGATTCGGAATTGAATACACTCAGTCGAACTTACATTTCCTTTTGAATTCTTCAGAGTTTGTTGTTTAATCTTTCCATCGAAGGCAGCACGGTGGCACAGTGTTAGCACTGCTGCCTCACAGCGCTAGGGACCCAGGTTCAATTCCAGCCTCGGGTGACTGTGAAGTTTGCACAGCCCCCCCCGTGTCTGCGTGGGTTTCCTCCCACAGTCCAAAGATGTGTGGGTTAGATGTATTGGCCATGCTAAGTTGCCCCTTTGTGTCAGGGGGATGAGCAGGGTAAATACGCGGAGTTAAGGGGATTGGGCCTGGGTGGGTCATTGTTGGTGTAGGCTTGATGGGCCAAATGGCCTCCTTCTGCACTGTAGGGATTCTATGATCTGATGGATTAAGGAGATAATACGTTGTCTACTGTGACCTCAGGAACCTCAGAGAGCCAGATGTGTCCCTCCCAGCTCTCACTTTCAGCAAATTGGCATGCAAAAATAAAGGTTTGTATACCAGTCTAACCAATGGCAGATGTGATCATATGCCCGTCAACCAGAGATTATAGCCCGGTATTTAAGGTTCTACCAAGGGCTGTGCACTTCAGGAAAGAACTGTCCCTCACCAGTACTGAACACGATTGACACTTATGCACAATACAATTCACTCATTCTTGTGACACTTGCCAGTTCCAATTTAGGATCAGACGGTGCAGGAGGAGGCCATTCAGCCCATCGAGCCCACACTGACAACAATCCCACCCAAGAGCTATCCCCAAAACTCCATGCATTTACCCTGCTAGTTTCCCTGACACTGTGGGGTAATTTAGCATGGCCAATCCACCTAACTTACACATCTTGGGACACTAAGGAGCAATTTAGCATGACCTATCCACCTAACCTACATATCTTGGGACACGAAGGAACAATTTAGCATGACTAATCCACCTAACCTACACATCTTGGGACACGAAGGAACAATTTAGCATGGCCAATCCACCTAACTTTCGCTTCTTGGGACACGAAGGAACAATTTAGCATGGTCAATCCACCTAACCCGCACATCTTTGGACTGTGGGAGGAAACCGGAGCACCCAGAGGAAACCCATGCAGACATGGGGAGAACATGCAAACTCCATACAGACGGTCGCCCCGAGGCTGGAATCGAAACTGGGTCCCTGGCGCTGTGAGGCAGCAGCGCTAACCACTGTGCCAGCCAGATTTATGACCACAACATTCATTAACAAAATATTGCAGATCATTCTCTTTGTATGGATTATTCTAGAACAGCAGCAGGTTTTGGTTTATAATGAATGAAGTATCCATATTCTTTCGATAGTAAGAAAAAGAAGTAAAATTATTCTTAACAAATCTAAGACTCAGACAATGGAATCCCACTTTTTGATCCCTTGCCGGAAATAAAAGGAAGCTTTCACAGTCAGGTAGCGATCAATCCCTAAATTTTGTACCATTGTTTAATTCCCCTCTCTCAAAAGTACTCTTCACAAAAGAACTAACTGTGGAAACCCAGTATTTTAAACCTGCAATAACAGGTTAAAAAAAAACATGCAGACTTGTTTCAAAGTCATTAAACAGTCGCTTTAAAAAAATACTTAACATCTGAAAATATACTTGCTGCAGATTTCCAGTATGTTGTACAACAGTGGAATGTGACAAATAAACACAATGCTACTTCACTGGGAGCACCCTTGGGGTGCATCAGGACTTGCCCTATT
This sequence comes from Mustelus asterias, assembly GCF_964213995.1. Lineage (NCBI taxonomy): Eukaryota > Metazoa > Chordata > Chondrichthyes > Carcharhiniformes > Triakidae > Mustelus > Mustelus asterias. Next base: position 10,242,132 of record NC_135818.1, on the reverse strand, counting down.
TATTTTGATCACCCTCTTTTGCACAGATCATTCTAGAACGGCAGCAGGCTTCGGTTTAAGATCGCTTTACCATCTGCCATCAAACACAATACGTTGTGACAAGCTGAAGCACAGAGAAGCGTCTATTAACCCCGCCAGCTTGTGTTCCATTAATGCCCCTTCAGCAGTTAGCTTTCCAGACCAAATTTATACAACGCATGGTGCTCTTGTGTGTTAACTGGCTTTTAAACCGGTTGCAAAATTGAGACGACAGTCTGCTTCACTGGGACCCAGAGCTTGGACCCCCGCTGTCTGCAGCCCAGACAAATCTGAATCACAATCTCTGGTTCACCCAACTTTGAAATGTGTCTGCCAAACACTGCAACCTACTTACATTGAAATGATAATTGCAAACAAGATTCACGAGACATGCAAAAAAAAATTAACTCGACATGGAAGAGGCGTTTACACTTGAGTCCTGACTTTTAATGTAAATATACATTACATTTTTACCCCATTCTCATTTGCAAAGCCAATGCACAGAGTGAACAGGGTTAACACATCTCCTTAAAGTTTATTTATTAGCGCCACAAATAGGCTTACATTAACGCTGCAATGATGTTACTGTGAAAATCCCCTAGTCGCCACACTCCGGCGCCTGTTCGGGTACAATGGGGGAGAATTTATAGAATCGAATACCTACAGTGCAGAAGGAGGCCATTCAGCCCCTCGAGTCTGCACTGACAACAATCCCACCCAGCCCCTATCCCCAAAACCTCACATATTTACCCTGCTAATTCCCCTGACATCCCCTTGACATTGAGGAGCAATTTAGCATGGCCTATCAACCAAACCCGCACATTTTTGGACTGTGGGAGGAAACCGGAGCACTCGGAGGAAACCCACACAGACACAGGGAGAACGTGCAAACTCCGCACAGATTTTGACCCAAACCGGGAATCGAACCCGGGTCCTTGGCGCTGTAAGGCAACAGTGCTAACAACTGTGCCACCGTGCACTGGCCAGTTCACCCAACCAGCAGGCCTATCAGACTTGCTCCAAATAAAAAATTCAAACTGAATCCAATTCATGGTCCCCACAAGAGAGACCAACAAGATCCAAGCTGACAAGATAAGGCATTGTACCTGATCTTGGGCTTGATCTGAAGTTTGATCTTAGCCAAAAGGCTGATATACATTAGGAACTGACCACATTGCTACTTGCTGAGGTGTTCCACACAGCCAGCTCACTAAAATACAAGCCCACTTTTACACTAAAAAATGTAAGCTTTGGTCGATCTTAGCTAGCTTCTTTCTACCTGAACCACCTCATCCTTCACTAACAAGTGACCAATCATTCATCACGATTAAAACCAGTATCACTACTTTCAACACCAGCCTCTGATAGAGGCACATCGATGCGGATGGAGATTGGAGCTCAACTTAGAAATCTGGACAAGATTTCTTGGTAAGAAGTTTAACAACACCAGGTTAAAGTCCAACAGGTTTATTTGGTAGCAAAAGCCACACAAGCTTTCGGAGCTCCAAGCCCCTTCTTCAGGTGAGATTTCTTGAGCAACTTCTTAAAAGGGAGCGGTACAGTGGTTGGCACTGCTGCCTCACAGCGCCAGGGACCCAGGTTCGATTCCTGGCTTGGGTCACTGACTGTGTGGAGTCTGCACATTCTCCCCGTGTCTGCGTGGGTTTCCTCCCACAGTCCGAAAGACGTGCTGGTAGGTACATTGGCCGTGCTAAATACTCCCTCATTGTACCCGAACAGGCGCCGGAGTGTGGCGACTAGGGAATTTTCACAGTAACTTCATTGCAGTATTAATGTAAGCCTACTTGTGACACTAATAAATAAACTTTAAAAATAACTTTAACACAGTTTGGTCGCTTTATCCCGGGCCAATACTCGTGTTCAGGTGAGGAAAGTGACAACCAGCCTGAGTAACAACATTTTGGGATCAAAACAAAGCCAGTAGCAATATTCACTCAATTACATTTTACTCGAGCTTGTTACAAAGCAGATCAAAGCACTAGAGGTGGGAGAGAAAGGCAATTGATTTTGTGTATGTGTGTGTGTGAAACTTGTTTGCTTACCTTTACAGACCCCCAGAGAGGGTCCACGGTCAAGTCCGGAGCTGCTCTCACCGTCCTCCCCTTCCTCGAAGCCAGCCAGGCTCTCGCTCCGTACGCACCACAGTCCAGTGTCACAGCGGGGAGCCGGCTCCCCGCAAGCCTCCCCCTCTCTCCGGGCACACACCGGGCAGCAGCCGCAGGAGTCCAGCAGCCGGCCGCCGGGGCAAGCCGGAGGCTCCCCGCACCTCTCCCGGCGGCAGGGCGGGCAGTCCCGGCTCCTTCCCCAGCAAGTGGACCACAGCAAGCAGACAGCCAGCAGCCCGGCACCTTCACATCGTTTCTTCAACATGACCAGCCCCAGACAGAGAGAGGGAGAAAGCCAGACTGCTAAAATTCAACAATAAACTTCCTTTAACCTCCCTCTCTTTCTCCCCCAAAAAACTTCAGAACTCCAGTGACAATTGCAAATAAATTTTGAAACAATCCCTCCCCTCTTTCGCCCCCAAAATACTTCAGAACCCTAGTGACAATTCCAAATAAATGTAACAATTTCACCCCCCAAAAAACTTCAGAAATCTGGTGCTAATTCCAAATAAATATAACAATCTCTCCCCCCTCTTTCTCCCTCCCAAAAAAAACTTCAGAACCCCAGTGACACTTCCAAATAAATACAACAATCCTAAACAAGAAATTCACAATGTTCAAAAGGATTATTTCCTCTCTGTTAAAAATATATCTCCCCCTGACTCTATAGCTCCTGGTTTTTGCAAGCACTGTCAAAACAGTCACAGCTTCAGACTGTGCATTGACTGAAGCTCAAACGTGAATGTCTACCTCTCTTTCTGTGTGTCTCTCTCTCTGATTGAGCCCAGCCAGTGACGCCCTCTGATTGACAGCTCCAGCGACCCGCCTGCACCCAGCCCACAAGCAGCGGCAGCAGCCCCTCGCCTTTGCCCTGCCCTCCGCCTGCTGCCACTCACACGCCTCAGCAGCAAGCAAGGGGTGGGGAGGGAGAGAGAGAGAGACAGACTGTCTAAAGTCCTGTTGCCAGCACAAGAGTTGCACCCAAGTGCCCTAACCGCAGGGCAACCTTGCCCACTTTTGTTCCCATTATGTTTGTTCAAACTCTTTCCCCCCCGCCCCCACCACCTTCAGGGGATAAGGGAACAGTGATTAAACCAGAGAGCTGAACAAGAGCTGGACTGGGATGAAAACATTCAGAGATAATCTTAATGAACACAAATTAAATCGCTTGCAACCAAGTGCAGTTTCCTTTCTTACATTGTTGATCCGACCTTGTTGTCTCCACTACCCTGATCTCACGCCATCATGGTAACACTGGGGTAGCACGGTGGCACAGTGATTAGCACTGCTGCCTCACAGTGAGGTAGCAGTGTGAGCCACTGTGCCACCGTGCCATCCTCTTTGTGAAGTACAACAGTGGCACAGTGGTTAGCAACTGCTGCCTCTCACAGTGCCAGGGTCCCGGGTTTGACTCCGGCCTCGAGTGACTGTACATGTGGAGTCTGCACATTCTCCCCATGTCTGCGTGGGTTTCCTCCGGGTGCTCCCACAGTCCAAAGATATGCAGGTTAGGTGGGTTGGCCATGCTAAATTGCTCCTTAGTGTCAGGGGGATTAGCGGGGTAAATACATCGGGTTATGGGGATAGGGCCTGGGTGGGAATGTTGTCTGTGCAGACTTGATGGGCCAAATGGCCTCCTTCTGCACTGTAGGGCTCTCTGAATGCGCTCTTCCAGAGGAAGGCTTGATGGATGGTTTGTTTCCATCTGTCGTGGTCCCCTGACCTCCTTACAGTGGAGAAGGTGCCCATATCATGGGATCATGGAATCCCCACAGTACAGAAGGAGGCCATTCAGCCCATCGAGCCTGCACCAACAACAATCTCACCCAGGCGCTATCCCTTTAAGCCCACATACTTACCCCAACACTAAGGGGCAATTCAGCATGGCCAATCCACCTAACCCGCACATCTTTAGACTGTGGGAGGAAACCGGAGCACCCGGAGGAAACCCACGCAGACACGAGGAGAACATGCAGACTCCACACAGGCAGTTACCCGAGATTGGAATTGAAGGTACACAAGATGATAAAAGGTATGGATAAAGTAGACGTGGAGCGGATGCTTCCTCTTGTGAGGCATTCTGGGACGAGAGGTCATAGTCTTAGGATAAGGGGCAGCAAATTTAAAACAGAGTTGAGGAGAAACTACTTCTCCCAAAGGGTTGTGAATCTGTGGAATTCGCTACCCCAAAGTGCGGTGGATGCTGGGACAGTGAGTACATTTAAGGAGGCGTTAGACAGATTTTTAATTGGTAATGGGTTGAAGGGTTATGGGGAGAAGGCAGGAAAATGGGGATGAGGAGCAGATCAGCCATGATCGAATGGCGAATGGGACTTGATGGGCCGAATGGCCTAATTCTGCTCCGTTATCTTGTAAACTTATGAACTTATAACCTGGGTCCCTGATGCTGTGAGGCAAAAGCGATAACCATTGTGCCACCGTGCCACCCTTTCTGTTTCCAGCAAATATAGACCTGTGTAATACCCGAATGATGGACATCACAGAGCGGTTTCAGCGAAGCTACAGTGGCCCTGGGTGACTGTGTGGAGGCTACACAGTGTCTCCCCGTGTCTGCGTGGGTTTCCTCCGGGTGATCCAGTTTCCTCCCACACTTCAAAAATGTGTAGGTTACGTTGACTGGCCATGAAAAATTGCCCCTTACTGCCCCATGATATATAGGTTAGAGGGATTAGTGGAGTAAATACATGGGGCTATGGGGTAAGCCTGGGTAGGAGTTGGTGCATACCTGATGGACCAAATGGCTTCCTTCTGCACTGTAGGGATTCTATGATTCTCCATGTGACTCCAGCCCCACAGCAATGGGGCCCTACCCTGCCCTGCAACCACCTCTCATGATTTAACCAACATACTTAGATCATGCACTGTCATGGAAGTTGCCTGGGGAGACACATCTGAAGGAAGAGACAGTTGGATGATGAGCTGTTGAAGTATTCTTTCCATTTCTTTCAAAGGAAAGGCCATGAAGGAACCAACCACAGTGCACACTTTGAACATGCAAGTTTGTAGATCTCCAACTCAGGTGATGCCAACGCTAGCCTTGCAAAGCTTGCGGATGCCTGTTTTAGACGCTGTAACATCAGGATAAACTTCAGCCAGCCGCTGCATCTGATACTGCAGCTGACGTATCTATCCACTCTGGCCATCAATACTCCAGATGACACCCTACTCCGTCACCAGCACAATGGACCAATCCAAAAATTAATCAGGTAAAGGAATTTCCAGATAGGTTGTTGAGTTGGGATGGTATATCCGTGATGATCGGGCCTTGGTTCTCTTGGTTGGCAATGTCTCAAGGAACCTGGCCCCATTCTGCATATGTTTGAAATCATATGACCGTAAAACTTAAGAGCAGAAGTAGGCCACTCGGCCCATTAAGCCTGCTCTGCCATTCAATGACATCATAGCTAATCTGAAATGAAGGGGAGGTGATGGCCTAGTGGTATTATCACTGGACTATTAAATCAGAAACTCAGCTAATGTTCTGGGGACTCGGGTTCGAATCCAGCCACGGTGGATGTGGAATTTGAATTCAATAAAAAAAATCTGTAATTGAGAATCTACTGATAACAATGAAACCATTGTTGATTGTCAGAGAAACCCATCTGGTTCACTAATGTCCTTTAGGGAAAGAAATCTGCTGTCCTTACCCGGTCTGGCCTACATGTGGCTCCACAGCCACAGCAATGTGGTTGACTTTCAACTGCCCTCCAAAGGGTGATTAGGGATGGGCAATAAATGCTGGCCAGCCAGCGACGCCCATGTCCCACGAACCAATAAAAAAAATCCTCAACTCCACTTTCCCGCCTTATCCCCATAACCCTCGATTCCCTTACTGATTAAAAATCTGTCTATCTCAACCTTGAACATACTTAATGACCCAGCCTCCACTGCCCTCTGTGGTAAAGAATTCCACAGATTCACTCCCCTCTGAGAGAAGAAATTCCTCCTCATCTCTGTTTTAAATGGGTGATCCCCTTATTCTGAGATTATGCCCTCTGACTCAAGACTCTCCCACAAGGGGAAACAACCTCTCAACATCTACCCTGTCAAGCCCCCTGAGAATCCTGTATGTCTCAATCAGGTTGCCTCTCATTCTCCTAAACGCCACTGAGTACAGGCCCAATCTACTCAACCTCTCCTCATAAGAAAATCCCTCCATACCTGGGATGGGCGGCACAGTGGTTAGCACTGCTGCCTCACAGCGCCAGGGACTCGGGTTCGATTCCCAGCTTGGGTCACTGTCTATGCGGAGTTTGCCCATTCTCCCCATGTCTGCATGGGTTTCCTCCGGGTGCTCCGGTTTCCTCTCACAGTCTGAAAGACGTGTTCATAGGATATCATATCATAGAATATCATAGAATCCCTACAGTGCAGAAGGAGGCCATTCGACCCATCCCGTCTGCACTGACAACAATCCCACCCCCGGCCCTATTCCCGCAACCCCACGCATTTGACCCTGCTAATCCCCCTGACACTAGGGTCAATTTAGCACGGCCAATCAACCTAACCTGGGCATCTTGAGTCTGTGGGAGGAAACTAGAGCATCCGGAGGAAACCCATGCAGTGTTGGTTAGGTGCATTGACCCGAACACGCACTGGAGAGTGGGATTTTCACAGTAACGTAATTGCAGTGTTAATGTCAGCCTTACTTGTGACAAATAAATAAATAAACCTTAATAAATAAATAAACCTGGTGAACCTTCTCTGGACTGCCTGCAATGCTAGTATTCTTTCATTCTTTCTCTCCAGCAGAGGACTTGAGGGGGCTGAACAGGCACAGTCCATGTTGGTTTGTATCCAGAGCATTCCTTGCTTACGTGCAATTGATTTTAAAGCACCTTGTTCCACATTATTATTCAATACAATCATTTTCCTCGGAAGTGCTGCCCCGTCCTCCTGCATCCCCCACTCAGAGCTCACACCTCAGTGCTGTTGAATTCCAGCAGAAATTTCCAACATTTCTTTTGTTTGTTTCCTCGTTCATTTGCTTTTGCAAACTTTTTTTTCCTCCCCACTCTTCGTATAACGGACCGAGCCCTCCGAGGAGGGGCAATCACCCGTCGGGAACTTTACCTCAGGCCCCATCCGCTTCAGATGTGTGTGTTGTAAGATCTTATGCCTTAGGAACTCTCTATATTCTAGATAATATGGAAACAATGTCACAGTTGACTTGATAATTCAACTAGTCATTTATTACTAACATCGCAGTTCAGCCGTAACCATCCCCTGCAGACTGGCATTTAAACAATGCTTCCCCTTGACGTGACTTTACCCATTGCATTGCCCAAAGAATGAGTCATACTTCTTGGGAACTTACACAATAATGCTAAGGTTAAACATCACCTATTTTATTTTGTATCATTATCTATTATCGCCACCAGGTGCACTTTTATTTATTTGAGAGTTTATGCTGATACAGTACTTCAGTGGGGTTAGAAATTCTTCATAGGCTTTGACACAATGGTGTCAGATTGGCTGCTCGTCATGCAACGGTCTGGATCTTGACTACCAGCTGCTGTGTACGACAGCTAGCTGATCCAATGTTGGCCATTTTGCACCGCTACCCATAGCAAACCTCTACCCCCACCCCCCCCCCCCACCCCCAGAGTTTTAAGTCACACAAGTTCATCCCCGTTTTGAGGAACTTAAAGTAAAGTAAAAAGTTTATTTATTAGTCACAAGTAGGCTTACATTAACGCTGCAATGAAGTTATTGTGAAATTCCTCTAGTCGCCACACTCCAGCACCTGTTCGGGTCAATGCACCTAACTAGCACGTAGCGGCACGGTAGCACAGTGGTTAGCACTGCTGCTTCACAGCTCCAGGGTCCCGGGTTCGATTCCCGGCTCGGGTCACTGTCTGTGTGGAGTTTGCACATTCTCCTCGTGTCTGCGTGGGTTTCCTCCGGGTGCTCCGGTTTCCTCCCACAGTCCAAAGATGTGCGGGTTAGGTTGATTGGCCAGGTTAAAAATTGCCCCAGAGATGCGTAGGTTAAGAGGGATTAGCAGGTAAAATATGTGGGGGTAGGGCCTGGGTGGGATTGTGGTCGGTGCAGACTCGATGGGCCGCATGGCCTCCTTCTGCACTGTAGGGTTTCTATCATTCTATCTATCATTCTGTCTTTCTGACTGTGGGAGAAAACTGGAGCACCGGAGGGAACCCATGCAGACACAGGGAGAATGTGCAAACTCTGCACAGACAGTGACCCAAGCCGGGAATCGAACCCGGGTCCCTGGCGCTGTGAAGCAGCAGTGCTAACCACTGTGCCACCGTGCCGCACTTGCATAGGGTTATCCCAGAATGTTGAACTGCTAACGAAAAAAAAAAGACCTGAATGTAGCATTCCATTGCCAGACATTCCAAAAATGGTCCGCTCCACAAATTCTTACACAGGCAAAAGTGGCAGCAAACTTTCACATGGCAACGTGAAGGGAAGAATGTTGGCTGAGACATCTTCAAACAGTATCTCGGGATGTTTTATACCCACCTGAACAAACAGATGGGGACAATGGATTCACGTTGCTATTCAAATTCTCCCCATGCACGTTCTCCCCGTGTCTGCGTGGGTTTCTTCCGGGTGCTCCGGTTTCCTCCCACAGTCCAAAGATGTGTGGGTTAGGTGGATTGGCCATGCTAAATTGCCCCTTAGTGTCAGGGGGACTGGATTGGGTAAATGCATGGTGTATGATGATAGGGATTGGGTGGGATTGTGGTCAGTGCAGACTCGATGGGCCGAATGGCCTCCTTCTGCACTGTAGGATTCTATGAAATGCTTGCACCTTCAACCATGTAGCACTCCCTCTGTACTGCACTGATGTGTTATCTCGGATTATATGTAACATCCTAACTATGTTAGTGGTTGTGAGTTTGAAAGAAAAAGAAAAGAGTGTTGTTTGCACACGTAGATTTAAACAGACAACAGATTTATTCTAGGAGCTCTTGCCCGTATAGAGAACAAACCCAATCTTTGTGGCATGCTGGCACAGTGGTCAGCGCCAAGGACCAGAGTTCAATTCTGGCTTCCAGTGACTGTGTGTGTGGTCTGCACGTTCTCCGAAGTGTCCGAAGATGTGTAGATTAGGGGGATTGGCAGGGCAAATATGTGCGGTTACAGGGATAGGCCCTGGGTAAGATGCTCTGTTGGAGAGTCAGTGCAGACTCGATGGGCTGAATAGCCTCCTTCTGCACTGTAGGGATTCAATGATTCTAAAACAGCAGCCTGTGCAACACCCTAATGACATCATCATCAACTCATGTGATCGACTCTTGAAGCAATCATGAAACTGCTTAAATATATAACACTTAAGAGTTGGCGTGGGGTTCAAACCCACTATTTACAGATTTAGAGACAAGGGCCAGAATTTTACCGCCCCGCGAGCCACGGGAATCGGAGCAGGCAAGGGGCAGACAATGGGAAGATCCGTTGGCCTCGGGCGGGATTTTACGGTTTTGAGATGAGCGAGGCCATAAAATCCTGCCCAAGAGTCTTTTTATAATGGTGTTGGTTACAGAACATGTCTGTTCAGTGAGTTGCTGTGGTCTCTTGTACATTAACAGTAAGTCCTTTATTAATTACTTGTAACCATGTACATGTGGAGTTGAGGTCAGGAGCTATCTCCATACATACATCTTAACACATCTCTGGCCAACACCACACTGACCCTGGCTCGAGGTCATGTGCCTTTTTAAATCACTGCGTGGGCGATACTGTACTCAGTCACACATTAACCCTATGTATACCAGACCCTTATTCTACAAGTCTGATCAATTGACCCATTTAATGCTCAAGGATGAGGAAAAGCACCAGTGGGAGAAATTTTACACAAACTCCTGTTCTCATCACTTTATCAGGAAAGAAGAAAAGACCAATTGAGTATATTAGAATCATAGAATCCCTACAGTGCGGAAGGAGGGCATTCAGCCCATCGAGTCTGCACCGACTACAATCCCACCCAGGCCCCACCCCCATAACCCCATGATTTCATCCTAGCTAGTCCCCCTGACACTAAGGGGCAATTTAGCGTGGCCAATCCACCTAACCCACATTATTGCACCGTGGGAGGAAACCGGAGGAAACCCACGCAGACACGGGGAGAACGTGCAAACCCCACACAGACAGTGACCCAAGGCAGGAATTGAGCCCGGGTCCCTGGCGCTGTGAGGCTGCTGTGAAATCATAGAATCATAGAAACCCTACAGTGCAGAAGGAGGCCATTCGGCCCATCGAGTCTGCACCGACCACAATCCCACCCAGGCCCTACCCCCACATATTTACCCGCTAATCCCGCTAACCTACGCATCTCAGGACTCTAAGGGGCAATTTTTAACCTGGCCAATCAACCTAACCCGCACATCTTTGGACTGTGGGAGGAAACCGGAGCACCCGGAGGAAACCCACGCAGACACGAGGAGAATGTGCAAACTCCACACAGACAGTGACCCGAGCCGGGAATCGAACCCGGGACCCTGGAGCTGTGAAGCAGCAGTGCTAACCACTGTGCTACCGTGCCGCCCTAACTGTGCTAACCACTGTGCCACCATACCGCCCACATTATGCAGTCTGTTCCAAAGGCAAACACAAATGCATCAATCGGTTGCCGATCTGCTTACTTTTTTGTTTATTTTTGCTTACTCATCAACATGGAAACCTTGTACTTTTGTAAAATCAAATAGGTACATTGGAAAGATGACGGCACCATGTGATATTAGTGGCTGCAGGGATGAAGACAAAATATTGGCTGCGCTTCCTAGGAATCTGTAATCCATTAATTGCCCCGAAGTACTATACAATAGCCCGCTTGTGATGAACGTGCTGTGCTCTCAGTTGGAATATAAGTGGGACATCTCAAAACAAGTAAGCTTACTTCACAAAAGCACAGAGAATAAATAACAGCATCTTCATATTGGAAGATGTGCCCATTCTCCCAGCTAAAGTAGAATTCATCCGTCAAGTGAAAAGATATATTAATGTTTTGGATGTAAACCTTTCGCGGGAATTGCAGTAAACGTAGCTTTGATTTAGAATTATAGAATCTACAGTGCAGAAGGAGGCCATTTGGCCCATCGAGCCTGCAGCGACAACAATCCTACCCAGGCTCTATCCCTGTAACCCTGAGTATTAACCCTGCTAACCCCCCTGACACTAAGGGGCAATTTAGCATGGCCAATCCATCTAACCCACACATCTTTGGTATTAACAAAAAAATCCTGACATTTGTTCCAGCATAACCTGGTGATCATTTTAAAGTTTATTTATTAGTGTCACAGGTAGGCTTATGTTAACACTGCAATGAAGTTATTGTGAAAATCCCCTAGTCGCCACACTCTGGCACCTGTTCGGGTACACTGAGGGAGAATTTAGCTTGGCCAATGCAGCTAACCAGCATATCTTTTGGACTGTGGGAGGCAACCAGAGCACCCAGAGGAAACCCACGCAAACACGGGGCAAACTCCGCACAAACAGCGATCCAAGTCAGGAATCGAACCCAGGTCCCTGGCGCTGTGAGGCAGCATTTTGGATGCAGTGGTTTAGACTTTCCACATGCTCAAGATGTCACCTTATCCTCCCATCCCTACCTGCCTGGTGATTGAGGTACATGTCCTGCAGGGTGAGGGAAGGAACATCCATCACAGCGACCCATCTCGGACTCTGAGCAACCTTCCAGCTTCATGATTGTTTCAAGAGGAGGTGGGATCACTGATCTGTACCAGAGTATTCTGCTGTAATGGTGATGGGGTGAAGTGGTGCAGGGTTAGCTACAGCAGCCCTGCTGTACTGAAGGAACCAGGCAGTGAGATTTTATTGTAAAATCATTGACTCCAGCTCAGTTGTCAAAATATAAAGCTCGACCCTTCCAAATTACAAGAAAAATGCCAAATGTTCAAATCTACCCATTTGTCACAAAGTCGGCCGTTCAAATAAATCAAACCATAGGAAACACTCTGGAGGAAATTTCCCCCATTTTGTGTCATTGGCATATATCCACTCACATTAATGTGGGTTCACCCTCTGCCACTGGGAAACTGCTGTGCGGAGGAGGGTGTTGGATTTGCGAAGAGTTATCAGGTGGCACAGTGTATCTTCATGCATTTTTGTATCCCAAATGCATCTAAAGAGGGGATAAAGAAGGGTAAGAGATCTAGGAAAATCTACCAAACATCTAGGTTATTTCTTGGTGGCCTTTTGTACCCCACCAAAGTATCCTGTGCTTCAGGGTATTATTCATTTGTGGGACATGGGCATCGCTGGTTGACCAGCTTTTATTGCCCATTCCTAGTTGTCCTTGAGAAGGTGGTTCCTTGAGCTGCCTTCTTGAGCGATTGATACAACTGAGTGGCTTGCTGAGCCACTTCAGAGGGCAGTTGAGAGTCAACCATATTGCTGTGGCTCTGGAGTCACATGTAGGCCAGACTAGGTAAGGGTGACAGATTTCCTTCCCTAAAGGACCATGATTAGTGAACCAGATGGGTTTTTCCGACAATCGGCAATGGTTTCATGGTCATCAGTAGATTCTTATGCCTTCCATCCAGACTTGAAATGTTGGCTCTATTCTCTCTCCACAGATGCTGTCAGACCTGCTGAGATTTTCCAGCATTTTCTGTTTTTGTTTCAGGTTCCAGCATCCGCAGGATTTTGCTTTTATCTAAATTGTACATGTAGTGGCCAAAATATTGTGAAGTCATCATCTATCTCCCATCTGTTTCTCCACATCATGCAAGTCATTGTGCAGTAACTTAGTGTGTGCCAAGTACACACAAGTGCACCTGGTCAGAAAAATAGGCATGGCTTTGCCCTGTACCAAAGAATCATAGAATCTCTACAGTGCAGAAAGAGGCCATTTGGCCCATTGAGTCTGTACCAACTACAATCCCACCCAGGTACTATTCCCATAACCCCACACATTTTCCCTGCTAATCCCCCTGACACTCGGGTCAATTTTAGCATGGCCAATCAACCTAACCCGCACATCTTTGGACTGTGGGAGGAAACCGGAGCACTCGGAGGAAACCCACGCAGATATGGGGAGAACGTGCAGACTCCACACAGGCAGCGACCAAGGCCAGAATCGAACGTGGGTCCCTGGCGCTGTTAGGCAGCAGTGCTAACCACTGAGCTACCATGCCACCAAGAAATGCCAAGACTTTTAGATTGACAATACCTATTACTGGCATGCATAAATTGAGATAACTGACATGTGCACCGTGTGCCAGACATAGAGGGATTGGCAATGGATAGAAAAACATAGATAGAATAACAGAAAAAGAGAAAATAAATGATAATCAGCTCATAATAAGGCTGAACCTAGTTTTACAGAACATTCCAGTGATGATTTAGACCATCCTGTTAATCATCAAATAAACTCATTTAGCAAATCCTGCCAGTATGTCAGGAATTAAGCAGCGCCAAAGGTAATTCATCCTGCAGACTCTCTTCTGAAATATTTGTTTATCAGAAATGCCAGAAAAGTAATATTCCTAAAGGATTAGACACGGTTGTCCCATTGTGTAAAAATTAATGCAACGTGACCACTGGTAGTTTTCATGTCAATTTCCAAAGTCAAAAAGTGTAGATTAGTGTACATTTCAATCATATACAAATGATTTCCACCTTTACTGATAGACACTTACAAAAAGCAGAGTTGGCAGAATAGGCTGTCTGACCTTGTCGTCCATTTGGTGTCAATTCTTGTCAGGAACTAGTAGTTCCCTGCAAAAAGTAGGTTGTACCTTCGCCATTGACAAGACAGCTTTCTGGGGGTGGCACAGTGGCACAGTCCAGGTACGCGCGTTCAATTCTGGCTTGGGTCGCTGTCTGTACAGAGTCTGCACGTTCTCTCTGTGTCTGCGTGGGTTTCTCCCACAGTCCAAAAGACGTGCTGGTTAGGTGCACTGGCCATGCTAAATTCTCCCTCAGTGTACTTGAACAGGCGCCAGAGTGTGGCAACTAGGGGATTTTCACAGTAACTTCATTGCAGTGTTAATGTAAGCCTACTTGTGACACTAATAAATAAGCTTAGCTTTCTCTTATTTCTGCACCAACCCTGACTATGTCTCTATTACTTCCAAAACCCTAGTCCGTGTTATCACAACCTCGAGGTTCACTCTCTCAAGCGTTCGCCTTATTGGTTCAATCAGAAGATTTATAAGATAATTTCATAAGAAATAGGAGCAGGAGCAGGCCATTCAGCCCATTGAGCCCGTCAAGCCCCCTAAGATTCTTACATATATTTATATATCTTTGACTGCACCACACATACGGCTGCACTCTTAATCAATCATCGCTACAAAATCTCACTGGGCTTCCATTGACTCGATGAACTGACTTGCAAATTTCTTGACTTCATACCGCTGCTGCATTAATGATCTCCTCTAGCCTTCTGCCCTCCTATGCAACCTCCAGTCCTTTGCTTTAGTGTTAGTATTTTGTTATATTGGGGAAGTGACGGCCTAGTGGTATTATCGCTAGACTATTAATCCAGAAACTCAGCTAATATTCTGGGGACCTGGGTTCAAATCCCGCCACGGCAGATGGTGAAATTTGAATTCAATAAAAAATATTTGGAATTAAGAATCTATTGATGACCGTGAAACCATTGCCGATTGTCGGAAAAACTCATCTGGTTCACTGGTGTCCTTTAGGGAAGGAAATCTGCCATCCTTACCTGGTCTGGCCTACATGTGACTCCAGAGTCACAGCAATGTGGTTGACTCTCAACTGCCCTTGGGCAACTAGGGGATGGCAATAAATGCTGGCCAGCCAGCGACGCCCACGTCCCATGAATGGATTTTAAAAATATAGATGAGATGGTGTTAACCCCAAGGGAAAGTCGGGTGGATGGTGGTGAGGGTGTGCGGGGGGGCAACCGGATCCCTGTTCTAACAGCAGTGGGTGAAGACCATAAGCGCAGGAGACAGGACAGCCACTAAAATATTTTAAAGAGCCCGCCACACCTGCACCCGTTCCTCAAGAAAACCGACGGCTGACGGGAGATCAGAGCCATTGGATCCATTAATGAAGTGTCCTTACGACATGCTTGTGGCAAGAGAACATCCCCCTTCCTTCCAAGCTGACCTCCAAGCCTGAGAACAACAGAGAAAGACATAGGGTGAATGCAAGTCAAACGAGGACGAGAGGAAGATTTAAAGTGGGGAATTCTAACCTCATAAATACAGGTGGGTTTAAGTTTAAAAGTTTATTTATTAGTGTCACAGGTCGGCTTACATTTACACTTTAATGAAGTTACTGTGAAATTCCCCTAGTCGCCACACTCCGGCGCCTGTTCGGGTACATTGAGGGAGGATTTTACACGGCTAATACACCCTAACCAGTCTTTCGAACTGTGGGAGGAAACCAGAGCACCCGGAGGAAACCCACGCAGACACGGGGAGAACGTGCAAACTCCACACAGACAGTGACCCAAGCCGGGAATCGGACCCGGGTCCCTGGTGCCGTGAGGCAGCAGCGCTAACCACTGTGCCACTGAAGGGAAGTTGAAGTGTTAAAATGCTGAATCATAATCATAGTTTGAATGGAGGTGGTTGAGGGGGTAATGGCTGCAGCATTGATCATTTAAATATTGTAATGGGGCTGCTTGCTTCATATTTATGCACCATTTTAAATTTAACACTGGGGTGGTCAGCTTTCCTGAGGCGTAGAAAACCCAGGAGCTACACTGAGGTGAGCGTTGTTAGATCCAGCCAGAAAATGTCTTTCCGTTTCCCTGATGTGTCTACTGTCCCCTCCTGGCCCTTCTCAGGAGTGTTTGGAGTGTTGTGAGCAGTTTTGGGCCTCATACCTAAGGAAGGATGTGCTGGCTTGGAAAGGGTCCAGCGGAAGTTCCCAAGAATGATCCCTAGAATGAAGGGTTTGTCGTATGAGGAGCGGTTGAGGAGTCTGGGTCTGTATTCGATGGAGTTTAGAAGGATGAGGGGGGGATCTAATTGAAACTTACAGAATACTGAGGGGCCTAGAACATAGAACATAGAACAGTACAGCACAGAACAGGCCCTTCGGCCCACGATGTTGTGC
This sequence comes from Mustelus asterias, assembly GCF_964213995.1. Classification (NCBI taxonomy): domain Eukaryota; kingdom Metazoa; phylum Chordata; class Chondrichthyes; order Carcharhiniformes; family Triakidae; genus Mustelus; species Mustelus asterias. Next base: position 10,225,939 of record NC_135818.1, on the reverse strand, counting down.
CGAGCTTTATCTGAAACCAAGATCAAGCTATCCCACTCCCTATCATCCTGGTGTGCTCCATGTGCCTATCCAATAACCGCTTAAATGTTCCTAAAGTGTCTGACTCCACTATCACTGCAGGCAGTCCATTCCACACCCCAACCACTCTCTGCGTAAAGAACCTACCTCTGATATCCGTCCTGTATCTCCCACCACGAACCCTATAGATATGCCCCCTTGTAATAGCTCCATCCACCCGAGGAAACAGTCTTTGAACATTCACTCTATCTATCCCCTTCATCATTTTATAAACCTCTATTAAGTCTCCCCTCAGCCTCCTCCGCTCCAGAGAGAACAGCCCTAGCTCCCTCAACCTTTCCTCATAAGACCTACCCTCCAAACCAGGCAGCATCCTGGTAAATCTCCTCTGCACTCTTTCCAGCGCTTCCACATCCTTCTTATAGTGAGGTGACCAGAACTGCACACAATAGACAGAGTGGACATGGAGAGGATGTTTCTACTAGTGGAAGAGACTAGAACTTGAGGGCACAACCTCAGAGTGAAGGGACGTTCCTTTAAAGCTGAAATGAGGAGGAATATCTTCAGCCAGGGAGTGGTGAATCTGTGGAACTCATTGCCACAGAGGGCTGTGGAGGCCAGGCCATTGAGTGTCTTTAAGACAGAGATAGATATGTTCTTGATCAATAAGGGGATCAAGGGTTATGGGGAGAAGGCAGGAGAATGGGGATGAGAATCATATCAGCCATGATTGAATGGCAGAGCAGATTCGATGGGCCGAATGGCCTAATTCTGCTCCTGTACCTTACGGTCTTATGGGCTTTCAACAATCAATCCATCCCTGAGAGGTCACTGATTCTTTTCCCTGATTATTCCAAAACCTCCCCGTCCCCTGCCCCACCACCTCACTGGGACCCCCGATACCCCGCCAGGCAATCCCACAAGAAAATTCAGCAAATTCACAATGGCACAATGGTTAGCACTGCTGCCTCACAGTGCCAGGGACCCTGGGTCGATTCTGGCCTTGGGTCACTGTCTGTGTGGAGTTTGCACATTCTCCTCGTGAGTGCATGGATTTCCTCCGGGTGCTTCAGTTTCCTCCCACACTCCAAAGATGTGTAGTTTAGATGGATTGGCCATGCTAAATTGCCCCTTTATGTCCAAAGAGGTGTAGCTTAGGTGAAGAGTCATACATTGCAGAAAGGTCCCTTCGACATTGACAGGAACTACCACTAAAGGCGGCTAATCCCATTTTCCTGCACTTGTCCCATATCCTTGAATGTTCTGATATTTCAAGTGTTCATCAAAAATACTTATTTAAAGGTTGTGAAGTTTCCTGCCTCCACTACCTTCCCAGGCAGCACATTCCAGATCTCACAACCCTCTGAGTGAACAGGTTTTTTTCTCAAATACCCATTGAATCTCCTGCCCCTTACTCTAAAACTATGCCCCCTCATGATTGACTCTCCTCTTGCGGAATTGCCTTGGGTGGGGGTAGGGGGACAGGGTGGGGGGGGGGGTGCAGAGGAATCAAGGGCCATCGTGGAGGGTTGAAGAGATTGGGGGGAAAGGATTGGTGGCCTTTGTTGGGGGAGGGTAGAGGGTGATTTGTCTTCTGAATGACATGAGGGGGAGATGTGAAGAGCCAGGAGGGTGTCTGATTGTGGGGTTTGAGCGAGGTGAGTACACTAGATCCAGCAGGGAAGCAAGCGGAAAGGCATTTTCTTGCTCCATCTTGCTCCCGCAGTCCAATGTCGCTATTGGGTTTTCCAAGTCTCAGGAAAGCTGGCAGTCAGTGTTACACTTAAAAATCTCCCACATAGTGAACATTGCATTATTAAAGTCACTCAGCGAGATTCTCCGGCCTCCCAGCCGTGTGTTTCCCGCCAGCGGGAGGTGGCGAGTTGTTTGCTAGCGACAGGATTCTCCGGTCATCGTGCAGAAGGAGGTCATTTGTCCCATCGAGCCTGCACTGACCACAATCCCACCCAGAGCCTCTTCCAGCAACCCCAAATATTTACCCTGCCAATCTCCCTGACACTAGGCACTAGGGGCAATTTAGCATGGCCAATCAACCTAACCCGCACAGCTTTGGACAGTGGGAGAAAACCGGAGCACCCGGAGGAAACCCACGCAGACACGGGGTGAACGTGTAAACTCCACACAGACAGCCACCCGAGGCCGGAATCAAACCCAAGTCTCTGGCACTATGAGGCAGCAGTGCTAACCGCTGTGCCACCATCGTGCCACTGTCAATAGGAATTCCCGTTGACATCATCCCTCGCTGCCGGGAAACCCATGGACAGGGGTGCGCTGTTAAAGTTAAAGTTTATGTATTAGTCACAAGTAAGGCTTACATTAACACTGCAATGAAGTTACTGTGAAACCCCCCAGTCACCACACTCCAGCGCCAGTTTGGGTCAATGCACCATAACCAGCACATCTTTCGAACTGTTGGAGGAAACCAGAGCACTCCAAAGAAACCCGGGGAGAACGTGCAGACTCCACACATACAGTGACCCAGACACGGGGAGAACGTGCCGACTCCACATGTACAGTGACCCAAGCCGGGAATCGAACCTGGGTCCCTGGCGCTGTGAGGCAGCAGTGCTAACCAGCTGGAGAATCCCACCTGCGTGAATGGCCAGAGAATTCCGGCCAGTGTCTTTTGGTTGGGATATTAAATTAAAGCCCCATCTCAGGCGGATGTCAGAGATCTCACGGCAGTTATTGAAGAAGAGCAGGGGAGTTATCCCGGTGTCCTTGTAATATCATTCAACCAACATCATAAAAACAGATTATCTAGTCATACCAAATGGCTGTTATTTGGAACTGGCTGCGCTCAAAGTGGCGGTAATGTTTTTTGCATTATAACAATGACTACATTGCAAAAAGCACTGTACTGGCTGCAAAGTGCTTTCAGAGATCCAGTGCTTGTGAAAGGTGGCATATGTGAGCAAGTTCTGCTGAGTGACAAGTTGAAAGTCTACCACTATAACTCACTAATACACTCATTATTTTTCCATTTACCCTCCTGGTTGCCAAGTAATGGGGCAGCACAGTGGCACAGTTGTTAGCACTGCTGCTTCACAACACCAGGGAACTGGGTTCGATTCCCGGCTCGGGTCACTGTCTGCGCGCAATCTGCACGTCCTCCCTGTATCTATGTGGGTTTCCTCCGGGTGCTCCGGTTTCCTCCCACATTTTGAAAGACATGCTGGTTAGGTGAACAGACGCCGGACTGCGGCGACTAGGATAATTTCACAGCAACTTCATTGCAGCGTTAATGTAAGCCTGACTTGTGACTAATAAATAAACTTTATAAACATTAATGGAATGAAGCATCTTCTGACAATTGGTTCTTCAATTCTTCAGCAGTTCCTCCAACGTCCGCACAAAAGAAGATAGACTAATCAAGAAGCCAAGTGATGTTCCTGGCATTTGCTCCGACAGTTGGAGTTTTGTGCAGTGGTAGATTTCTGTAAAAATTATTAGTGCAGCTAATGCTGATCTCTGGTTTAACTTTAACCTCTCGATTGGGATGAGTGAGTTGAATCCCTGCCACAAACGACGAGAACAGATTTCTTTTGACAGTCGCATCCAAACAGGTGCCAAAATGACTTTGAAGTTGGAAGGAACTATAAACAGCAGATAGGATTTATGGTTCATACAGAATCATCAGATGTAAAGCCAAAAAAGGCAAACGTGTGCCAGATCTCCCTGCAAAGCTTTCAGCTGTAAAAGAATCGAGATGACATTTAATTGCATGAAGATGGAAGAAAGTATATGAAGTATTTTTAAAAAAAATAGTGGCCTGAATTTTACCATCCCGCCCGCCATGGGAATTGGAGCGGGCGAGGGGCGGTCCGTGGAAAGGTCCGTTGACCTCGGGCGGGATTTTACAGTTTCGGGATGAACAAGACTGTAAAATCCCACCCAATACCTTTTTAAAGTTTATTAGTGTCACGTGTAGCCTTACATTAACACTGCAATGAAATTACTATGAAAATCCTCTCGTGGAATGGACTGCCTGCAGTGATAGTGGAGTCAGACACTTTAGGAACATTTAAGCGGTTATTGGATAGGCACATGGAGCGCACCAGGATGACAGGGAGTGGGATAGCTTGATCTTGGTTTCAGATAAAGCTCGGCACAACATCGTGGGCCGAAGGGCCTGTTCTGTGCTGTACTGTTCTATCTATCTATCTGTCGCCACACTTGTTGAGGATTAACGAGACAGTGAACGGTGAGTACTCAAATCTTTTAAGCTTTTATTACCTGCTAGCAGGGAGAACAGATATCATAGAACCCCTACAGTGCAGGAAGAGGCCTTTTGGCCCATCGAGTCTGCACCGACCACAATCCCACCCAGGCCCTACCCCCATATCCCTACATATTTTTACCCACTAATCCCTCTAACCTACACATCTCAGGACACTAAGGGGCAATTTTAGCATGGCCAATCAACCTAACCCGCACGTCTTTGGACTGTGGGAGGAAACCGGAGCACCCGGAGGAAACCCACGCAGACACGAGGAGAATGTGCAAACTCCACACAGACAGTGACCCGAGCCGGGAATCGAACCCAGGTCCCTGGAGCTGTGAAGCAGCAGTGCTAACCACTGTGCTACCGTGCCGCCCATGCTACTGTGAATTTCACTGTGGTGTTTTGTTGATTCATACAGAAAATGTAACAGTTATATTTCACCGTATCTTGCTCTTTGGAACTTTGTGACCCTTTGAGACCCTTTGTTATTGAAAGCATTTTATTTTCATCCTGCAGTCAAGGCTGGGAAAATGGTGTTTATGAAACTAACATAAGGTTTAGAGTAGTCGCTTATCCTGAGTACACAAGCGCTGGTCTCACTGAAGGCCTTGGTTGCGAATAAGCATTTTCCATTACTTGATAGACTTGTTTGTCATAACTTAATTTCCACAATTATTGTAACTTAAATTTTCCATGCCAGCATGTGCAGTTTTCAACTGCTTTTAACTATAGAACGAAGATCAAAGTAAATTACAGCACAGGAACAGGCCCTTCAGCCTTCCAAGCCTGCACCAACCATGCTGCCTGACTGAACTATAGTTTCACAAGTCCCAGCAACCTCATGGCGCTTTATTTGAAGTGAGCATCTTGCAGAACAAAGTGAATTAAATATTTGGCCAGAGCTGGAATTACAATTTAATTTCCACACACTCCGGTGCCTGTTCGGGTACACTGAGGTAGAATTTAGCGTGGCCAATGCACCTAACCAGCACGTCTTTCGGACTGTGGGAGGAAACCGGAGCACCCGGAGGAAACCCACGCGGACACAGGGAGAACGTGCAGATACCGCACAGCCAGTGACCCAAGCTGGGAATCGAACCGGGGTCTCTGGCGCTATGAGGCAACAGTGCTAACCACTGTGCCATCGGGCCACCCTTATATCTTGCAACATAAATTGTAAAATGATTTGCATTTACAGAGTGGGAATATTTTGTTGCTCGCCGCTGATAAATGATGTTGTTCATAACATATATGAAAACAAAATGGATGTAACTTGGCCATTGGAGGGAAAATGAAATTCAGTTATTTTAAGTCCAATGGAATGAATCTGGTTGCGTTTGGATTCAGCAGCGACATTTGCACCAGGAATTGTTCTTGCTAGCTTGGGATTCCATGTTGTAGTAGCTGTGAAGTTAAGTATCCAGCCGGATGGGAATACCATGGCTGTGATTTTCCGACCTCCCCGCCCACCCCCCCCCCCTCCCCCCCCACACACACACACAACCACTCGTGATGTGTTTTCTGGCAGCAGATGTGCCTCACCATCAGCTGGCGGTGGGATCGGCTGGTCCCGGCGATGTCTATGGCGTTTTGTGTGGCTCTCCCGTCCAGCTGGGGGTTTTGGGGGGGGGGAAGGGGAGTGTCTTCGGTGAGACTGGAAGATCCGCTGGTGGGAAAGGCGGAAAATCCTGCCCCCCCCCCCAACCCATTTTTAGTCCACAGTAATGTCTACGTGCACTCATAAAGAATGGTTCAAGAAGCATATCTCTTACTCAGTGTGCCTACAATTGCTTGGCCCTAATCTCTGGAAATCCATCGCTCAACCTTTTTGTGTCCCTACCTCTCCCGGCACTCCGGTTTCCTCTCACGGTGCGAAAGACGTGCTGGTTCGGTGCATTGGCCAATGCTAAATTCTCCCTCAGTGATTTAACTCTAATCACTGAGGGAGAACTTTGATTTGATTTATTATTATCACATGTATTAGCATACAGTGAAAAGTATTGTTTCTTGCGCGCTATACAGACAAAGCATACCGTTCATAGAGAAGGAAAGGAGAAAGTGCAGAACATAGTGCTACAATCATAGCTAGGGTGTAGAGAAAGATCAACTTAATACAAGATAGGTCCAGTCAAACGTCTGACAGCAGCAGGGAAGAAGCTGTTCTTGAGTCGGTTGGTACGTGACCTCAGACTTTTGTATCTTTTTCCCAACGGAATAATGTGGAAGAGAGAATGTCCGGGGTGCGTGGGGTCCTTGATTATGCTGGCTGCTTTTCCGAGGCAGCGGGAAGTGTAGACAGAGTCAGTGGGTGGGAGACTGGTTTGCGTGATGGATTGGGCTACGTTCACGACCTTTGTAGTTTTTCAATGTACCCGAACAGACGCTCAGGGATTTTCACAGTAACTTCATTGCAGTGTTAATGTAAGCCTACTTGTGACACTAATAAATAAACTTTAAAAACTCTTTTTCCTCCTTTAATGTGCTGCCTTTAACCTACCTCTTTGACCAAGATTTTAGTTTGTCTGCCATAAAGTCTCTCTTTGTGGCTCAGTGTACAATTTCTTTGGTAGTGTTCTTGTGAAATGCTGTTTAACTGCATTGAAGTGCTATGTAAATGTAAGCAGTTGTTGTTGTCATGTGGCTGATCATAACTTTAAACTAAAAGGGCGGGATTTTACGACCTCGTTTGGACGCGATCATAAAGTCCCGCCCGAGGCCAACGGAGATTTCTGTTCTGTGAACCTCGGTAAAATCCCGGCCAAGCCCTTTAACTTTATCAAACTGTTGCTTTTAATTGATGTTTGGAAAATTATAGACAAGTTCTTCTCTCCCATTCTGAACCACTGGATAGCTTCCCAATGTTGACACTACTTTACTTTCAAATTATCCAGAGGTAAAGCAAACAGTCTGGAGACAATGACCATGATGTGGAGATGCCGGCGTTGGACTGGGGTAAACTCAGAAAGAAGTCTCACAACACCAGGTTGAAGTTCAACAGGTTGGACTTTAACCTGGTGTTGTGAGACTTCTTACGACAATAAGCATCCCAGAAAGGAAATGTAACAAAAAATAATTACCTTTGAATCTACAAGTCAACAGTACAGAGAATATTAAAACAAAGCAGCTTCAGTGTTTGATTTCCATTGTTAGAAAGAAGCACAGTAGAGTCTGTCTGGCCTGCCCAATTCTTTAAATATTTCTTGCCCTAGGTACACTATTTGATGACAATGTTTGGAGCAGGTTGTAAACAGTACAGATAACTTTTATTGCATTGCATTAATGTAAACTGAATTTAAAGAAATGGAGTGAGGCTGAGGCAACAGGAATGTAATTAAAAAGGCATATAATTTAGTACGAGATTGTATTTTGCAATTGAAAAGTCTGTAATGAAACAGATTAAAGCCGCGATCTCACCTTCTCGCCCCGCCCATCGGCCAGTAAGATCGCAAAAGAGCCGAGAAATCTTGAGTGAGATTCTCCGGCCTTCCTGCCGCATGTTTCCCGCCGGGGAGAGGTGGCGCGTTGTTTGTTACCGGCAGGATTCTCCGGTCCCGCCGCTGTCAATGGGAATTCCCATTGGCGAAACCCATGGGTGGGGTGTGGTGTCGGCGGGACTGGAGAATCCCACCGGCATGAACGGCCGGAGAGTTCCAGCGCAGGTCCCTGCCCGATTTCTCACCTCTCGCAGTCATACCAGGACCGGGTAGCCGGTGAGATCAGCGGGTGCGAGGCTGATTGTAATATTTAAATGTTATGTAAAATAGTATTTAAATATTACAAGTGAGCCCGGGTTTCTGCTGGCAGGAAATCGGTTTGGCCTCATTTATTTTGACAGAGTCAGGTAAGATTTGATTTTTAACTCGCCCAAAAAAAGGTGCGAATTTCTCCCATTTTCACGTGTGTTTGGCACTTAGAATATTTTTGGTAAGATCACCCCTAAACATTTGACCATACTTCCTGAATTCTAGAGAGTTAATATATAGCACTTGCGCAGATTTGATCTGAACCATTGCAGGTGCTTTTTCGCAAAAACAAATTGCTAACTTATTTTCGCTTCCTACTTTTATGTCGTTTTAAACATTTTCACTCAACTCTTTCTTCATTATTATTAACACATTTTCTTTATTATTTGCAGCTGTACAGAACCTTAGTTAGGCCTCATTTAGAATATTGTGCACAATTCTGATCGCCACCCTACCAGAAGGATGTGGAGGTTTTGGAGAGGGTACAGAAGAGGTTTACCAGGATGTTGCCTGGTCTGGAGGGTATTAGCTATGAGGAGAGGTTGGATAAACTTGGTTTGTTCTCACTGGAATGACGGAGGGTGAGGGGTGACCTGATAGAGGTTTACAAGATTATGAGTGGCCTGGACAGAGTGGATAGTCAGATGCTCTTTCCTAGGGTAGAAAAGTCAAGTACTAGGGGGCATAGGTTTAAGGTGAGTGGCGGAAAAGATTAGAGGAGATGTGTGAGGCAAGTTTTTTACACAGAGGGTGGTGAATGTCTGGAACGTGCTGCCTGGGGAGGTGGTGGGAGCAGATATGATAGCATCCGGAGGAAACCCACACAGACATGGGGAGAATGTGCAGACTCCGCACAGACAGTGTCCCAAGCTGGGAATCGAACCCGGGTCCCTGGCGCTGTGAGACCGCAGTGCTAACCACTGTGCCACCAAGCCGCCCAAATAGCTTTTGGGCTCAGTTAGTAGCAGTTTTTCTCAATGATTTAGCTGGTTAAGTCTGTGTAACTGAGGAATGCAAGCAGGGAGGGAGCCAATAATCTCCAATCTGTGGTGCTGACAAATCTCAGGTGAAGTCTGAGATCACATGCCAACTGACTTCATCCCTGCTGCCATCAGACTTTTGAATGGACCTACCATATATTAAGCTGATCTATCTCTACACCCGAGCTATGATTGTAACACTGTATTCTGCACCCTCTCCTTTCCTTCTCCCCCATGTGCTCTATGGACGGTGTGTTTTGTCTGTACAGCGCCCAAGAAACAATACTTTTCACTGTATAACCAATATATCTCACAACACCAGGTTAAAGTCCAACAGGTTTATTTGCACCACGAGCTTTTGGAGCTCACCTGACGAAGGAGCAATGCTCCGAAAGCTCGTGATTCCAAATAAACCTGTTGGACTTTAACCTGGTGTTGTGAGACCTCTTACTGTTCCCACCCCAGTCCAACGCCAGCATCTCCACCTCATGGTAACCAATATATGTCACAATAATGAATCAAATCAAAATCAGATCATGTAGAGTGGAAGACACAAAGGTTTCCATCTCCCTGGGCTAAGAAGAGGAACACCGGCCAGAGTTCCTGGTCAACAGTTGAAGAATCTTGCTAACACAGTTAACGTACGTGGGTACAACCATTCATCAGGACTCAATACATAGTTTGGAAATAGGGCCACCATACTGAAACTCCCTCCCGACTAGCACTGTGGGGGCATCTGTTGGAGTTCAGCAAATCCTCGGGGACCGTTAGGGAGGGGCAATACCGGAGGCGTCCCATGATAGAATAAAAATAATCTTGCCCGGTCCTGCTGAGACAGGCTTGAGGGAGGACATCTCCTGGGTGGGCCGACAAGTTCCCATCTCCAGCCCGAGCTAGCCAGAGGTTGGAATGGAAGGAAGAGAAGGGCTGCCTGCCCGGAGGCGGGAGAGGGGAGGGGGGGGGGGGGGTGGGGAGCAATCAGTAGCGTTATTTGCCTAACTCTGGGCAGATTGGGGAGGTTGCCACTGAGGCCAAAATGGCGCCTGGTCTGCTGGCGGCTGACAAGGGAAAGCTAGAGCCTTGTATAGAATAACCTCCTCATCCCCCACCGAGCTTTATTTTTAAAGGGGATAGGATTCCACCCAGCGTGCAATGCGACTCCAAAGTATTCACTGCACCTTCTTTACTGTAATCTTCGAGATGGGTCAACAGGGTTAGCAGTGCTGCCTCACAGCGCCAGGGACCTGGCTTCAATTCTGGCCTCAGGTCACTGTCTGTGTGGAGTCTGCATGTTCTCCCCATGTCTGTATGGGTTTCCTCCAGGTGCTCCGGTTTCCTCCCACACTCCAAAGATGTGCAGATTAGGTTGACTGGCCAGGCTAAATTACCCCTTACTGTCAGAGGAATTAGTGGGGCATATAGGTGTTCTTTGGGGATAGGACCTCGATGGGATTGTTGTCGGTGCAGGCTCGATGGGCCAAACAGCCTGTTTCAGCACGGTAAGGATTCTATGATCTTGTTCTTTGGTTCAGTGTTGAATTTCTGTGAATGCAACCCTGAGAGGTCTTGCTGCAGTACAAGTGCTACTTAAAGGGCAGCATGGTGGCACAGTGGTTAGCACTGCTACCTCACAGCGCCAGGGACCCGGGTTCGATTCCCGGCTTGGGTCACTGTCTGTGCGAAGTCTGCACGTTCTCTCCTCATGTCTGTGTGGGTTTCTTCCTGGTACCCTGGTTTCCTCCCACAGTCTGAAAGATGTGCTGGTTAGATGCATTGGTGATGCTAAATTCTCCCTCAGTGTACCTGAACAGGCGCGGAGTGTGGCGACTGGGGGATTTTCACAGTAACTTCATTGCAGTGTTAATGTGATTTTACTTGTGACACTAATAAATAAATAAATACATGGGGTTACATGGATAGGACTTGTGTGGGTGTAATAAGTCTGTGGAGGTAGAAGTCCCTTCACCAAAATCCCTTTATTTACAAACTCTAACAGCAGTACACAGCGTGCTATCAGTCAGCAGTCTACCTCCGGGGGTGCCAGAGGAACTGACACTCCCGGTTAAATATAAGGCAAAGACTCCCTGATTGTCCCATCAATTGAATCCTTAATCAGGGAGTTTACACTCCAATGGGCCAATCTCAATGGCCTAATTGAAGTCATTGCAGTGGGATTGTTGCCAGTGCAGATTCGATGGGCCGAATGACCTCCTTCAGCACTGTAGGGTTTCTATGATCTTTGGCTCAATGTTGACTTCCTCTGAATGCAACCGGGAGAGGTCTTGCTACAGTTAAAGTGCTACATAAAGGCAAGTTCTCATGATTTTATGATGAATTCTCCCTCTTCGTGTTGGGCAGACAAACATGCTTAATGCCATCTGCCAACTAAACACAAGGTGGCCATTGAGAAACCCACCAGAACAGACCAAGCTTTATCTCTGTAACTGTACTTCAAAAATAAGCTGCATTTCATGGTCGTGAGATGTCCTGTAATGTTCTGAGGTTGTGATAATGTGCGGGGGAAAGGCAATTATTTCCTTTCCTCTCAGGATCAGCAATGATCTTAGAATCACAGAGTCCCTACAGTGCAGAAGGAGGCCATTTGACCCATCGAGCCTGTACTGACCACAATCCCACCCAGGCCCCATTCCCATAACCTCACATATTTACACTGCTAATCCCTCTAACACTAGGGTCAATTTAGCATGGCCAATCCACCTAACCCGCACAGCTTTGGACTGTGGGAGGAAACCGGAGCACCCGGAGGAAACCCACGCAGACACAGAGAGAACGTGCAAATTCCATGCAGACAGTGACCCGAGGTTGTAATCGAACCCGGGTCCCTGGCGCTGTGAGGCAGCTGTGCTAACCACTGTGCCATCGTGCTACCCTTAAGATTAAATAAAATCTTTTGCAAAGTCATTAATATTAAAATTTCTGCTGCTCCTTTAATCATGGATTTATTAAGAGTGTACAGCATAGAATCAGGTCATTCCAGCCAAACAGTGCGATGCGGTGTCACTGGCAAAGCGAGCAATTATTGTCCAGTCCTAATTGCCCCTGAACTGTGTGGCTTGTTAGGCCATTTCAGAGGGTAGTTAAGAGTCAACCACATTGCTGCGGCTCTGGAGTCACATGTAGGCCAGACCAGGTAAGGACGGCAGATTTCCTTCCCTAAAGGACATTAGTGAACCAGACAGGTTTTTCCGACAATGGTTTCATGGTCATCAGTAGATTCTTAATTCCGGATATTTTTAATTGAATTCAAATTTCACCATCTGCCGTGGCGGGATTCGAACCCAGGTCCCCAGAGCCAGATGGGTTTTTATAATAATCAATGATAGTTGTCATGATCACCATCACTGAGACTAGGTTTATATTGCAGATTTATGAACTGAATTTAAATCTCACCGGTTTCCATGGTAGGATATGAACCTATGACCCCAGAGCATTAGCCTGGGCCTCTGGATTACTAGCCCAGTGACGCTACCAGCATCTATTTACACTCTGTGCGAGTCTCCTCACTTACTTCAGCATTTCTCTGTTAGGTGTTGGTGCATCACCTTTTTGAACCACTGCAGTCCACGTGGTCTATCTAGGTACATCCACCACACTGTAAGGAAGGATTTTGACCGTGTCACAGTGAAATTGGGGTGATATCGTTTCAGGTAAGGGCAGTGTGAGGCTTGGAGGGGAACTTGCAGTTCTGGCCAAGTTTATGTTAAGAATGTGCACATTTCTACAGAGGGAGCCTGAAGATGGACGCCTCTGATTGGGTCGACAGTCCCAGGAACCCTCCTGCCATCTTTAATGGAGTGGCAGAGGTGGATGCGACTAACTCCAGCAAACCACCATGTTGTCTTCATGGCAAAGATCAAAGGTTTGGAGGTGCTGTCAAGGGAGACTTGGTGAGTTGTTGCAGTGCATCTTGTAGATGGCACACACTGCTGCCACTGTGCGTCAGTCATTCAGGGGGTGTTATTGGTCAGTTTGGAAACTCCAAAGTACTTTAAGGAGACTGCCTGAACCATAAGTTTCGTACCTTGAATTTGGCTAGGATGAGCATGATATGTTTAACTTCAGGTATGATTCAAATGACTCACAAGGGAGCTTTTATCAAATAAAGTTTATTTCAGAATATAGTTAACATGTATAGAAAGAAAATTAACAATACCTTCTATCAATTACAAACAAAATAACAGAAAGGAAACAACCACAATAATGTATTAACCCTCAATTGAATATTAAAGCCGTTCGAACAAACCAAAACTTTTCATAGACAAAACCCTTTTCACAGGCTTAACACAGCATAGATTAAAATCTCACTTGACTGGAATTGAGTCTTTTTGAAGCCTGCACTTTCCTTCCAGAAGGCAAAACATTGCCTTGAGAAAACCAGCAGAATTCCCAAATAGAACAGGGAGACGGAGAGAGAGAGACTTCAGCTTCTTTCTTGCTTGATGCCCCTGCTAAAACTAAAAACTGAACTGCAGTCTCAGAACTCTCAAAACTGAAACCTCAAACTCATTGGAAAGAAAAATAACTGTCCATGTACACATGATCTTTTCTCCAAACAATGCAGGATCATAAAACTAATCCCAGAGTAAACACAAACAATCCCCACTTAAGCAATTGAAGTAGCGATAAAAGGACTCATCATAGTTAGCCTTGGAACAATAATGATATCACTGAAGCTGTGAACTAAGACATCGCTGAAGCTGTGAGAGCCGCAGAGATCATGATTTAAAAAAATACTTTTCTTAAAGGGACACTAACATCACAGGAGTAACTGTACAAGGCTATGGATGGGGTACCAATCAAGTGCCTTTCTTCACGAGCTACTTCAGTGTTTGATGCGCGATAAATCACACGGGAGGCTGGATGTATCCGGGAAATAAAGGCTTTTATTGCCAACAATAACGGAGCTACTATATACAATATACAATCCCAGACTAAAGGGTCACCAGGCAGAGCAGTGACCTTTATACCTCTCCCGGAAGGCGGAGCCAACTGGGGTGTACCATAGGACTATATTAACAGGTAGAACAGCCCAACCCTAACCCCAACAGTAACATATCTACAGACTCATAGTGCTGGCCAAACCATGGCTCAGCACTCCTGGTGGTAACCAACAATGGTTCACCACAGTGTTGTTGGGGCTACACTCATCCAGACAACTGGAGAGTATTCCATCACACTCCTGACTTGTGCCTTGTCAGAAGTGGATTGACAGGATTTGAGAGTCAGGGTAAGATTCCCACCACAAAATTTCCTTTTCTATTTCCATTACCACCACAGAATTTTCTACCTAGTTAGTTAGGTCTTTTGCAATGCAAGCTCTTTGTTATGATAAAGTGAAGTTTATTCATTTGTGTCACCAATAGGCTTACATTAACACTGGGCCCGAAACTGAGGAAAGCTTGTTGCTCTCTGAATTCCCTGGCTGTCAACATTTGTGTCAATTTGATATTTTTAAGAAACCCATTCGTCAAATTCATTCACGCTCACCTCAAAGGCGAAGAGCTGTAACATTTCCAGGAAATAAACATTAGTGGGTCATGATTCAGTATCGCGTAGCGGAAGTTTGGCATCCGAGATTTCAATATGCTTTGAATAGGATTTGCAGACTGCAACACACTTACATAAATATCTATTTGCAACAAGCAGTAACCTTGTCAGAAAGCTACATTCAGTTTTATTCCTTCCCACATGTTAATAAATTCAATTAACAATATTATACTTCAACAGAATGGAAAGCTGAGATACATTACTGCAATTCTGGTCCTTTTACTTTCGAGGGGCTAAGCTAACTACTGCTTGACAATGAAAAGATACAATAATTTCCTACATGCTGAATAAGCCTCAAGCTACCCCTGTGATCCAGGGTTCCTGAGTGTATCATTCTAATACAACTACTTGTGTACAATGGACTTGTATACCAGGGGTGGCACGGCGGCGCAGTGGTTAGCACTGCTGCCTCACAGTGCCAGGGACCTGGGTTCGATTCCCCGCTTGGGTCACTGTCTGTGTGGAGTTTGCACATTCTCCCCGTGTCTGCGTAGGTTTCCTCCGGGTGCTCCGGTTTCTTCCCACACTCCAAAGATGTGCGGGTTAGGTTGATTGGCCATGCTAAATTGCCCCTTAGTGACAGGGGGACTAGGAGATTAAATGTGTGGGGTTATGGGGATAAGACCTGGGTGGGATTGTTGTTGGTGCAGGCTCGATGAGTTGAATGGCCTCTTCCTGCACTGTAAGGATTCTATGATAGAGTCATAGAGGTTTACAGCATGGAAACAGGCCCTTCGGCCCAACTTGTCCATGCTGCCCTTTTTTTTAAGCCCCTAAGCAAATCCCAATTGCCCGCATTTGGCCCATATCCCACTATAGCCATCTTACCCATGTAACTGTCTAAATGCTTTATAAGTTTTGATGACTATATTATCTTCAGCAATTACAAAATGAAGTACGACTGAAGTGGTGTTGAATATTGGTCTTCATTGTGAAGGAACTGTAAAACCCATTGTCAACACCACAACAAACAATAAATAAGATTCACAAAAAAAGCTTGCTCTGTGTTCATTATTGCCTGAAGCTTTACAGTGAGGTACAAAGGCACAAGGATGCAACATTTCAGAGGAGAGCATTAACAATAACCATAATGGGGAGTGGTGTTGTAATAGACTAGTAATCCAGAGACCCAGGTTAATGCTCTGAGAATCCAGGTTCGAATCCCACCACAGCAGATGGTTAAATTTGAATTCAATAAAAATCTGGAATTAAGAATCTAATGCTAACCATGAAAGCATTGTCGATGGTTCTAAAAACCCATCTGGTGTCATGGAGTCATTTGGAACAATTACAGGAGGCCAAAGTATTAATTTTAACTGCATGGCCGGAATCTTATCGGCCCGTCCGCCATGGGAATCGGAGCGGGCGAGAGGCGGACAATGGAAAGACCCATTGACCTCGGGTGGGATTTTACAGTTTTGGGATGAGCGAGGCAGTAACATTCTGTCCAACGGAATTGGAAGAAATGGAAATTTGCTCAGTTAATCACTTTCATTAATTAATCCTTGAGGGGAAGGAAATCTGCCATCCTTACCTGGTCTGGCCTTTGTGTGACTCCAGAGCCACAGCAATGTGGTTGGCTTTTAAAACATCATTCGGGATGGGCAATAAATAAACTCAGAGGGTTAGTTTATTTGCACGCACTCAAACATGGGAGGAGGGTAGCAACATTGCCTCCTCTTCACTCATACAGCAAAAGTGGAAAAGAGAAAAGAAAGATTTACAGAGAAAAGAATTATTGTTTCCCGTGAGTGCTGAAGAATTATTACTCAAGGTGTGGCAGCACTGGCTGAGTTTGTCTTGGCTTTTGTTTAATTAACTTGCGTTCAACCAAACAACACTTTTCAAAATCATGGCCAGAATTTTTCAGCCATTCACGCCAGTGGGATTATTCGGTCCTGCTGGCAGCGCACCCCCGCCCGCAGGTTTCACGCCGGCATGGGGTGTCATCAATGGGAATTCCCATTGCGAGCAGCGGGACTGGAGAATCCTGCCGCTGGTAAACAACACGCCACCTCCCACCAGCGGGAAACATGCAGCTGGGAGGCCAGAGAATCTCACCCCAAATGTTTCATAGGACCATAAGATATGAGAACCGAGTTAGTCCATTCGGCCCATCGAGTATGCTCCGCCATTCAATCATGGCTGATATGTTTCTAAACCCCATTCTCCAACCTTTTTCCCGTAACCTTTGGTCCCCTTACCAATCAAGAACCTATCTATCTCTGTCTTAAATACACTCAATGACCTGGCCTCCACAGCCTTCTGTGGCAATGAATTCCACAGATTCACCACCCTCTGGCTGAAGAAATTCCTCCTCATCTCGGTTCTAAAGGGTCGTCCCTTTACTCTGAGGCTGGGCCCTCGGATCCTTGTCTCTCCCACTCATGGAAACATCTTCCCTGCGTCCACTCTATCCAGGCCTTTCAGTATTCTGTAAGTTTCAATGAGATCCTTCTAAACTCCATCGAGTACAGACCCAGAGTCCTCAAACACTCCTCATACGTCAAGCCTTTTATTCCCGGGATCATTCTCGTGAACCTCCTCTGGATCCTCTCCAAGTCCAGCACATCCTTCCTTAGATATGGGGCCCAAAATTGCTCACAATACTCCAAATGTGGTCTGACCAGAGCCTTATACAGCCTCAGCAGTACATCCTTGCTTCTGTGTTCTAGTGATCTTGGAATGAGTGCTAACATTGCATTTGCCTTCCTAACCACCAACTCAGCCTGCAAGCTAACCTGAAGAGAATCCTGAACGAGAACTCCCAAGTCCCTTTGCTCTTTTAGTTTCTGCCACTTAGCTGGTTGAGTCGAGATAGAAATAAGGCAATTTGCTGCATTTTTAAGCAAATGTGATCCCTGAAGTACAACGTGCAGTAAATTCTAGTCATCGAGCCTGCTGATCAGAAGAAAGATTCAAGAGTTTACTATGGATACGTGCCTGGAACAATCAGTTGATTGCTGGGCCAAGCCAGCAAGAACAAGCAGATGCAGTAGCAAAGGGAATACAAATCAAAAAAGGAACACGGCCAAGTATACAAAGCCAGTTTTGTGTCTCCCGGGCCAGTACATAGAATCATAGAATACCTACAGTGCAGAAGGAGGCCATTCAACCGATTGAACCTGCACCGACAACAGTCCCACCCAGGCCCAATCCCTGTATTTACCCTTTTAATCCCGCTGACACTAAGGGGCAATATAGCATGGCCAATTCACTTAACCTGCACATCTTTGGAGTGTGGGAGGAAACTGGAGCACCCGGAGGAAACCCACGCAGATACGAGGAGAGCATGCAAACTCCACACAGACAGTGACCCAAAGCAGGGAATTGAAGCGAGGTCCCTGGTGCTGTGAGGCAGCAGTGCTAACCACTGTGCCACCGTGCCGTCCTGAATTCAAACACCAAACACACAGTTGTCATTGGTTTGTGATCTAGTGTACCCTGTATGGTTCTGAGTGCCAAATCATATTATTACCTTTGTGGAGTTAAAGGGAATGACAGCTGTGGTCATTGCAAGGATTGGCGACCACCAGTTAGAACAATGAACTATAACGGTTTAGCTACAAACAGATAACTATATACAGAGAACTTTCACAAGGATAACATTCACAGCCCTAGGATAAGTTCTGGCTGCAAAGTCCCGTACCCTGCACCAAGATCCTAACACTCACGTGACTCTTCTGATGGACAGCCCTTAAATGGACCAGCAACTGCAACAACCAGGATTGGTGCAGGTACGTTAAGAGGGAAGGTGAAGGAATTGGGTTTGGAAAAGGGACCTTGAGTAGGCTGATGGTGCTGGCGTGTTTTTGGGCCGAATCTTATGCCTCACGAATAATAATTTTTATGTCCACCAGTATCATGCTGCTCTGTGGCATGTTCCCTCTGATTCACCCTCCCCACAATAACTTAGCTGCTGCAAGGACAGGAAAACTCCATATAAATGGCAGGAAGATTGTGAAACCATGGGCACTTAGTGGGCACGGGTGGATATAGGCACCAGGGTAGATAGGTCACCATTTTGTATTGAATGTTTGGCATTAAATTTCATTTTGTTCACCCACAGAGTTGCCACCTCGTGCCACCAAGCTTCGGGGAAGCACCGCGCTCAGCCGGTGCCTCCTCCCTGTGGAGTGTGAGAATGGCAGTGCCATGTCCCTCCCACACCATAGACACAGTAAGGAGGCACTACTGCTGGCATGCCCCAGCCCCACCCTGCTGGAGCCCAACCCCAATCCATGGAAGGGTGAACCCCTTGGTCCCACTCTCCATCAAAGCTCATTCCTGTCATGTCTAACACTGTTCTCTAGTGATCACGAGGTCAAGGGCTGTCAAGGCGCAGCCAAGCTGTAGGATGGATGCGAACACCAGGACCTGGCACAGTGGTTAGCACTGCTGCCTCACAGCGCCAGGGACCCGGGTTCGATTCCCGGCTTGGGTCACTGTCTGTGTGGAGTTTGCACATTCTCCCCGTATCTGCATGGGTTTCCTCCGGGTGCTCCGGTTTCCTCCCATAGTCCAAAGATGTGCATAGATTGGCCATGCTAAATTGACCCTTAGTGTCTGGGGGACTAGCTAGGGTAAATGCATGGTGTTATGGGGATAGGGCCTGAGTGGGATTGTGGTCGGTGCGGACTCGATGGACCGAATGACCTCCTTCTGCACTGTAGGATTCCATGATTCTATGAACCCTGATGTAGGTGGGGCCTGTAGTAGCTGAGATGACGCATTCCGCGTTTAAGAGCCGTGTGATAAGTCCATTCGATGACAGGACATGTTAAGCTCTCTGTCAGGCAGAAGTCAGACATATTGCTGAGGATCAGAGGAGCATCGCTCTGTCCTCAATGCAACGCATCATCATTCTCCTGCAGATTCTGGTTAATGATTTCAGTGCCCTGCCCATGATGCCGGGCAACAGCATGGCAGCATACTGCTGGCACCACATTATTGGTGAGATGTTAGTGACCATGGTGGGAGAACTAGTCAATCCTAGTCCTGCTCGTTCCTGAAGCAAGATGCTACGTGGCCATCCCTAGTGCGTTGGCCCAGTCAGACCCTGACCACTGCAAGGGCTTCTTCCACCTCCTCCAGCACAGTGGCACAGTGGTTAGCACTGCTGCCTCACAGTGCCAGGGACCCGGGTTCAATTCCAGCCTCGGGTCACTGTCTGTGCGGAGTTTGCACATTCTCCCCGTGTCTGCGTGGGTTTCCTCTGGGTGCTCCGGTTTCCTCCCACAGTCCAAAGATGTGCAGATTAGGTTGATTGGCCATGCTGAATTGACCCTAGTGTCAGGGGGACTAGCAGGGTGGTGTTATGGGGATAGGGACTGGATGAGATTGTGGTCGGTGCAGACTCGATGGGCCAAATGGCCTCCTCCTGCACTGTAGGGATTCTATGATTCTCCTCTGTGCAGTCCTCCGCATTGCCCTCCTCGCCATCCTCCTCATCTTCCTCCCCCGCCATTCCTGCGGAGTGCGGACTCAAAATCGCCCTCCCATGTCTTCAAAAGTGTTTTTGGGCACACACCTTAATGAAGGGTTAAGAATCAATCCAGCTATTTCAAACACAACATTTAATTATTACGATCATAACAAGCACACAGCTAAAAGTCGGATATTTCTTGCAGAATAAACCACTGCTGAGATTTTTCACATGGCGTGTTACAAACTATTACCCTTCCTTGTGTAAATACTATATTTTATCTGAACTATAGCTTAAAGATATGAAATTACTGTCTGAACAGTCTGCAAAGTGCAGACAGTCAACCAACAATTAGTTTCTGAATCAATCTGGTGCAAAGTGCTATAGGTATTTTTTTTGTTGCTCGACGCATCTTTCTATATATCTGAAATGTTGCACTGGGCAGAGGGTTCATTCTGGATGGAAATTGCAAATTCCAATTCTGTCCTTTTATACACTCCCAATTTTAATCGCCAGCAGCCAGGCTTTCAGTCACCTCAACTCTGGAACTCCCTCCGTATAACTCATTGAAACTGCTCCTAACTATTAACTTCTCATCCAGCTTCTGCCCCTGATGCCTTGGTCCCTGGTGCTGTGAGGCAGCAGTGCTAATCACTGCACCACCATGCCGTCCATTCCACAGAATCATAGAATCCTTACAGTGCAGAAGGAGGCCATTTGGCCCATGGAGTCTGCATTGACTCTCTGAAAGAGCATCTCACCCAGGCCCGCCCTGCACATTTACCCCACTAATCCCCCTAACCTATACATCTTGGGACACTAAGGGGCAATTTAGCATGGCCAATCCACCTAATCTGCATATCCTTGGACTATGATGTGGAGTTGCCAGCGTTGGACTGGGGTAGGCACAGTAAGAAGTAGCCTCACAACACCAGGTTAAAGTCCAACAGGTTTATTTGGTAGCACGAGCTTTCGGAGCCACTCACCTGATGAAGGAGCAATGCTCCGAAAGCTCGTGCCACCAAATAAACCTATTGGACTTTAACCTGGCGTTGTGAGACTACTTATCTTTGGACTGTGGGAGGAAACCAGAGCGCCCGGAGGAAACCCACGCAGACACGGGGAGAGCGTGTAATCTCCACTGTCAGCCGAGGCTGGAATTGAACCCAGGTCCCTGGCGCTGTGAGGCAGCGGTGCTAACCACTGTGCCACCGTGACACCCAGCTTATCATTTCCCACAGCAAGCAATTAGGAAAGCAAATGGTATGTTGGTCTTTATGTCAGAGGCACTAAGAATAAATATTTGTGTATAAAATTATGAAAGGCATAGATAGGGTGAACGGTGGGAAGCTTTTCCCCAGGTCGGTGGTGACGTTCACGAGGGGTCATAGGTTCAAGGTGAAGGAGGGGAGGTTTAACACAGATATCAGAAGGACATATTTTACACAGAGGGTGGTGGGGGCCTGGAATGCGCTGCCAGGCAAGGTGGTGGAGGCAGACACACTGGGAACGTTTAAGACTTATCTGGACAGCCATATGAACGGAGTGGGAATGGAGGGATACAAAAGAATGGTCTAGTTTGGACCAGGGAGCGGCGCGGGCTTGGAGGGCCGAAGGGCCTGTTCCTGTGCTGTATTGTTCTTTGTTCTTTGCTCTTTGTTCACTGGAGTATGAGGAAGGAAGCCTTACTCCAACTGTACAGGGCCTTGGTGAGGTTACACTGACCCTATTATCTACAGTTTTAGTTTCCTTACTTGAGGAAAGATGTACTTGTCTTTGAGAGTGCTAAATTGCTATATTATTCATAAAAAGCAATGAATCAACTATTATGTGAATATTTATATCCTTGGGCACCACATTCACTGTTGAGTAACAATGGGCCAAATCTTCTGAGGATTGGCAATCAGTGTCAAATTGCCAATCTGCTTCTAGTTTCTTACCCGGGGACGGAGTTCCACATCTTTGGCCCAGATTTCTGAACTGGGCCCCTTCGGAAATGAGGAGCATGCGTGTTCTGAAACCCCTTCATAGGGCAGGATCGACTGGGGTGTCTGCACCCGCTTTAGTACGGCAACCACTGCCATATTTTGGTGTGTATTCATCCACAAACACAATGCAAAGCTTTGGGATATTTAAATAGCTATTTAGTGTGTTAGCGAAGGAATGTGAATGAGCGAAGTGGATAGGATGGAAGGGTGATAGGGTGCCAGCTGATTAGGGTGGCAGGGTTGGAATGGTGGCAAGGGTGATGGGTGGCAAGGTAGTAGGGTGCCAACTGGCTAGGGTGGCAGAGTGATGTGTGGCAGGGTGCCAGTTGGCTAGAGTGGCAGGGTGATGGGTGGCAGGGTTGGTATGGTGGCAGAGTGGCGGGGGGTTGTTAGTGTCATCCTTAACACACTTGGGAATGTTCAGCAAGTGCTGTCCAAACATGGAACCAAATCTAGCATTCAACATTGCGTTCTGAGTTTTTCAAGCAGAGACTGCTTGAGTAAGATCAGTGCTCTTCTTCTGGCAAGGCGCTAAAGAGACACGCCATTAAAATACACAAATGTACGATTACCAGTTGAATTCACAATGTGGCTCACTTACACTTGTCAAAAGCTGCATATACTCAGACACAGAGACTTGCCCTCTGTGGGCAAAATGAACATGTCCAGGCACCATGCTCCTTTTGAATGAATTAAAAGTGTGGGGACATTAGTTCCCTGGTGCAGTATCCATGGCAATGCCTTTACAAATCAGAGCCAAATTGCCAACCAATCAGCACCCTTTTTCATGCAGTTTAAATTGTTGCTCCCTTTGAAATTTGGAATTCTTGCATCTGTCCTGATAAAAGACAAAAAGCTTTAATAGAGCGTGCCTTTTTTTTTAGCAACAAACAGAACACACTTGGCGTGCTGGTGAGAGATGTGGTTCCTTTAAACCCAGCTTCCAGGCATGCCAGCCAACTTGGGAAGACAACCCATTACTTTTACTCAGCCAATCCACTGAGGACCTCTGACCTGTCCAGTTAAGGGTCTAATAACATACAACTAATTTACACTTATTAATAAGACAACACCTGAGGAAACAGAGTTTGTGGGATTATTTTAAATACTCAATTGGTCTGTACCCACTGAGTGCATTAAGTAAAAACTAGGGTCATTGTGTGTTAAAGTTCAAAGCACCCGCAGGATTTCCTTTCTCCAAACTCATCTCATGCAGGGCAAACGCAGAGGCTGGAATTCTCTGGCCATTCACACCCCGCCAACGCTGCCAGATAGGGTGGAGACTTTGGCGCTCAGCCAAATCTTCATTCACTGCAGCGGGACAGGAGAATCCCGCTGGCGTGAACGGCTGGGGGATCCTGCCCAGAGTCTGGGATTCTCCGACCTCGCCCGCGGCTGTGATTCTCCAGTCTCGCTGCTGTGAATGGAGATGTGGCTGAGCGCCAAATTCTCCTTTCTCGCTGGCAGCGGCGGTGGGTAGTGAAAGGCCGGAGAATTCTGGCCAGAATCACAGAATTATTACGGTGCAGAAGGAGGCCATTTGGCCCATCCCGACTGCACCAGCTCTCCAAATGTGCATCATGGCTTAGTGCCATTTATCTACCTTTTCACAGTTTCTATTCAAGTAATCATCTAATGTCTTCTTGTCTGCTAGGACAACTTAGGAAAAGTTAAACTAAAAGTAAAAGTATATTTATTAGCCACAAGTAGGCTTATATTAACACTGCACTGAAGTTACAGTGAAAATCCCCTAGTCGCCACACTCCAGTGCCTGTTTGGGTGCACTGAAGGGAAATTTAGCATGGCCAATGCTCCTAACCAGCACGCCTTTCGGACTGTGGGAGGAAACCGGAGCACCCGGAAGAAACACACACAGACGCAGGGAGAACGTGTAGACTCCGCACAGACATTAGCTGCCTATGTTAAAATTTATACACTAAAATAATTTGCTATATGTTTCTTGCAATATCCGTCATATTATGTTAATCAAACCAGCCTCCCATCCATTGACTCTGTCTACACTTCCCGCTGCCTCGGAAAAGCAGCCAGCATAATTAAGGACCCCACACACCCCGGACATTCTCTCTTCCACTTTCTTCCGTCGGGAAAAAGATACAAAAGTCTGAGGTCACGTACTAACCGACTCAAGAACAGCTTCTTCTCTGCTGCCGTCAGACTTTTGAATGGACGTACCTTCCATTAAGTTGATCTTTCTCTACACCCTAGCTATGACTGTAACACTACATTCTGCACTCTCTCCTTTCCTTCTCTATGAACGGTATGCTTTGTCTGTATAGCGCGCAAGAAACAATACTTTTCACTGTATACCAATACATGTGACAATAATAAATCAAATTAAATCAAAACTCCCATAGCCTCGTGAAAGTTTGATTGATAGGTGTTAAAATATTGCACAAGAAGTTTTGCATATCTGAAAATACAACATTCTTGTAACCGTGAAGCTTGAACAACATACAACTCGAGCCTGATCTGATTAGGATCATATGTCTGCTTCTAGTTAAAAAAATAATTAGTCCCTACCCCATGTGTTAACACACAGTGGGATTCTGGCAAACTCTTTTCATGTTGTTCGCTTCGGGGATCCTAAGGCAGTGGGGGTCTTGTGGGGGGAGGTTATTCCTGCCAGAAAATGTCTGCTTCTGATTTGCAATTTAATTTTTCAGACTTGTATCTTTGACTGGAGCTGGTTCATCTGAGGACAGCGCAGACACTGACTTCCCATACACGCATCAGCGCAGAGATAACACTATGATATAAGTACTTTCTGACTAATACCGTGAGTTTGTGGTTAAGTGAAACCCTGAAGTGTTGCATTTTTGTTGTCTCTGGTGCAAGATGGAATTTGCAGCTGTGGGGACACATTGTTGATGGGACATATTCACACTGCTCATTGTTGGAAAACCTCAGCAGGCCAGGCTGCGTCTGTGGAGTGGCGAGACAACCAGGGCTTCACATTTCAGGCTGAGGTGAGCTTTCATCAGAACTCACCAGGTCACTACGACTTGAAATGCTGAGTGAGATTCCCAGGCGTCCCCTCAGCGTTTATCTTGACGGCAGGAGGCAGTGTGCCGTTCGCTGGTCTTCTGGTCCCACCGCTGTCAGTGCATTGACCCGAACAGGTCCCGGACTGTGGCGACTGGGGGAATTTCACAATAACTTCATTACTGTGTTAATGTCAGCCTTACTTGTGACTAATAAATAAACTTTAAATTTTGAAAACTTTGCGGTTACAATGAGTTCACCCAGTCGTGAACCTTTGTGGGGATTCCAAAACCGCCCCCCCCCCCCCCCCAGCCCCGCCCACCACCAGGGGCATAGAGGTAAGTATAGCAACCCGGGGGAGAGGGATGTGGCCAGGCAGTTGTCTGGTAATGCTCCCTGGCACTACCCCTTGGCATGTGTTGGCTTTGCCAATTTGGCACCGGGGGGTGGCTTCAATGGGAATTCCCATTGACTGGGAGAACTCATTGTAACCGCAAGGTTTTTTAAAATTTAAAGTTTATTTATTCGTCACAAGTAAGGCTGACATTAACACTGTAATGAAGTTATTGTGAAATTCCCCCAGTCCGGGACCTGTTCGGGTCAATGCACCTAACCAGTATGTCTTTCAGAATGTGGGAGGAAACCGGAGCACCCGGAGGAAACCCACGCAGACACAGGGAGAATGTGCAAACTCCACACAGACAGTGACCCGAGCCGGGAATCGAACCCAGATCCCTGGCGCCGTGAAGCAGCAGCACTAACCACTGTGCTACCGTGCCGCAGGGGCGTCATGTTGGCAAGGAAAACACACCTTGGGCTCAATATATGGTGAAGAAGGGAGGGGTCTTTAATAAGATGCTAATGTATGGAGATGTATTTGAATCAGGTTTTATACCTGCTGCGGGCATGAACATGATTATGTCGTCAGCGAGGGGGTGGTGAAATTTGAAGGCGTAATCTCACCGGTGAGATTCGTGACCCCCTGGTTTCGCTGAACCTTGAGCCCTCGCTGCCATTCCCGTGGACGGTGAGTGTGGGTTCCTGGTCGCCCCCAGTGTCTTTAGAAGCCTATAGTAACAGAAGCACAAGATAGTGATTATAGAAATTGGGGGGAATCAGAACATTGGTCGTAAGACTGTTAATGTGAAGGTTGGCCTCATGGAATCATGGTAGTTTTAATATGCTGTTATTATGAAGTCCAAAGATGCGCGGGTTAGGTTGATTGGCCATGCTAAAATTGCCCCTTAGTGTCCTGAGATGCGTAGGTTAGAGAGATTAGTGGGTAAAATATGTAGGGATATGGGGGTAGGGCCTGGGTGGGATTGTGGTCGGTGCAGACTCGATGGGCCGAATGGCCTCTTTCTGCACTGTAGGGTTTCTCTGATTTCTATGATTTCATAGAATCATAGAATCCCTACAGTGCAGAAGTGGCCATTCAGCCCATCGAGTCTGCACTGACTCTCTGACAGAGTATCTTATCCAGGCCTTCTCCCCTCACCCGATCCCTGCAACCCCACATATTTCCCATGCCTAATCCATTTAACCTACACATCTTGGGACACTAAGGGGCAATTTAGCACGGCCTAACCTGCACATCTTTGGT
The DNA here is from genome assembly GCF_964213995.1 of Mustelus asterias. NCBI lineage: Eukaryota > Metazoa > Chordata > Chondrichthyes > Carcharhiniformes > Triakidae > Mustelus > Mustelus asterias. Next base: position 10,199,365 of record NC_135818.1, on the reverse strand, counting down.
CTGTGGGAGGAAACCAGAGCAACCATAGGAAACTCACGCAGACACGGGGAGAATGTGCAAACTCCACACAGACAGTGACCCAAGGCCGGAATTGAACCCAGGTCCCTGGCGCTGTGAGGCAGCAGTGCTAACCACTGTGCCACCGTGGGAAGGTTCTGAATCATCTAGATTGGTATCATGCCAGGCCAGAGAAATGGTCAACAATGCCATTGTTTTTGTAATTTGTCTGTAGATTGTCTTGTGCGACCGAAGCAAGTGTGCGATTCCGGAGGAGCAAAGCTCACGAAAATATTTATGCTTACACAAATGCCATTTTTGCCCAATCATGCTGTGCAAATTGTTATGGCTAGCTCCTTTGAAAGCTGTGTTTACTGAAGGAAGAAATAATCTTCATTTCAATGCCGTCAGCAGCTAGGCCCCAAAGAACAAAGAACGAGAGCAAAGAAAAGTACAGCACAGGAACAGGCCCTTTGGCCCACCAAACCCGTGCCGATCATGATGCCCTAACGAAACTAAAATAAAAACCTGCCCTTACTCGGTCCGTATCCCTCTATTCCCTCCCTATTCATGGACCCATCCAGATGCCTCTTAAATGTTGCTAATGTGCCCGCTTCCACCACCTCCTCTGGCAGCGCGTTCCAGGCACCCACCACTCTCTACGTGAAATATTTCCCTTGCATATCTCCCTTAAATTCTGGCATGCCTTCCCTAAACCTTATGATCTTTTCACCTCTCTCCCTCTTTCTCCTTCTTTAATCCATTTCTTATGACTTTACCTCTTTGACCAATCTTTTGAGCTGAATTGATTTGATTTATTATTGTCACATGCATTGGGACACAGTGAAAAGTATTGTTTCTTGCGTACAAAACATACCGTTCATATAATACATAGGGGAGAAAGAAAGGAGAGGCTGCAGAATGTAGTGTTACAGTCATAGCTAGGGTGAGGAGAAAGGTCAGCTTAATATGAGGGAGGTCCATTCAAAAGTCTGATGGCAACAGGGAAAAAGCTGTTCTTGAGTTAGTTGGTACATGTTTTCATAGAATCCCTACAGTACAGAAGAAGGCCATTCGGCCCATCGAGTCTGCATCAACAACAAATCCACCCTATCCCCGTAACCTCACATATTTACCCTGCTAATCCCCGGAAGCTAGAGTCAATTTAGCATGGCCAATCAACCTAACCCTCTTTGGACTGTGGGAGGAAACTGGAGCACCTGGAGGAAACCCACACAGACAAAGGGAGAAGGCGCAAACTCCCCAAGCGGGGAATCGAACCCGGGTCCCTGGCACTGTGAGGCAGCATGTGCTAACCACTGTGCCATTGTGCCACCGTGCTGCCCTAAGACTTCTGTATCTTTTTACTGACGGAAGAAGGTGGAAGAGAGTATGTTAGCCTGTCTAAAAAAAATCTCCTTATGTTTCTTGGTGTCACATTTGGTTTGTTAATCATTGCTGCGCGATATAACACACGAGAGGCGTGATGTACTTGGGAAATAAAGGCTTTTATTGCCAACAATAACAGAGCTACCATATACAGTACACGATCCCAGACTAAAGGGTCACCAGGCAGAGCAGTGACCTTTATACCTCTCCCAGGAGGCGGAGCCGACTGGGGTGTACCATAACAACTATATTAACAGGTAGAACAATCCATCCCTAACCCCAACAGTAACATATATACAGACTCATAGTACTGGCCAGACCATGGCTCAGCACTACCTAGTGGGAACCAACAATGGTTCACCACAATCATCACTGTGAAAACCTTTGAAAGTTTTACTCTGTTAAGGCCACAGCATAAATGCAAGTTGACATTGTTATAGAGTGACTCTCATTGTCAGAAAGTCCCAAAGTGCTTAACAACCCACGTTGTACTTTGGAAACCCACTAAGTACTCTGAGAATGTGGGAAATTCGGCTATCTAGTTCCAATCGCTTCGCCTTAATATGACTCATGAAGGACCAAAATGTTCTTTGCTTCCAAAAAATATCTTCTTTTTAAGTAAACATACAAATACGTCTTATTTTGGGATTAAGCTTATTTACAGAGAAGCTAACCAACCAGTCATCCTGTCAATGTTTGACTGTAATTCTTATTACAGGCCGTACCTTGTGACCAATAAAGATTGCTCACTTTTGATTGAGGCATTACATATAATTGCACACCCCACTACTGGGTTACTGAGCTTTCTGTCTCTCCTAAATAGTCATCAGTTTAGGCAGTAGGGAATTCATCAAGGATATGGCACTGTGGTTAGCACTGTTGCCTCACAGCATCAGGGACCCCGGTTCGATTCCGGCCTCGGATCACTGTCTGTGTGGAGTTTGCACGTTCTTCCCATGTCTGCGTGGATCTCCTCCTCCCATAGTCCAAAGATGCACAGGTTAGGTGGATAGGCCATGCTAAATTGCCCCTTGCGGTGCATTTCTAACAGGATTAGACAGGATACATTCAGAAAGAATGTTCCCGATGGTGGGGAAGTTCAGAACTAGGGGTCATAGATTGAGGATAAGGGGTAAGCCTTTTAGGACTGAGGTGAGGAGAAATTTCTTCATCCAGAGGGTGGTGAATGTGTGGAATTCACTACCACAGAAAGTAGTTGAGGTCAAAGCGTTGTCTGATTTCCAGAAGAAATTAGATATAGTTCTTGGGGCTAAAGGGATCAAGGGATATGGAGGGGGGAAGGGGGGGATCAAGATATTGAATTCGATGATCAGCCATGATCAAAATGAATGGCGGAGCAGGCTTGAAGGGCCGAATGGCCTACTCCTGCTTCTAGTTTCTATGTTTCTATGTCCACCATGGGAATCATAGCAGGCGAGACAGAAGATTTGGCCCAGCACGCAAAGGTCCATTGACCTCAGGCGAGAATTTCCCGACTTGGGGCAAGCGCGGCCAAAAGATCCCACCCTCAGTGGTCAAAGATGTGTAGATCAGGTGGATTAGCCACGGTAAATGTGTGGGGTTACAGGGATAGGACGGGGGAGAGGTCCTGGGTAAGATAGTCTTTCAGAGGGACAGTGCAGACGCGATGGGCCGAATGACCTCCTTCTGCATTGTGGAATTCTATCAATATGGTGGGCAAACTCCAAATGGAGTAAGTGCATTTGCACTGGGACCTTGCTGAATCCGGTGAGGAAGCAATAGGCTGCAACAGGATGTGAATGCTTGAAAGATGAGGATACTATCGAAAGCCCTTGTACTGCAAAGCTGAGCAGTTTATTGATGAACACATTTACACGGGTCTGCTGCAAGGCAGAAAATCCTCTTCCCATTTCACAAATGTAGATAATTGAGCTTTCACTAGGAAGTCAGAAACAGAAAGAGGGCATTTTATTTCAGTGTGAACAGGTGGAAGTTTCTCAAGGAGTTCAGCGGTAGAAGCAGGTGGCTAAGTTAGTCATACTGCTAATTCCAATACTTGGCACTTGGTGCTGTAAGACACTTAATGACCTTTCCAGATCCGGTAAGGTAAGAGGAGGCAGTCTTGCTTTCCAAAAACGCACCGTGCTAAACATATCTGTCACTTCCAGTGATTTCTCCCTTATTGTGTTAAAGTGCCAGTTGAACATACCATCAATATTGATAAGATAGTGGAGTGCCTTTTAAACCCCCAGCCTTCACATTCAGGTATCTCTTCACTCACATCATAGGGCGGCACGGTGGCACAGTGGTTAGCACTGCTGCCTCACAGCACCAGGGACCTGAGTTTGATTCCCGGCTTGGGTCACTATCTGTGTGGAGTTTGCACATTCTCCTCGTGTCTGCGTGGGTTTCCTCCGGGTGCTCCGGTTTCCTCCCACAGTCCAAAGATGTGCGGGCTAGGTGGATTGGCCGTGCTAAATTGCCCCTTAGTGTCAGGATGACTAGCTAGGGTAAATGCATGGGGTTATGGGGATAGGGCCTGGGTGGGATTGTGGTCGGTGCAGACTCGATGGGCTGAATGGCCTCCTTCTGCACTGTAAGATTCTATGACATCAACACATGGCATTACCTTACTACAGCCTTTACATGTGATTTTTGCACTGGTCTATCAGTAGCCCACATAGAATCATAGAATCCCTACAATGCAGAAGGAGGCCATTCAGCCCATTGAGTCTGCACTGACCCTTGGACATCCCATTCCCGCAGCCCAGCACACCCACCATAGCTAATCCACCTAACCTACACACTAGGACAATTTAGCATGGCCAATTCATCTAATTCACGCATCTTTGAAATGTGGGAAGAAACTGGAGCACCCGGAGAGAACCCATGTAGACATGGGGAGAACAAGTAGGCTTGATTGGCCTCCTCTGCAATGTAGGGATTCTATTGTTCTTCCTCATCACTTTCTCGGAAGAGCCAATTCAGGTCCGGTGGGTCTTCATGGAGATGGTTACCATCTGTTGCAGTATCCTCCACCTCTTTTATTCAGCTTTTATTCAATCCTAGGATGTGGGCATTGCTGGCTGGGCCAGCATTTATTACCCATCCCTGAGGTAATTTAAGAATCAACCACATTGCTGTGATTCTGGAGTTACATGTAGGCCAGACCAGGTAAGTACAGCAGATTTCCTTCCCTAAAGGGCATTCGTGAACCAGGTGGGTTTTTCCGACAATCGACAATGGTCATCAGTAGATTCTTAATTCCCGATATTTTTTATTGAATTCAAATTCCACCATCTGCCGTGGCGGGGTTCGAATCCAGGTCCCCAGAGCATTACCTTATATCTTTGGATACTAACCCAATGACTATAGCACTGCGCCACGGCCTCCCCTTTGATCTTCTGACTTTACTTCATGAAGAACTTTCACCTCCGCTTGGGGATGGTTGGATGATGTCTCTGTGAAAGAAAGGAATTTACAGTTGATTGGATAAGCATCCCCAATTTCTGAAGGCTGAATTTCCACTGCTGCTAAATTGGTTGCCGTGATGGACTATCTGAAACTGAAGGCACCTGGACCACTTACAGGAAAGAAAATGTCCACTAGCATTACTCAAACTGCTACTTACAAGTGAGCAGGACATTCAGAGAATGGAACTCTTTCCTCTTAACATATACATCAACCAAAGAAACATAGATAGCCACTTATCTGCAAGCTCTGATTCCTTTAATGATCCTTTCTCTTGATTTGCAGTGTCTTGTCATGCTGATGATCGTTTCCATCAGAATTGGATGAAATGACTTTATCTGCCATGTGATGTATCTATGATTCCCCTAATATATCTGCAGTAAAGGTAAAATCACCATAGCACCAGATGACCATAGGCTGCTGTCCCCTTTCAGGGGGAGAGCTGACTGTTGGTGATTTAACCTGAGGGTCACCACACCTCGGGCAAGGGGCAAGGTTGAGAAGGGGCCTTCATGAATAACCTCATCCGGTACAGGAATTGAACCCGCAACTGTTGGCGCCACTCCGCATCAGACATCATCCAACCATCCAGCCAACTGAGCTAATCAACTCCTCTGTGTAACCAATTGGCTATCATCAGTAACAGCCTGGGTTGCCACTGTAATATAAAGGCACTTTAACCTTGACAATGCAATACCTACAATGGAAGTGGGTGGTTCAGGTTGCCACATGTGAGGTAACTCATTAGTGGTTTCCTTTATAAAGCACTGGTTCCACAAGTCATTCAGTTCATAGAATCATAGAATCCCTACAGTGCAGAAGAGGCCATTTGGCCCATCGTTTCTGCACTGAATCTCTGACTGAGTATCTAACCTAGGCCCTTTACCCCATCCATTTCACCTACACATCTTGGGACACTAAGGGGCCAATCCACCCAACCTGCACATCTTTGGAGTGTGGGAGGAAACCAGAGCACCTGGAGGAAACCCACGCAGACACGGGGAGAATGTGCAGACTCCCCACAGACAGTGACCCAAGCTGGGAATTGAACTGGGGTCCCTGGCGTTGAGAGGCAGCAGTGCTCTGTGGCACTGTGCCACCGTGCCGGTCTATTTAGCATGGGGGTGGCATGAGGGAACGTTGGGTGGTGGGGATTGAGAGGGTGAGGGGTGAGGTTTAAGGAGCCTTTGAATGATGTTGGGAGCTGGGCTACTGTGTTGGAAAATGAAGTGGGACATCTAACTGGCTCAAGTCTGCACCCACACACCTCACACACTCGATGACATCTCGCAAAGCGCGCTCTGAACCCGCCAAACAAGTGAGCCGGAGAAGTGCGCAAGTCGTGTTTTCCCCAGCCCACTCTATAATCCAACATGTGTCTCTGCTGATTTTCAATGTGTTGGTTCACATTGTCCATTTGGGTGTGAGGATGATATTTTCAGCCTTCGACTAGAGTTTGTTCTACAATGTTATGCTCTATTTTGTACACCAAGTACAGACAATGTTAAACAAACTATCGCCCACAGATTACTTTGTGTCTCCTGCTAGAATAATTCATGCTCGAACACAATTAAACAAGAGAAGAGGGAATACATTCCTTGGACAATAAACTGTAAAGCTAAACTTCCCATTGCTAATGGTAGTTTTTTTGGAAACACGGTGTCTGAAGTACCCTTGAGTATTTCAAAATTCAAGCAACGTGTTTGGCTTCTTGCTGAACTCTTTTTTTAAGCCCCTGCAATAAGCATTACAAATCAAAATGTATCCAAATATATACAAAAGTGTAACTGAGGTAGGTAAAAACTTAACATTATTCTTTGTCAAAATAGTACAAACATTAAGTCAAGGTATGGTCAATGCAAAAATTACAGTGGCCCCAAATTTCCATGTCGCTTTATGCATGCCTTCAGTATCGAGTCATGGCTTCTTATTTATGTTTGCAAAATTGGACTTTTGCAAAATCATTGCCAACAATTTCTGCCTCAGGAACAACCCCCACTACACTGAATTTAGTCATAGAGTCATAGAGGTCTATAGCATGGAAACAGGCCCTTCGGCCCAACTTGTCCATGCTGCCCTTTTTTTTAAACCCCTAAGCTAGTCCCAATTGCCTGCATATCACTCCATACCCACCTTACCCATGTAACTGTCTAAATGCTTTTTAAAAGACAAAATTGTACCCGCCTCTACTACTACCTCTGGCAGCTAGTTCCAGACACTCACCACCTTCTGTGTGAAAGAATTGCCCCTCTGAACACTTTTGTATCTCTCCCCTCTCACCTTAAACCGATGCCCTCTAGTTTTAGACTTCCCTACCTTTGGGAAAAGATATTGACTATCTAGCTGATCTGTGCCCCTCATTATTTAATAGACCTCTATAAGATCATCCCTCAGCCTTCTACACTCCAGAGAAAAAAGTCCCAGTCTATCCAGTCTCTCCTTATAACTCAAACCATCAAGTCCCGGTAGCATCCTAGTAAATCTTTTCTGCACTCTTTCTAGTTTAATAATATCCTTCCTATAATAGGGTGACCAGAATTGCACACAGTATTCCAAGTGAGGCCTTACCAATGTCTTGTACAACTTCAACAATACGTCCCAACTCCTGTATTCAATGTTCTGACCAATGAAACCAAGCATGCCGAATGCTTTCTTCACCACTCTGTCCACCTTGTGTCTCCACTTTCAAGGAGCTATGAACATGTACCCCTAGATCTCTCTGTTCTGTAACACTCCCCAATGCACTACCATTAACTGAGTAAGTCCTGCCCTAGTTCAATCTACCAAAATGCATCACCTCACATTTATCTAAATTAAACTCCATCTGCCATTCGCCAGCCCACTGGCCCAATTGATCAAGACCCCGTTGCAATCCGAGATAACCTTTTTCACTGTCCGCTATGTCACCAATCTTAGTGTCATCTGCAAACTTACTAAATGTGTCTCCAATATTCTCATCCAAATCATTAATATAAATGACCAATAACAGTGGATCCAGCACCGATCCCAGAGGCACACCGCTGGTCACCATCTGCTGCAGATGCAAACAACCTAATTGTAGCTTTGTGACTCTCCCTGTGATTTGCCTGCTGCCCTTTTCATTTACGCATGTCAGGTACAGAAAATGAAATGGGGCGAGATTTTCCAGCCATGTTCTCCTCAAAACCGGAAATCCCGCCCGAGGTCAACGGACATTTCCAAGGTCCGCCCCTCGATCGCTACGATTCCCATGGCGGGGGGAACAGAAAGATTCGTCCCATGGAGGGAGAGAAAAATGGACTTGATGGAGGTGGCACGGTGGCACAGTGGTTAGCACTGCTACCTCACAGCACCAGGGACCCGGGTTCAATTCCGACCTTAGGTGACTGTCTGTGTGGAGTTTGCACGTTCTCCCCGTGTTTGCGTGGGTTTCCTCCGGGTGCTCTGATTTCCTCCCACAGCCCAAAGATGTATGGCTTAGGTGCGTTGGCCATGCTAAATTGCCCCGTAGTGTCCTGGGATGCTGCGTAAGTTAGAGGGATTAGTGGGGTAAATATGTGGGGTTACGGGGATAGGGCCTGGGTGGGATTGTTGTCGGTGCAGACTCGATGGGCCGAATGGCCTCCTTCTGCACTTTACGGTTTCTATGATTTCTTTGATTCTATGCGCAGGTTAGGTTGATTGGTCATGCTAAATTGCCCCTCAGTGAGATTAGCAGGGTAAACATGGTTCTACAGGGGGAGGGTGAGATTGATGTTGGTGCAGACTCGATGGGCCAATGGCCCCCTTTTGCACTGTAGAAATTCTATGGCTGGATTAAGAGAGAGAAAAAGTCTAATTTACATTTTCAACAATCTCCAACAATAATTGACCACCTGAAGGAATGAGACTCCAGTTTAAATTGTTTGCTTTCTGAGCCAGAGGTGCTTATTGACCATCATGGGAGGGATTTTCCAGTCCTTCCCACTGGCTGGACCTTCTGGTCCTGCCAAAGGTGACTGCCTACGGCAAGATAGGTGAGTTACGCAAATCACTGTAAACATTGGCGGGAGTGAAAGATTCTGCCAGTGGCAAATGGTGAGATTCCTCCATTGGCAATGGTGGGGGGGGGGGGGGGGGGGGGGGGGGGGGGGGGGCGGCGGCTGGGGTGGGGATCGAAGGTAGTGTGGAAAATCCAGTCCCTTGTCTTAAAAGTGGTATTCAGGTGTTACATTTTAGGCTTAATTTGCTACGGCGAGTTTATAGGGGCGGCACGGTGGCACAGAGGTTAGCACTGCTGCCTCACAGCACCAAGGACCCCTGGTTCGATTCCCAGCTTGGGTCACTGTCTGTGTGGAGTCTGCATGTTCTCCCCGTGTCTGCATGGATTTCCTCCAGGTGCTCCACTTTCCTCCCACAGTCTGAAAGAATTGCTGGTTAGGTGCATTGACCATGCTAAATTCTCCCTCAGTGTCACCCGAACAGGCGCCGGAGTGTGGCGACTGGGGGATTTTCACAGTAACTTCATTGCAGTGTTAATGTAAGCCTACTTGTGACTAATAAATAACTTTAACTTTTAATTAAATTCATGGAGAGGTTAAGGGCAAAATACTCTTTTTATAAAGTTAATAACAGGTCAACAATTGTGCCAATTTACAATTGGCTGGATATTGTTCCTCATCTCACACTGATTTTCACATTAGGAACAACTGCATTGCTCATACACTGTGATCTTTTACAGTCCAAAGATGTGCGGGTTAGGTTGATTGGCCGTGCTAAAAATTGCCCTTAGTGTCCTGGGATGCGTAGGTTAGAGGGATTATTGGTTAAATATGTAGGGATATAGGGGTAGGGCCTGGGTGAGATTGTGGTCGGTGCAGACTCGATGGGCCGAATGGCCTCTTTCTGTGCTGTAGGGTTTCGAAGATTTCTAAGAAACCAGAGCACCCGGAGGAAACCCACGCAGACACAGGGAGACTCCACACAGACAGTGACCCAAGCCAGGAATCGAACCCGGGTCCCTGGCGCTGTGAGGCAGTAGTGCTAACCACTGTGCCAACGTGCCGCCCGGTTTAGTTTCAGTTTAAAATTGCTTCTCAAAGGAAGTTAGTGCGCATCTGGATAGTAATCAATAGTGGATAATATGTTTTTATTTCTGTACTCAGGGTCAGCAGGAAGTCACAAGTTAGACACATAATAGGCCAAGGGCTTGGCAAATCTCATTTTATTTTATCAATCCCAACCCCAGAAGTACACCCTCCGTCTCCCTCCACCCACTCTCCCCCACTCCCTGCTGCATCCTAGCTGTGTGAGTTTTATTATTTTCCACAGCAGCCTGTTTGAATTTTTTGCCATCGTTTGCCCAGCTTTATGCCGCAGGCCATTGTTTAATAGGAACTCCATTGAGATTGCCCAAACAAATTTAAGGCTGGGCTCTTCCAGCTGGAAACTAAAGGAGATATCATCCACTTGGTTACAGCTGCATTCAGTTCAAATTCAGCTGCCAGCGCGAGGAAGCACAATGGTCTAAGCTGCTGAATTATCCGTCCCATTTGATGGTGAGTTTATCACACTTATACTAACGAGGGCATCAAACGATTTCCTTCCCAAGCTTCAACATGTTCAAGGTGGCCTGATGG